>NC_092719.1:211758287-212058287 GCF_047496885.1 Scyliorhinus torazame
GGAGAGACAGCGAGGGGGAGGGGGGAGAGACAGCGAGGGGGAGGGGGAGAGACAGCGAGGGGGAGGGGGGAGAGACAGCGAGGGGGAGGGGGGAGAGACAGCGAGGGGGGAGGGGGGGAGGAGAGACAGCGAGGGGGGGAGGAGGGGGGAGTAGGACAGCGAGGGGGAGGGGGGAGAGACAGCGAGGGGGAGGGGGGGAGAGACAGCGAGGGGGAGGGGGGAGAGACAGCGAGGGGGAGGGGGGAGAGACAGCGAGGGGGAGGGGGGAGAGACAGCGAGGGGGAGGGGGGAGAGACAGCGAGGGGGGAGGGGGGGAGAGACAGCGAGGGGGAGGGGGGAGAGACAGCGAGGGGGAGGGGGAGAGACAGCGAGGGGGAGGGGGGAGAGACAGCGAGGGGGAGGGGGGAGAGACAGCGAGGGGGAGGGGGGGAGAGACAGCGAGGGGGAGGGGGGGAGAGACAGCGAGGGGGAGGGGGGGAGAGACAGCGAGGGGGAGGGGGGAGAGACAGCGAGGGGGGAAGGGGGGGGAGAGACAGCGAGGGGGAGGGGGGAGAGACAGCGAGGGGGGAGGGGGGAGAGACAGCGAGGGGGAGGGGGGGAGAGACAGCGAGGGGGAGGGGGGAGAGACAGCGAGGGGGAGGGGGGAGAGACAGCGAGGGGGAGGGGGGAGAGACAGCGAGGGGGAGGGGGGAGAGACAGCGAGGGGGAGGGGGGAGAGACAGCGAGGGGGAGGGGGGAGAGACAGCGAGGGGGAGGGGGGAGAGACAGCGAGGGGGAGGGGGGAGAGACAGCGAGGGGGAGGGGGGAGAGACAGCGAGGGGGGAGGGGGGAGAGACAGCGAGGGGGGAGGGGGGAGAGACAGCGAGGGGGAGGGGGGAGAGACAGCGAGGGGGAGGGGGGAGAGACAGCGAGGGGGAGGGGGGAGAGACAGCGAGGGGGAGGGGGGAGAGACAGCGAGGGGGAGGGGGGAGAGACAGCGAGGGGAGGGGGGAGAGACAGCGAGGGGGGAGGGGGGAGAGACAGCGAGGGGGAGGGGGGAGAGACAGCGAGGGGGAGGGGGGAGAGACAGCGAGGGGGAGGGGGGGAGAGACAGCGAGGGGGAGGGGGGAGAGACAGCGAGGGGGAGGGGGGAGAGACAGCGAGGGGGGGAAGGGGGGGGGAGAGACAGCGAGGGGGGAGGGGGGGAGAGACAGCGAGGGGGAGGGGGGAGAGACAGCGAGGGGGAGGGGGGAGAGACATCGAGGGGGGAGGGGGGAGAGACAGCGAGGGGAGGGGGGAGAGACAGCGAGGGGGAGGGGGGAGAGACAGCGAGGGGGAGGGGGGAGAGACAGCGAGGGGGAGGGGGGAGAGACAGCGAGGGGGAGGGGGGGAGAGACAGCGAGGGGGAGGGGGAGAGACAGCGAGGGGGAGGGGGGAGAGACAGCGAGGGGGAGGGGGGAGAGACAGCGAGGGGGAGGGGGGAGAGACAGCGAGGGGGAGGGGGGAGAGACAGCCGAGGGGGAGGGGGGAGAGACAGCGAGGGGGAGGGGGGGAGAGACAGCGAGGGGGAGGGGGGAGAGACAGCGAGGGGGAGGGGGGGAGAGACAGCGAGGGGGAGGGGGGAGAGACAGCGAGGGGGGAGGGGGGAGAGACAGCGAGGGGGAGGGGGGAGAGACAGCGAGGGGGAGGGGGGGGAGAGACAGCGAGGGGGAGGGGGGAGAGACAGCGAGGGGGAGGGGGGAGAGACAGCGAGGGGGAGGGGGGGAGAGACAGCGAGGGGGAGGGGGGAGAGACAGCGAGGGGGAGGGGGGAGAGACAGCGAGGGGGAGGGGGGAGAGACAGCGAGGGGGAGGGGGGAGAGACAGCGAGGGGGAGGGGGAGAGACAGCGAGGGGGAGGGGGGAGGAGACAGCGAGGGGGAGGGGGGAGAGACAGCGAGGGGGAGGGGGGAGAGACAGCGAGGGGGAGGGGGGAGAGACAGCGAGGGGGAGGGGGGAGAGACAGCGAGGGGGAGGGGGGGAGAGACAGCGAGGGGGAGGGGGGAGAGACAGCGAGGGGGAGGGGGGGAGAGGACCAGCGAGGGGGGAGGGGGGAGGGGAGAGACAGCGAGGGGGAGGGGGGAGAGACAGCGAGGGGGAGGGGGGAGAGACAGCGAGGGGGAGGGGGGAGAGACAGCGAGGGGGAGGGGGGAGAGACAGCGAGGGGGAGGGGGGGAGAGACAGCGAGGGGGAGGGGGGAGAGACAGCGAGGGGGAGGGGGGAGAGACAGCGAGGGGGAGGGGGGGAGAGACAGCGAGGGGGGAGGGGGGGAGAGACAGCGAGGGGGAGGGGGGAGAGAGACAGCGAGGGGGAGGGGGGGAGAGACAGCGAGGGGGAGGGGGGAGAGACAGCGAGGGGGAGGGGGGAGAGACAGCGAGGGGGAGGGGGGGAGAGACAGCGAGGGGGAGGGGGGAGAGGACAGCGAGGGGGAGGGGGGAGAGACAGCGAGGGGGGAGGGGGGGAGAGACAGCGAGGGGGAGGGGGGAGAGACAGCGAGGGGGGAGGGGGGAGAGACAGCGAGGGGGAGGGGGGAGAGACAGCGAGGGGGAGGGGGGGAGAAGGGGGGAGAGACAGCGAGGGGGAGGGGGGAGAGACAGCGAGGGGGAGGGGGGAGAGACAGCGAGGGGGAGGGGGGGAGAGACAGCGAGGGGGAGGGGGGGAGAGACAGCGAGGGGGAGGGGGGAGAGGACAGCGAGGGGGAGGGGGGAGAGACAGCGAGGGGGAGGGGGGAGAGACAGCGAGGGGGAGGGGGGAGAGACAGCGAGGGGGAGGGGGGAGAGACAGCGAGGGGGAGGGGGGAGAGACAGCGAGGGGGAGGGGGGAGAGACAGCGAGGGGGAGGGGGGAGAGACAGCGAGGGGGAGGGGGGAGAGACAGCGAGGGGGAGGGGGGAGAGACAGCGAGGGGGAGGGGGGAGAGACAGCGAGGGGGAGGGGGGAGAGACAGCGAGGGGGAGGGGGGAGAGACAGCGAGGGGGAGGGGGGAGAGACAGCGAGGGGGAGGGGGGAGAGACAGCGAGGGGGAGGGGGGAGAGACAGCGAGGGGGAGGGGGGAGAGACAGCGAGGGGGAGGGGGGAGAGACAGCGAGGGGGAGGGGGGGAGAGACAGCGAGGGGGAGGGGGGAGAGACAGCGAGGGGGAGGGGGGAGAGACAGCGAGGGGGAGGGGGGAGAGACAGCGAGGGGGAGGGGGGAGAGACAGCGAGGGGGAGGGGGGAGAGACAGCGAGGGGGAGGGGGGAGAGACAGCGAGGGGGAGGGGGGAGAGACAGCGAGGGGGGGGGAGAGGGGGGGGGAGAGACAGCGAGGGGGAGGGGGGAGAGACAGCGAGGGGGAGGGGGGAGAGACAGCGAGGGGGAGGGGGGAGAGACAGCGAGGGGGAGGGGGGAGAGACAGCGAGGGGGAGGGTGGGAGAGACAGCGAGGGGGAGGGGGGAGAGACAGCGAGGGGGAGGGGGGAGAGACAGCGAGGGGGAGGGGGGAGAGACAGCGAGGGGGAGGGGGGAGAGACAGCGAGGGGGAGGGGGGAGAGACAGCGAGGGGGAGGGGGGAGAGGACAGCGAGGGGGAGGGGGGAGAGACAGCGAGGGGGAGGGGGGAGAGACAGCGAGGGGGAGGGGGGGAGAGACAGCGAGGGGGAGGGGGGGAGAGACAGCGAGGGGGAGGGGGGAGAGACAGCGAGGGGGAGGGGGAGAGACAGCGAGGGGGAGGGGGGAGAGACAGCGAGGGGGACAGAGTAGATGGGGCGTAACCGTTCCTGCTCATTAAAGGATTGCGAACGGGAGGGGAGAGACTTACGGGGTTTTGTAAAAGCAAATGTAACTTTTTGTCACAGTGAGTAGTTTGGGTCTGAAATGCACGGCTTGGAAACGTGGTGGAGGCAGGGTCAAGCGAGGCATTGGGGAGGGCGGTAAATGATTATTTGAATAGAGACAATGTGCGGGGAAGAGGCAGGGGAATGGCTCTCAGTCACACTGCTCGTTTGGAGAGCTGGTGCAGACACGATGGGCTGAATGGCCTCCTCCTGAGCCGTATCGATTCTGTGAGCCACTTGCTAACATACACACGTGTCTTCCTCTCTTTGATTGCGACAGACAGGCACCAACAGGGAATCCCTGTCTAGCAGCACAGGGTAACCACACTCCCCTTTCATCTCTGGGCCCAGAACCAAATTAACAGCAACAAAGTCCTGTCTGTTTGCCAACTCTGGAAGTTTGTTGCAAAATCCACGAGTGCATCGAACCCATGCTGCACCCTCCTTGAACACAATCACTTCCCTCTTGCCAGAACACCCCCCGACAGAACAATGTCTGGGGGGAAGGGGGTGTCTGCAAAGCTGCCTCTACTCCCCCCCAGAAATATCCCTCATCGCCAGGACACCCACTCAGCCGCCACTGCTCACGGCCGTCATTCTGCCGCCCCCTCCCGGTAACGCTGCGAATCCGGGGCCCGGAGCACGAGGAACTGACAAACTCACCACTAGGAAAACCTTTCACCGTTGCTGCGCGATCCTCACCCCGCCGGTCCAGCACTGATCTGGATTTCAGCCCAGCAATCAAAGGCCAGCCTTCAGCTCACTGATTCGCCCGGGCAACCCACACACTGAAATTGTCCTGGAAGAATTGCTCTACGGGTACAGGTGCCAGGCAGGGTTCACTTTGCTGGGCCCTGACAGGCACAGCAGCCTACGAAAGACTGGGCGGATGGTGGGCATCTGCCCAGTCTTTCATGGACTGTGCCAGTCACCCTGGCGGCTGGTGAAATTTAAATTCAGTAAATAAAATCTGGAACGGGAACCATCTGGTTCACTCGCGTCCTTGAGGGAAGGAAATCTGCCGTCCTTATCCGGTCTGGCCTACACGTGACTCCAGACCCACAGCAATGTGGTTGACTCCTTAAAAAAAAAATTTAGAGTACCCAATTCAATTAATGGGCAATTTAGCGCGGCCAATCCACCTACCCTGCGCGTCTTTGGGTTGTGGGGGCGAAACCCACGCAGACACGGGGAGAATGTGCAAACTCCATACGGACAGTGACCCAGAGCCGGGATCGAACCTGGGACCTCGGCGCCGTGAGGCTGCAGGGCTAAACCCACTGCACCACCCTCCTGTGGTTGACTCTTGACCTCCCCTTCCGAACTGGTCCAGCGAGCCACTCCGGTCAAGGGCCATTCAAGATGGGCAACAGTTGCTGGCCCAGCCCAGCGACGGCCACATCCCATTGAGAATAAGCGTTAAAGATTAAATATGAATAACATCCATTCGGGAGGAGGAAGGTTACAAAGCCGATCCTCGCTCCGTGCTGTTAGGTGATTGGCAGCAGGGGGTGGGAGGGGGGGGGAAAGAGAGGGGCTCATTGGAATGCGAGGATGAGAATTGGCTCTGTGATTCAGTCTACAGTCGAATAGGCAGCACCCCATGCGGAGTCACGGATGGAGAGTGGCTGCTAACGGTGGGCCGTAGGAAAGCTCAATCCGCTTGGGGGGGGGGGGGTGGTGCGAGAACAAAGCAAAACTGACTCCCAAAATAAACCCGCAACCATCCAGGTGTCCCCCCCACCACCACATCGGTCATTAATTTACACATTAACTGTTTGCAAAACAAATAAATAAAACCCCAACCTTTTTAACTCCCAGCTCGATGGGTTTGATGCATTCGAGGAAGTCGTTCCGGGAATTATTCACCACGGTGGAGACTGGGTGAAGAGCAATGGATTCCGTCGGGCGAATCAATTTAACAGCCTCCATGGCCGGAATCTCGCCATAGTCCAACCACATCCGCACGGCCTCCTCTCCATCCAGGATGGCTGGCATTCTGCCGGGGGAAATGGGGGAGGAGGGAGAGAGCGGCGGGGAGGAAGAGGGCGGGCAGGTGGGGGAAACGAGAGATCGATATATAGATATTGTTTCTTTGAAAAATATAATGGAAGCGTGTGCCTAATTGTGATGACAATTCAAATAAAACAAGTAATCAAAATTTGTAATATTACTGACAAATATTAGAATAAAAAGATAATGTAGTCATAAAATGCTTGCACAATTATGAGCTTTCCAATATATAATTTATTGGAGCGGCGGGGGGGGGGGGGGGAAAGAGAAAAAGAGTGGGTAGGGGGATATTTTATTACATTGAAGGCACTAAATTATTATTATTATTAAATGAATATCGTTGTTTTTGTCTTTAATAGTTGAATAGCCAGATGGTATTGGGCATCTAGGCTGACAAATATGACCACTTGACAGAGCCTTCAGCAGAAGGGAATAAAGTAGTCCCTCATGGCACGATCCTAGCTTCAGCTATGGGCCAGCTCACAGATGTCATCTGAAACATGGCAAATAGTTTACTGGACGAATATTTGTCTCAGAGAGATTTCCGCAAACTAACTGCCTATCCAAAGGCCTACCTCTCTCATCATCAACATCATTCTTTAACACAAAGGAATTGATCTGCCCATCGCTACAGGATAACTAAATATTTATCTTGCCCCTTTTAATATAATGAAACATCCCAAGGTACGTCGTAAGAGCGTTACAGAGAGAGTGACACTGAGCCACATTTAGGGAGGAGGTGGTATTGTCGCTTTACTAGTAATCCAGAGGCCCAGAGTAGTGCTCTGGGGACCTGGGTTCAAATCTCACGCAGATGATGAAATTTGTTGAATTCAGTAAAATATCTGGAACTAAAAGTCTAATGATAACCATTAAAGCATTGTCATAAAACCCCACCAGGTTCACTAATGTCCCTTAGGGAAGGCAATCTGCTGTCCTTACCCGGTGTGGCCTTCATGTGTCTCCAGACGAAACACTCAAAGGAAACAAAAAGGAATTAAACCGGACGTACCACCCGGCATCGACCCAGGCACTGGAAATTACACTGGCAAACCCAGCCATGTCGACCCTGTAAAGTCCTTACCAACATCTGGGAGTTGTGCCAAAGTTGGGAGAGCTGTCTCACAGACCGGTCAAGCAAGGGCCTGACAAAGCCATACTCACAGGATCATACCTTACGATGTCCCAGACACCACTAGCACCATCCCTGGGTTTGTCCTGACCCACCGGATTCAATGAGAATCAAGGGGAAACGCCTCCGCTGGTTGGAGTCATACCTGGCACAAAGGAAGATGGTTGTGGTGGTTGGAGATCAACCATCTCAGCTCCAGGACATCACTGCATGGGTTCCTCAGGGTGGTGTCCGAGGCCCAACCGCCTTCAGCTACTTCATCAATGACCTCCCTTCCATCATAAGGTCAGAAGTGGGGATGTTCGCGGGTGACTGCACAATGTTCAGCACCATTCGCGACTCCTCAGGTAATGAAGCAGTCCGTGTCCAGATGCAGCAAGACCTGGACAATGTCCAGGCTTGGGCTGACCAGTGACAAGTCACATGCACGCCACACAAGTGCCAGGCAATGACCATCTTCAATAAGAGAGGATCTAACCATTGCCCCTTGACATTCAATGGTATTCCCATCGCTGAATCCCCCACTATTAATGTCCTGGGTTTACCATTGATCAGAAACTGAACTGGACCAGCCATATTAATACTGTGGCTACAAGAGCAGGTCAGAGGCTAAGAATCCTGCAGCGAGTAACTCACCTCCTGACTCCCCAAAGCCTGCCCACCATCTACGAGGCACAAGTCAGGAGTGTGATGGAATACTCTCCACTTGCCTGGACGAGTGCAACTCCAACAACACTCAAGAAGCTCGACACCATCCAGGACAAAGCAGCCCGTTTGATTGGCATCCCTTCAAGATTCAATCCCTCCACCACTGACGCACAGTGGCATCTACAAGATGCACTGCAGGAAGTCACCAAGGCTCCTGAGGCAGCACCTCCCAAACCCACGGCCATTACCATCTAGAATAAGGGCAGCAGATATCCGGAACTCCACCATCTGGATGTTCCCCAGCAAGTCACTCACCATCCTGACATGGAAATGCATCGCCATTCCTTCACTGTCGCTGGGTCAAAATCCTGGATTAGCGGCCCAAGCAGCACAGTGGGTGTACCTACACAGCGGTTCGAGGGCAGCTCACCACCACCTTCGAGGACAACTCGGGATGGGCAATGAAGACTGGCCTAGCCAGCGACATCCACATCCCTCAAATAAATTTTAAAAACATAAGGAGATATCGGGTCAGATGATCTAAAGCTTGGTCAAAAGACTGGTTTTAATGAGCGTCATGAGGAGGGAAGGGAGGTAGAGAGGTTGGGAGGTGTAGGAAGGGAGTTCCAGAGCTTGCGGCCCTGTCAACATGGCCAGCAATGATGGAGCAATTAAAATTGGGGCTGCTCAGGGCGGCATGTGGCGCAGTGGTTAGCACTGGGACTGCGGCGCGGAGGCCCCGGGTTCGAATCCCGGCCCTGGGTCCGTGTGGAGTTTGCACATTCTTCCCATGTCTGCGTGGGTTTCACCCCCGCAACCCAAAGATGTGCTGGTTAGGTGGATTGGCCACGCTAAATTGCCCCTTAATTGGAAAAATTTGGGTTGCTCAAGAAGCCAGAATTACAGGAGTGCAGATATCTGGGAGGGTTGTGGGTCTGGAGGAGTTTACAGAGATAAGGAGGGGGCGAGCCAGGGGGAGATTTGAAAACAATGGTGAAAATTTTTAAAATCAAAATGTTATTTGACCAGGAACTAATGTCAAGTCGGCGAGCTCAGGGGTAATAGGGAAACAAGGCTTGCTGTGCGTCAAGACAAGAGTAGGGTTGTTGATGAGTGACTTGCTGAGCCAATTCAGGGGCAGTTCAAATTCAGCCACACTGCCGTGGTCACATGTAGGCCAGTTAAGGACACGGCTGGACCAGGTGTGTTTTTACAACAATTGATGACCGTTGTCAGGGTCATCATTACAGAGACTAGCTTTCAATTCCAGATTTATTCACTGAATATTAATTCCACCAGCTGCCATGGTGGGGTTTGAACCCATGCCCTCCAGGGCTTTAGCTTGGACCTCTGGATTAGTCGTCCAGCATCGTTACCACTATGCCACCAACGGGTTCAATTCCGGCCTCAGGTGACTGTGTGGAGTCTGCACGTTCTCCCCGTGTCTGTGTGGGTTTCCTCCGGGTGCTCCGGTTTCCGCCCACAGTCCAAAGGTGTGCAGGTTAGGTGGATAGGCCGTGCTAAATTGCCCTTAGTGTCCAACCAAAAAGTTTAGGTGATGTTACTGGGTTACGGGATAGGGCGGAGGCGTGGGCTTAAGTAGGGGCTCTTTCCAAGGGCCGGTGCAGACTCGATGGGCCGAATGGCCTCCTTGTGCACTGTAAATTCTATGATTTTAAGTCCCCACCTGCCTGAGGAGGAACTTGCATTCGCAGTTAGCATTGAACTGACTCCAGACCCTTAAATCGGGTCACTTTCCAAACTGGGCATTTCATACCTCGAAACAAATTTGAAATTGTCGTCATGTTACAAGATTTTCTATTTGCTTAATGGGCCTAGAGGAGTTTTTGATGAATTTAGATTCAAGAATATACAAGATAATTAGCAATCGGTAAATTGGAGATATAATGTACATGTAAAGGGACAGCCTGGGGTGGTCACAGGGCTAGTTCCTAGTCTGTGCAGAATTACCTGCTCTGGCCCTGGGTTATAGTTGTTGCAAAATACTCGAAGTTGTGCGCGCTTGGGCAGACAGCACCAAAGAGATGACAGAACATTCCCCCCCCCCCCCGCCCCCCAGCTTCTCGCTTTTAGGTTTGAATGTTCAGCGAGAGCGGCTCCTCGCCTGTACGTACCGGTCGTGGATCCAGTCCATGGCTTTGGAAGCCTCCACGGTGATGACGGTGTACGTGTAAAGCGCCTCTCCTCCACACGGAGGTCTCCAGCTGTCAAACAGCCCGGCCATAGTGAGCAGCCGTCGACCCGCCCACTCCTCGCCACCCGCCTGAAACAACAAACACGCAGGCGTCAGCTTTCCGCCGATCGGCAAATCGGCACAGGTTAGGCAGGAGAGCAAACCAAAATCGAGCTATTGAGCAGCGAAGTTCTGCTGGATCTTTACAACACCCTGGCTAGGCCACAACTGGAGCATGGAATCCAGTTCCGACCACCACACTTTAGGAAAAACGTGAGACGGGGTCCTGGAGAGGGTTCAGCAGAGATTCACCAGGGAGGAGGAACTTTTGCGACAAGGAGAGAGTGGAGAAGCTGGGGTTCTCCTCGGAACAAAGGACCGCTTGATAGTGCTTTAGCCCTGACGGAATTGTACCCGTTCTGTTACTCGAGAGAGAGAGAGAGAGAAAGTTTGCTCACTGTCCACACCATGTCAATTCTGTGGTGACTAAATCAATTTGACAGAAAGAGGGAGCAGAAATGGTAGGTCCTAATTTAATAAATTATATCCTGCAGCACAGCCATGGATTAGAGCACAGGGCTGACGAGAAGAGTTTGGAGGAGGAGGGGGCGACCTTTAAACCAGTCAATTAGATTTCCACATGAATTGCGGACAGGTAATAGTAACAACCATCTTCATCCACTGTTTTCAAAAATCTTCCCTCTCACCCTCACTCTCTGGCTAATTGAATACATTGAGCTAATCATGGATCTTTCTCTCCTACTCTCTGATTATCCTCTTGCAAACGCGTTGGAGCAATCACATTCAGAAGCCGATTAATTTAATCAAGTTAAATAACTGATTCAAGTTAAATATCTGATTCAAGTTAAAACCTGATGATTGCGGGGACGTACTCAGCGAAATTAAATAATTTGTAAAAGGAAGATGGGACCACACAGGGCGCACCGGAGCCGAATCTCCGGCTCAGGGAGGGTGGTCAGGCGCGGGCGTGCCTTCACACTCACCTTTCCCACCTACAGACCCGGCAGAAATACCTGTGCGTTGAGCCTGTTCCTCTAGGGGCTGGTTTAGCACAGTGGGCTAAACGGCTGGCTTGTAATGCAGAACAAGGCCAGCAGCGGGGGTTCAATTCCCGTACCAGCCTCCCCGAGCAGGCGCCGGAATGTGGCGACTAGGATCTTTTCACAGTAACTTCATTGAAGCCTACTTGTGACAATAAGCGATTATTATTATTATTATTATTATTATTATGAAGTCAACTGGCGACAGCGTTTCTTCCACCAACCGAAGGGCCTCAATTATGACATGCATCTCCCGTTTCTAAACCTGGCCAGAGAAAGGAGGGGAAGGGGGGGGGGGGAGAGACAGCAGTCTCGGTGCCTCTTTTCAGGAGTTGCCCATCTCCGACCAATTGTGCAGGGCCTGGAACAAGGTCTCCTCTAGCCAGAGTCCTCCCCTTGTCAGGACTGGGTGCTATCATCGAGAGTCCCTGCTCAGGAATCTCCACCCCCCCCCCCCCCACCCACCCTTTTACCAGTGTGGCTGGCAGGAGAGAGGGCATGGGCTGCCAAGGTGACCAGAGGCAGCGTTGGGACAGTGGAGGAGCAGGAGCACGCTACATCTCGACAGGAGAACAGGCGCGACACAAGTTGCCGGCCTAGCTTGCGGCCCAAACCACCGAGCACCTTAAACTGTGTGCTCGGCCCCGGCTGCACTCTTGGGGTAGGTACGGGTGTCCCAGATGTGCGGAGCCCTCCCAACCGAGCCCAATCCCATTCCGACAGAATTCCACATCGGCGCCAGGCCCCGGAATCGGCCAGATGGACACATTTACTCTCTCAGGATCCCACAGCCGTTCTTCCCGAAGCCGCACCTGCTCTTTATCCCTCAACCAGCCACACCACATTAAAGAGAAAAGGGACAATCTGGTCCTGGTCACAAGGCTCTACGTGGGATCCTGCCATGCGCAAACGGGCTGCTGCATTTCCGACAACAGGCTACACTTACGAACTGGTTACAGAGGACTGGGACGTCGCAAGATTCTTTCTTACCTCCTCTTTCTCACAGGTTTGTGGGAAGTAGATGAAGTAGGGTTGCTTTTCTCCGTGTTGTCTCTGCCACTCGTAGAATCCGTCAGCCAACACCACGCAGCGCTGTCCTTTAACAAAAGGATCCTGTTGAGGAACAGGTTAAAGACGGTTAAAGTGTACGCAGTTTAGGCCGTGCAGCCTGGATCAAGAACATCCAGGTTTTGATCACATTTCTAAAATTTCAAACTCAGGACATGCAATACTCTTGCCTCAAGCTTTCGAGGTGGGTTTCCACGGTGACTGCACAGGCCATTCAGCCCGTTGGGCGGGATCTCCGAAGGAGAGATTTTATCAAGTGCCAATTGCCCGGCTTCTCCCCGAACCCCGCGTTCTTCCTTTTCAGGTAATAGTCCAGTTCTGACGGCCTGACTGAATCTGCCGCCACCACGCTCTCGGGCAGTCTATTCCAGATCTTCACCTCCTCCCCACTGTGACACGAGGTTTTTCCTCACCTCTCCATTGCTCCTTTTACCAATCACCTTAAACCTGTCTCCACACTCTCCACCCCCCCCCCCCCCACAACGGCACAGTGGTTAGCACAGCTGCCTCATGGCGCCAAGGACCCGGGTTCAATCTCGGCCCCTTGTCACTGTCCGTGTGGAGTTTGCGCATTCTCCCAACGTCTGTGTGGGTCTCACCCCCACAACCCAAAGATGTGCAGGGCAGGTGGATTGGCCACGCGAAATTGCCTTTTACTTGGAAAAAAAATAATTGGGTAATCTTAATTATTATTATTTTTTTAAAAAAATCTGTGCCCCTCTCCTCTCGTTCTCGATAGGATGGGTTTGACGAGGGTGATCGGGTGGCCCATGTCTCTGCTATATGTAATCCTGATAGTCAGTTGTCTGAGGCAATGATAATGGTTTTAAGGAGATGATGGTGCAGAGATAATGTTACTGGACTAGCAATCCAGACGCCCTTGCTAATGCTGACATGAAACCAGTGTCAATTGTGGTTAAAAACCCATCTGGTTCACTAATATCCTGTAGAGAAGGAAATCTGCCATCCTTACCTGGTCTGGCCTACATGTGACTCCAGACCCACAACAATGTGGTTGACTCTTAAATACCCCTCAGGATGGGCAATAAATGCAGACCCAGCCAGCATCCCATGAATGAAGAAAGAAAAAAAAAAAACTGTCCTCTCAGGTGGAATGCAAAATGAGCAGGAACAGCGTCTTGACCAACATTCATCCCTCAACCAACATCACTATGACAAATGATCTGGTTGTCATTGCACTGCTGATTGTGGGAGCCGGCTGTGCACAAACTGTCTTTGTCGGCGGCACGGTAGCAGAGTGGTTAGCACTGTTGCTTCACAGCGCCAGGGGTCCCAGGTTCGATCTCGGCTTAGGTCACAGTCTGTGCGGAGTCTGCACGTTCTCCCGTGTGTGCGTGGGTTTCCTCCGGGCGCTACGGTTTCCTCCCACAGTCTAAAGTTGTGCAGGTTAGGTGGATTGGCCATGCTAAATTGCCCCTTAGTGTCCAAAAATTGCCTTTAGTGTTGGGTGGGGTTACTGGGTTATGGTGATGCCCTTAAATTGCCCTTAGTGTCCAAAAAAAAGGTTAGGTGGGGTTACTGGTTCAGGATACTGCGAGGCCTGGATAGAGTGGACGTGGAGAGGATGTTCCATTGTGGGAAAAACTAGAACCAGAGGACACAATCTCAGACTGAAGAGACGATCCTTTAAAACAGAGATGGAGGAGGAATTTCTTCAGCCAGAGGGTGGTGAATCTGTGGAATTCTTTGCCGCAGGAGGTTGTGGAGGCCAATTCACTGAGTGTCTTTAAGACAGAGATAAATAGGTTCTTGATTAATAAGGGGATCAGGGGTTATGGGGAGAAAGCAGGAGAATGGGGATGAGAAAATATCAGCCATGATTGAATGGCGGAGCAGACGCGATGGGCCGAGTGGCCTAATTCTGCTCCTATGTCTTACGGTCTTATGGGTGGAGGCGTGGGCTTGAGCAGTGTGCTCTTTCCAAGGGCCGATGTAGACTCAATGGGCTGAGCAGCCTCCTTCTGCACTGCGACGCGGATTCAAATCCACCACAGCAGACGGTGGAATTCAAATTCAATCCATAAATCTGGAAAATGAAGCTAATCTCAGTAATTGCGACCTTGACAGCCGTCACGGATTGTTGTAAAAACCCAACTAATGCCCTTTAGGGAAGGAAATCTGCCACCCATACCCGGTCTGGCCTATGTGTGACTCCAGACCCATAGCAATGTGGCGGTGGACTCTGGAAATACCCACTGCAAGCAACTCAACTCAAGGGCAACTAGGGATGGGCAACGCATGCTGGCCCTGCCAGCGACGGCCACATTCCAGGAAAGAATATTTAAAAATCTGTGGGGGTAGATTGCGGACCTTGTATGACTTCTTCTGCATCATCCCATCGCTGCGGCAGTTGCTGGTGTTGTACTGCATCTTGGCGGGATCGCTCTCCCGAAACCAGGATGGGATAAGACCCCAACGCATGGCCGCTAGAATAGGCTCCGCACTCTCCGCACCCTGTCAACGCAAACAGAAAGAGCCAGTCAGCCAAATCGAACCCCCGTCTTCAGCGTGGACTCCATTCCTTGGCCCCGACGGTTCCTGCTGGAAAGAGCGCAAGTGGATTCCGGTTACAACAGGATAAGATTAAGCTGCGATGGCCATTGCTGCTCAAATCCCACCATAGAAAATCCCGAGAATGAATTTGATACATTGAATAGGGAAGCAGTCTCCTCCCCTTGACCTTTAATGGCATCGCCAGTATCAAGGCCCAAATGTCAACATCTTTGGGTGGGAGCAGTTTGGGGCGGGGCGGGGGGTGGGTGGGGGAAGAGAGAGAGAGAGAGAGAGAGAGAGGAAGCACTAAGCTGAAGCAGCCACATCAACGTCAGCACTATGGACACCAAAACAGCCACAGCTCATGTCGAAGGCCCTCGAAGCCTCTGCACCATCCACTCAACTCAGGGCAAATGTGTGAAGGAGCACTGAACACTCACCTGGATGAACACTCGTGCAGGAATAAGAAGATGGAGCTGGTCTGCACCCCGGTGGGCGGCAGTCCATTTTGGTTGGTATTCCTGCCGTCAAACCGCACCCCCCCCCCCCCCCACCGCATCATCTTACGGGAAACATTGCCACCAGCTCACTTCAACGGAACCTCCCACACCTCCTCCCCCCCGCCCCCCCCCCCCCCCCCCACCTTCCCACATTATGTCATTGGAGCATAACCATCTCAGGGTTCCCCTCTTGTCAAATGTTGTACCATATCGTTGGGCCTAAATCCTGCAATTCCCTCCACCACTGCAATGATTCAGCGACGAGCCACGGTCTTCTCAGGGCATTTGGGAATGGGTCAAAGTTGGGGACCTTGCTGGAACAAGTAATAAAAAACACACCAGGCCTGTGGGAGGTTCTGATGGAAGGTCATTGCCCTGAAACATTAAACTCTCTCTCTCTCTCCACAGATGCTGCCTGACCTGCTGCATATTCCCATCATTTTTTGTTTTTATTTCAGATGTCCAATGTCTGCAGTATTTTGCTTTGTATTGTTTAAATCCCAGCCCAGTGAGTCCGGGGTGGGGGGGGGGCGGCGGCAAATGACTAGTGTGTCGCCAGTTAAAACCTAAAAGCCCTTTCCAATCTCAGCCACAGAGAAGCAGAAGAAATACATTGCAGAAACCAGGAAAGGAATTACTTTGTGGAAATGTCTTCTGGACACCAGCACCGGGCTGGTCGAATGTGGGCTTCTGTTGAACGAGGGCTTGTACTTATCTCGGTCGCCATCTCTCCACTCAGGGTCCCTCCTCCTCCCCTGGCCATCTCGATAGGCACAGGCCCGTCTGATCTGATCGGCAGCCAGTGAGCACGCAGTGCGCCCGCACATGTTGGCTACGAGTAGCACTTGGTACAAATCCTCAGACTTTAAACCTGCAAAAGAGATGGCCCAAGGTCAAATAAATTGCATTGTTACTGTGTCGAGGAGTGCCGTCTAACTCAAAATTCGGACCACTTTAATGTTATCTTGAACCCTTTGAAAGCATCCACTGACTGACGATGATCAACATACATTCAATGTCTCTATTTAATCCTCATTCAGCGTGAGAGCTTGGGAGGACACAGGCTTCAGATCCAACAGGACGAGACCAAGGGAGGTGGAAGGATCCAGCAGTGTCGAGGTGCTGAGAAAGATGGGGCTAGAGGAGAAGATAATGCTTTCTGTCGCTATTTCAAAGCATCCAGGATGGAGTCACATAGAATGGTAATTGGGGGGGGGGGGGGGGGGGGGGGGGGGGGGGGGGGGGGGTAGAATGAGGTTAAGTTCTAAGCTATGATGCAAGAGAAAAATCACCAAAGAAGTGAATTTGAAACCGGTGATAAAGTTTCCCAACTTCTTCCAACCAGGAAAATTAGGTTCTATTGGCTGGAAGATATGAGAATTGGACGATCTGGATTGAAGGGCTATCGCACATCTCGTCCAAACCCTCCCCCAACACCCCCGACCACCCATATAAAAAGTGAATTACACACATCCATGGAGGGAAAATGAGCAACAAGGCAGCACGGTGGCGCAGTGGGTTGGCCCCGTTGCCTCACGGCGCCGAGGTCCTGGGTTCGATCCCGGCTCTGGGTCACCGTCCGTGTGGAGTTTGCACATTCTCCCCGTGTTTGTGTGGGTTTCGCCCCACAACCCAAAGATGTGCAAGGTAGGTGGACTGGCCAGCATTAAATTGCCCCTTAATTGGAAAAAATTGATTGGATACTCTAAATTTATTTATTTTTTAAAAAGAAAATGAGCAACAACTTCCACTTAATGCTCTGACAATATAACTGTTAGAGGGCCTATAAATACTCCCACCAGTGTTTCCCTAATGCCCACCCACACTGATGTTCACCCACGATCTCCTGAGCCAAGTTGCTGCCTCACCAATCTCCTTACCCAACCCATTACTATCAGGGCTGCCCCTCCCATTTTTGTTCCCCCTGACTTATTTTGCACCCTGGGATATTATCTCCCAACCTTGATCACCTTGTAACCACGTCTCTGTAAATGGTGATCACAGCTCAACAATTTATCTCTATTTGTGCCACTAGTTCATCTGTCATATTGTGGATGCTCCCACGCGTAATATAGAACCCTTAATTTATTTTTGTAACATCACTGTTCCCTGCATGGAACTCGCTCGTTAATACGGAATTGCTGTTAAAACACTCTGTCCCTTCCAGTCCCACTGTTTTGTCTTAGTCGCATCGCCACAAAGTTAGTTTGTCTCAACTTTTCGCTTTGGATTTCGAAACTACTTTCACCCGAATTCTCCTCCCATCGGTTTATGGTCCTGTCCAAAGCTCTGGTTATACAATCCACTCGGACACTGGTCCCAAGCCGGTTTAAGTGGAGCCCATCCCAATGGAGCTGCACTTCCCCATCCCATGGAGCTACTCTTCCCCGCCCCCCACTCCCCCATGCCAGCTGGCAGGGCCACTTGGGCACCTTGGCAGTGCCAGGCTGGCACCAGCAGCGACAGGGCACCACCCTACCCAAAGGGCATGCAGCTGGGGGTCTTCGAGCCCCCTCTGAAACCCCCACGAGTGCCATTCCATCTGGTCCCCATTTGTGGGGATCTGAACCAAGCGGCGCTCGCCCGATGCCCCCCGAGGCGAAGGGGCCGAATCCCAAAGCCTCAGGTACCTCGGGAATCTGCACATTAAAGTAAGGCTTACTGCCTCGCTCTGATATGCAGATTTCCTGAAACGTTATCCCGCCCATTGTGGGCGGGATTCACCTCACAACGTCTCGCGAGACTGCGTTCAATCGCGAGGGGTTGCGGGCCGGGTAGATCCCGGGAGCGGGGTCTCCCGGCTTCCAGCAGCCACGCTGCGCCCGGCGAGCTGCTTTACCGGCGCTGCGTGGCAGTAGGATCATGCCCGTAATTTCAAGTTCCACCTGTGTTGTTGCTTCCGACGTAGACCTTACCTCTCCCACTCCACAACCAAGGGGCAGAGATTTAGGGCAAGAGGTGGGAGGTGTGGAGGAGATTCGAAGGGTTTCACCCAGAGGGTATTGGGGATCTGGATCTCAGTGCCCGAAAGGGTGGTTGAGGCAGAAATGCTAATTAACATTGTTTAAAAAGCTAGATATGCATTTGACCGACAGCACGTTGAAACAGGAGTTGGAGTGTGGGAACAGAAAAGACTCTCTACAGTGCAGAAGGAGGCATTTGGCCCATTGAGTCTGCACCAACTATCTGAAAGAGCACCCCACTGACACCCAATCCCCTGCCCCATCCCCGCAACCCCATCCAACCTTTTTGGACACTACGGGCAATTTAGCAATGGCTAAATCGCTGGCTTTGAAAGCAGACCAAGGCAGGCCAGCGACACGGTTCAATTCCCGGACCAGCCTCCCCGAACAGGTGCCGGAATGTGGCGACTGGGGGCTTTTCACAGCAACTTAATTTGAAACTTACTTGCGACAATAAGCAATTTTCATTTCATTCATCCACCCAACCTGCACATCTTTGGACTGTGGGAGGAAACCGGAGCACTCGGAGGAAACTCACGCAGACACGAGGAGAAAGCACAAACTCCACACAGACAGTCACCTGAGGTCGGAATCGAACCCTGATCCGTGGCGCTGAGAAGCAGTGGTGCTAACCACTGTGCTGCCCCAATCGGCTTGGGGGGGGGGGAGCTACTTGTCAGTCGCAGACACCAAGGGCCAAATGGCCTGTATCCGTGCTGCTAAATGTCTACCTTTTCAGCTACAGGACGGGAGGAGTATTTCTGACACCAAGTCGGCAGACTTTGGCCGTTTGAAAAATGCACCTGCAGCCTAGTGGCTCAGAACCACAGAGGGAGTTGCAGATTCGATATCCGGTCTGTGCACCGCAGCGGCAGCTGGTCTGAACCCTGGTGGAGGTCTCCCCTCCCCTGATGCTCCCCAATGAGTCCTGATAGGCCTTCCGCGTATGCACGTCGGGTGAGGACTGATCAAATGTGTGGCGCTCACAGTGCACATGGGAGCAGCAAGTGAATGAGAAACAACTATTCTGAGACTCGGAGCCTGTTGCACGAATAACCATCAACAGAAGAGGGGAAACTGCAGAAGAAATAGAAAGGCGACAGTCAGAATGAAACTAGCAATCCACAAATGGGTTTGAAAAACACCATCACAGATGAACATACACATTCTGATAAACGCCAATTGCTCAGTGCCCACTTTGCGATTTATAGAAACAAAAGCTCCAACAGCTTAAATTTATACGGAGCACAAACAAATGTGATACCGGAAAGTGCTGGACAGTCAGTGAGTAAATACTGATTACAGCTTCACACCAGGCTTCACATTCTTGACTCACCCCTCGTAACCAAACCACGAGAGAAAAAAAATCAACATCTAATAGCTCGCTCGGGTCCGAAAGAACTCACAAACTTTAAACAATGGCACATGTTAAAAACAAAAGAACTATTCCAGCAAACTTCCCCCCCCCCCCCCCCCCCCCGACAAGCCATTTTCATATTCAGTTCATAACTTTACTTCCTGATGAAGAGTCGAAGGACTCAAAACGTTGACTGTTTCTCCCTTACAGATGCTGCCCGACCTGCTCAGTTTTCCAGCGGTTCGTTTCCCCCCAGATTCCAGCATCCGCATTATTTTGTCTGTTATAACTTTAACCTCCTGTTTATAAAAAGTACTTTGTGTGAATGGCCAGTGGCAACTGATTTATAAGCATGTTTAAAACAGCCCAAAGTACATCGCAGGAGAATTATGAAACAGACTGAGCAATGACAGAAGCTCAGACAGATGTTCAAAAGCTTGCTCAGGGAATAGTAGGTTTTAAGGAGCGTTTTTCTTAAGGAGGAAAGTAAGATTGGGGCAGGGGGGAATAAAACCCAAAGCATTAAAGCGACCCACTGGTTGATGTATACACCTCCTCCGAGGTACAAAAATAGAACAGACGGGACAATCTCAGCAGGTCTGTGGAGAGAGAAAGAGAGAGATAACAGGATGCTGTCAGACCTGCGGAGATTGTCCAGCATTTTCTGTTTTTTGGTTCAGATTGCAACACCTGCAATAATTTGCTTTTACTTCCCCTACACCACTGCTCAATGATCCCAAACAGCAACCCCCCCCCCCCCCCCCCCCGGGCTAATTAATCCCAAACACCCCCCACTCATTAATCCCAAACACCCCCCCCTGCTCATTAATCCCAAACACCCCCCCTGCTCATTAATCCCAAACACCCCCCGCTCATTAATCCCAAACACCCCCCGCTCATTAATCCCAAACACCCCCCGCTCATTAATCCCAAACACCCCCCGCTCATTAATCCCAAACACCCCCCGCTCATTAATCCCAAACACCCCCCCTGCTCATTAATCCCAAACACCCCCCGCTCATTAATCCCAAACACCCCCCGCTCATTAATCCCAAACACCCCCCCTGCTCATTAATCCCAAACACCCCCCTGCTCATTAATCCCAAACACCCCCCCGCTCATTAATCCCAACCTACGCTCATTAATCCCAAACACCCCCCTGCTCATTAATCCCAAACACCCCCTGCTCATTAATCCCAAACACCCCCCGCTCATTAATCCCAAACACCCCCCCTGCTCATTAATCCCAAACACCCCCCGCTCATTAATCGCAAACACCCCCCGCTCATTAATCCCAACCCCCCGCTCATTAATCCCAAACACCCCCCTGCTCATTAATCCCAAACACCCCCTGCTCATTAATCCCAAACACCCCTTGCTCATTAATCCCAAACACCCCCCCTGCTCATTAATCCCAAACACCCCCCGCTCATTAATCGCAAACACCCCCCGGCTCAATAATCCCAAACACCCCCCGCTCATTAATCCCAAACACCCCCCTGCTCATTAATCCCAAACACCCCGCCTCGCTCATTAATCCCAACCACCCCCCGCTCAATAATCCCAAACACCCCCCGCTCAATAATCCCAAACACCCCCCGCTCATTAATCCCAAACACCCCCCCTGCTCATTAATCCCAAACACCCGCCCTGCTCATTAATCCCAAACACCCCCCCCTGCTCATTAATCCCAAACACCCCCCCTGCTCATTAATCCCAAACACCCCCCGCTCATTAATCCCAAACACCCCCCCTGCTCATTAATCCCAAACACCCCCCGCTCATTAATCCCAAACACCCCCCCGCTCATTAATCCCAAACACCCCCCGCTCATTAATCCCAAACACCCCCCCTGCTCATTAATCCCAAACACCCCCCCTGCTCATTAATCCCAAACACCCCCCCTGCTCATTAATCCCAAACACCCCCCCTGCTCATTAATCCCAAACACCCCCCCGCTCATGAATCCCAAACAGCCCCCCCGCTCATGAATCCCAACCCCCCCCCGCTCATTAATCCCAAACCCCCCCCGCTCATTAATCCCAAACCCCCCCTGCTCATTAATCCCAAACACCCCCCGCTCATTAATCCCACACATGCCCCCCACCCATTAATCCCACACATGCCCCCCGCCCATTAATCCCACACATGCCCCCCGCCCATTAATCCCACACAATCCCCCCTGCCCATTAATCCCACACATGCCCCCCTGCTCGTTTATCCCAAATATGCCCACCCTCCTCCCCTGCTCATTTATCCCAAACATGCCCCCCTCCCCCCTGCTCATTTATCCCAAACATGCCCCCCTCCCCCCTGCTCATTTATCCCAAACAACCCCCAAATATGGAAATACAACTTCTTGCTCAATACCTTCTTCCAAAGAAAGTTGACCATTTTTGCTCAGACTTGTGAATCGAAGCGGTAATGGCCGGGTTCACAATTCACTGGACGCAGCAGAGAAGCTGCTCCCTCAGGAATCCTCTCCCCCCCCCCTCCCCTCACCTACTGCCATGCCCGGCCCGAGCCCCCCACACCTGGCCACATTGACACACCTGAGCATCTGGTCCATTGTTGCCACTCCGCTCACGATCCTCGGCCCACGTGACACGAACATCTGACGCACGCTGACGTGTTGCCTCACGGAGGGCGCGTGACGTCATCGCCCCGCCCCCTCCCTTCCATTCCCTCCCCGGGCGGAGCTGGGCCGCACCCGGCTCCGCCGCCATCTTGATGTGGTCAACTGGCTCCAAGCCCATCCTCTGCTTCATTTACCAATCCTTTTTGCTTCATTTCTTCCCCCACTCTTTTTTTTTTAAAAACCTCCTCAGTTATTCATTATCCATCAAAGACAGAGCTTGCATTTACGTGGAGTTTATTTCACGTGCTCAAGATACCCCAAAGAGCTTTTGGAAGTCCAGTCCCTATTGACATGTAGGCACGCAGGGATAGGGGTTGCCAACCCGTCCAGAATTGGCCTGGAGTCTTCAGGAATTGGGGATCAATCTCCAGGACCATCATGGGGCGGCAGGGTAGCACAGTGGTTAGCACTGTTGCTTCACAACGCCAGGGTCCCGGGTTCAATTCCCGGCTTGGGTCACTGTCTGTGCGGAGTCTGCACGTCCTCCCCGAGCCTGCGTGGGTTTCCTCCGGGCGCTCCGGTTTCCTCCCACAAGTCCCGAAAGACGCGCTTGTTGGGTAATTTGGACATTCTGAATTCTCCCTCAGTGTACCTGAACAGGTGCCGGAATGTGGCGACTAGGGGCTTTTCACAGTGACTTCATTGCAGCGTTAATGTAAGCCTACTTGTGCCAATAAAGATTTAAAACAAGTGACTTTTTTTGTCATTTTCATAGTATCGTGGAATCCCTACAGTGCAGAAGGAGGCCATTCGACCCATCGACATGCACCAACCCACCAAAAGAGCACCCTACCTAGGTGATCAAGGCTAAGAAGGTCACTGATAGCGGCACATTAAGAGATCAGAATGTGTCAATGGCGGAACAAAGGTAAGCAGTGTGTCAAAGGACAACTTCAAACAGGGAACAGATGAACCTCGTGGGGTGGGGTCGGTGGGGGGAGAGGAGACAAGATGGTGCAGGAAAAAACTGATCAATGGAAGAAATAAAAATAAATTGATAGAAATAAAAATGAGGTGAAGGTGGAGGAGAGAGTTCACAGTCTGAAATTGTCAAATTCAATATTAAGTCCTCCCTGTCGCTACCATTTCAATTCACCGTCCTGCTCTCACGTCCACATGTCCGTCTTTGACCGACTGCGATGTTCCAGTGAAGCCCAGCGCGAACTGGAGGAACAGCACCTCATCTTCCAATTAGGCACGTTACAGATTTCCGGCAGACAGGAATGTGGGGTTGAGATCACATTAGATCAGCCATGATCTTGTTGAATAGCGGAGCAGACGCAATCATGGCTGAGTGGCCTACACCTGATCCTATTTCATATGTTCATAATGTATGAGAGTAGTAAGTGGCCGGATTGGACTTAGAATATAGAACAATACAGCGCAGTACAGGCCCTTCGACCCTCGATGTTGCGCCGACCTGTGAAACCACTCTAAAGCCCATCTACACTATTCCCTTATCGTCCACATGTCTATCCAATGACCATTTGAATTCCCTTTGTGTTGGCGAGTCCACTACTGTTGCAGGCAGGGCATTCCACGCCCTTACTACTCTCTGAGTAAAGAACCTACCTCTGACATCTGTCCTATATCTATCTCCCCTCAATTTAAAGCTATGTCCCCTCGTGCTAGACATCACCATCCGAGGAAAAAGGCTCTCACTGTCCACCCTATCCAATCCTCTTGTCCTACTTTTAGTCAACAAGACATACCTGGGCAAATTTTGAACATTACCGGATAGGTGCCAGTGTTGTAGCTGTACTGGAACAGCTTGGCTAGAGCACAAGTTTTCAGTACTATTGTCAGAATGCTGCCAGGTCCCATAGCCTTTGCCGTATCCAGTGCCTTCAGCTGTTTCGTGCTATCACGTGGGGTGAATCGAATTGGCTGAAAATTGGCATCTGTGATGCTGGGGACTTCAGGAGGAGGCTGAGATGGATCATCCACTCAAAGAACAATACAGCACAGGAACAGGCCCTTCGTCCCTCCAAGCCTGTGCCGGTCATCGTACCACCCTTGCCCAATACCCTCAGCACTTCCTAGTGCCATATCCCTCTATACCCATCCTATCCATGTATTTGTCAAGATGCCGTTAATGTATCTGCTTCCACAACCTCCCCTGGCAACGCATTCCAGACACTCACCACCCTCTGTGTAAAATACCTGCCTCGCACAACTCCTCTAAACTTTGCCCCGCAGACCTTAAACCTATGCCCCCTGGTGACTGACCCCTCCACCTTGGGAAAGAGTACCCGCCCATCCACTCTACCCATGCCCCTCATAATCTTGTAGACCTCTATCAGGTCATTCCTCAACCTCTGGCGTTCTAATGAAAACAGTCTGAGTCTATTCAGCCTCTCTGCATGACTAACACACGCCAGACCAGGCAACATCCTGGTAAACCTCCTCTGCACCCTCTCCAAAGCCTCCACATCCTTCTGGTAGTGTGGCGACCAGAATTGTGCGCAATATTGCAAGTGTGGCCTTACCAAGGTTCTACACAACTGTAGCATGACTTGCCAATTTTTATACTCTATGTCCCATCAAATTATGGCTAGCATTCTGTATGCTTTCTTGACTACCTTGTCCACTTGTATTGCCACTTTCAAAGATCTGTGGACCTGCACGCCCAGATCTCTCTTGACTGTCTATATTCCTCAGAGTTTTGTCATTTACGGTATATTTCCCCTCGATGTTAGACCTACCAAAATGATCGCACTTCTGGTTGAAGGTGGCTGCAAATGCTTCAGCCTGATCTTTTGCCCTGATGTGCTGGGCTCCTCCATCATTGAGAATGGGGGTATTGTGGAGCTGTCTGTGCTCAAGTTATTTGTTTAATTGTCCACCACCATTCACAGCTGGATATGGCACTGCAGAGCTTTGATCTGATCCTTTGGTTGTGGGATCACTTAGCTCTGTCGCATGCTGCTTTTGACATGCGAGTAGTTCTGTGTTGTAGCTTCATCAGGTTACCGCCTCATTTTTAAGGTATGCTTGGTAGTGCTCCTGGCATGGGGTGGAATTTTTCAGACCCTCCCATGGGTGGGATCGTCCAGTCCCTCTGAAGTCAATGGAGTGTTATCTGGCTTGTTGCATTTTACAGCCCCGTTCCCACCGCGACCGGCCGGAAGAATTCCGCCAATGGTCTTCTGCACTCTTCACTGAGCTACGGTTAATATCTGGCTCCGTGGTAATGGTTGAGTGGGGTTGCGCCGGGCCATGAGTTAAACGATTGTGTTTGAATTGTTCTGCCGCTGCTGATGGCCCACAGCGCATTAGGAATGTCCAGTTTTGATTTGCTTGATTTGTTCGAAATCTATCGCATTTAGCAGTGGTCGTGCCACACAACACAATTGGTGCCCTCAGTATGAAGGTGCAACTTCATCTCACACGAGCTTTGTGTTGCTCACTCCTACAGATAGTGCCATGGACAGATGCACCTGCAACAGGTAGAATGGTGAGTACCCCTCTTGTTGGACCCCTCATCATCTGTCCCAGACCCAGTCTAGCAGCTATGTCCGATGGACCCAGCCAGCTCAGTCAGTTGTGGTGCTACTGAACCACCCTTGGTGATGGACATTGAAGTCTCCCACCTGGAGAACATTCTGTGCCCACGCCAACCCTCAGCGTTTCCTCCACATGGTGCTCAACATGGAGGAGTATTGATTCATCAGCTGAAGAGTGGGCAGGATGGGATGCATAATAATCAGCAGAATGTTCCCATGGCTCACATTTGACCTGATGCCATTCATAGTTACCATACTATCTCATTGGTGAGTCTTGGAGAAACTTAGCTGTCCAATACAATTTTCTCATAATATCTTTGAAACAGAAATAGACCATTCCCAGCTGATTCCAGCCATTAACATATTTTGTTTGTTTGTTCTAGTTAGGATGTGGTTTATGTAATTTATATTTGTATTGTGTTTTAGAAATAAGGTACAGGTCTAAATATAATTCTGTGATTCTGTATTTGAATGTGCTAAGAAAGGGTTAAAACTTCAGTTTAGCTTCATATTGAAAAAGGTAGCTTGCAAGTCTGGAGATTTTGGTTTCACTTTAAACTTTGACTGCATTGTATAAAGGTTTTACGACTTTAAAGCAATTACAGGATAAAGAAACAAAGCTGCTGCTTAACAACCACATTGAAAAGCAGAAGCACTTGAGTTTCAGTTGGAACCAGGTAAGCCAAAAGCAAGAAACATTCCACTGGCACTGCCAGAAGAGGCAGGACAATACAGAGGGACAAAGCAAGTCTCAGAAGCTAAAGAGAAGAAAGGTCCAGAAATCAGGGAATGGGACCGAAGAGAGTTCCAGGAGGTTAAATGAACAAAGAACAGAAATCTGGAGAAAGGGGTCTGTCCAGTTGAGAGGAGCAGAGAGAGAAGTCAGAGCTACAAAATATAGAACTGGAGATGTTGGTTAGCAAGTGTCAGACATCCGAGGTGATCTAACGCTTCATGACACCTTACTACAGCCTGTGAAGCAGTGGGGTTCTGTTGGTGTGGCCGTGTACCTGAGAGATTGTGTGGAAGCCTGAGTGCACGTGGCAATCCAAGGCAGAGGAATTCTGAAAGGAGAGGTTGAAATCCTGGATGTGGATTCTTGGTAAAGGCATCTGAGGGAGAGCATTGTTTGGAAGAAGATTCCAAGCGTATTCTTCAACAGCAGAGTTGGAAAACCCTTGTGTGAAAGCCAAAGTTCCAGTGAGACCAGTTGTTCCAGTGAGACCTAGATGTGACAAACATCTAGGGGGATTTGATCAGAAATCCAGAGAAGTTGTTTCGGGTGGCATCTGTCCCATTCAAAGTGTGGTGTGTCTGACAACAGTTTGTCTATTGGTTTACCCAGCCTGTGTACTTAGAGTTTAAGATAAAGTTTGTAACTTGTGTTACTCTTACAAATCTGTATATATCTGTAACGGTATAGCTGGGGTGGAGGAGTAGCGTATTATAGTTAATCTTTACTTGTTTAATGTTTTATTCTTTGTTAAAAGTTCATTGGCAGTCCGTTGACTCTGTTCATTCACATCTCTAAACAAAATATAAAATTTAGAATCTATTGAGTCGAGTTCTGCACTGGGATCGGACTTGTCCAGTAGAAACATCAGCTGAGATCTGAACAGTTCTTCACTTAACCCATTTCAAAATTATCCCAAATTGAGTAGCAATGTTGTTGGGCTGACAAGCTCATCAGTGTTCAATGTATTTCTTCCCAAAAGATTGACATTTTCCATTTTGAAGACTGCTGTATTTCCACTTCAAATCGGCTTCAAACTGTGTCCCACAGCACACAGTGTGAGCAGCTCTGCCTGCGCCCTGCAGCACCCAGAGTGTGCAGCTCTGCCTGCGCCCTGCAGCACCCAGAGTGAGCAGCCCTGAGTGCACCCTGCAGCATCCAGAGTGAGCAGCCCTGAGTGCGCCCTGCAGCACCCAGAGTGAGCAGCTCTGCCTGCGCCCTGCAGCACCCAGAGTGAGCAGCTCTGCCTGCGCCCTGCAGCACCCAGAGTGAGCAGCTCTGCCTGCGCCCTGCAGCACCCAGAGTGAGCAGCCCTGAGTGCACCCTGCAGCACCCAGAGTGAGCAGCTCTGCCTGCGCCCTGCAGCACCCAGAGTGAGCAGCTCTGCCTGCGCCCTGCAGCATCCAGAGTGAGCAGCCCTGAGTGCACCCTGCAGCACCCAGAGTGAGCAGCTCTGCCTGCGCCCTGCAGCATCCAGAGTGAGCAGCTCTGCCTGCGCCCTGCAGCACCCAGAGTGAGCAGCTCTGCCTGCGCCCTGCAGCACCCAGAGTGAGCAGCTCTGCCTGCGCCCTGCAGCACCCAGAGTGAGCAGCCCTGAGTCCGCCCTGCAGCACCCAGAGTGAGCAGCCCTGCCTGCGCCCTGCAGCACCCAGAGTGAGCAGCTCTGCCTGCGCCCTGCAGCATCCAGATTGAGCAGCCCTGAGTGCACCCTGCAGCATCCAGAGTGAGCAGCTCTGCCTGCGCCCTGCAGCACCCAGAGTGAACAGCTCTGCCTGCGCCCTGCAGCACCCAGAGTGAGCAGCTCTGCCTGCGCCCTGCAGCATCCAGAGTGAGCAGCCCTGAGTGCACCCTGCAGCACCCAGAGTGAGCAGCTCTGCCTGCGCCCTGCAGCACCCAGGGTGAGCAGCCCTGCCTGCGCCCTGCAACACCCAGAGTGAGCAGCTCTGCCTGCGCCCTGCAGCATCCAGAGTGAGCAGCCCTGAGTGCACCCTGCAGCACCCAGAGTGAGCAACTCTGCCTGCGCCCTGCAGCACCCAGAGTGAGCAGCCCTGAGTGCACCCTGCAGCACCCAGAGTGAGCAGCTCTGCCTGCGCCCTGCAGCACCCAGAGTGAGCAACACTGCCTGCGCCCTGCAGCACCCAGAGTGAGCAGCTCTGCCTGCGCCCTGCAGCACCCAGAGTGAGCAGCTCTGCCTGCGCCCTGCAGCACCCAGAGTGAGCAACACTGCCTGCGCCCTGTAGCATCCAGAGTGAGCAGCCCTGAGTGCGCCCTGCAGCACCCAGAGTGAGCAGCCCTGAGTGCGCCCTGCAGCACCCAGAATGAGCAGCCCTGCCTGCGCCCTGCAGCACCCAGTGTGAGAAGCCCTGAGTGCGCCCTGCAGCATCCAGAGTGACCAGCCCTGCCTGCGCCCTGCAGCACCCAGTGTGAGCAGCCCTGAGTGCGCCCTGCAGCACCCAGAGTGAGCAGCTCTGCCTGCGCCCTGCAGCATCCAGAGTGAGCAGCCCTGAGTGCGCCCTGCAGCACCCAGAGTGAGCAACTCTGCCTGCGCCCTGTAGCATCCAGAGTGAGCAGCCCTGAGTGCGCCCTGCAGCACCCAGAGTGAGCAGCCCTGAGTGCGCCCTGCAGCACCCAGAGTGAGCAGCCCTGAGTGCGCCCTGCAGCACCCAGAGTGAGCAGCCCTGCCTGCGCCCTGCAGCACCCAGAGTGAGCAGCCCTGCCTGCGCCCTGCAGCACCCAGTGTGAGCAGCCCTGAGTGCGCCCTGCAGCATCCAGGGTACCAGCCCTGCCTGCGCCCTGCAGCACCCAGAGTGAGCAGCCCTGAGTGCGCCCTGCAGCACCCAGAGTGAGCAGCTCTGCCTGCGCCCTGCAGCACCCAGAGTGAGCAGCCCTGAGTCCGCCCTGCAGCACCCAGAGTGAGCAGCCCTGAGTCCGCCCTGCAGCACCCAGAGTGAGCAGCCCTGCCTGCGCCCTGCAGCACCCAGTGTGAGCAGCCCTGAGTGCGCCCTGCAGCATCCAGAGTACCAGCCCTGCCTGCGCCCTGCAGCACCCAGAGTGAGCAGCCCTGCCTGCGACCTGCAGCACCCAGAGTGAGCAGCTCTGCCTGCGCCCTGCAGCATCCAGTGTGAGCAGCCCTGAGTGCACCCTGCAGCACCCAGAGTGAGCAACTCTGCCTGCGCCCTGTAGCATCCAGAGTGAACAGCCCTGAGTGCGCCCTGCAGCACCCAGAGTGAGCAGCCCTGAGTGCGCCCTGCAGCACCCAGAGTGAGCAGCCCTGAGTGCGCCCTGCAGCACCCAGAGTGAGCAGCCCTGAGTCCGCCCTGCAGCACCCAGGGTGAGCAGCCCTGCCTGCGCCTTGCAGCACCCAGAGTGAGCAGCCCTGCCTGCGACCTGCAGCACCCAGAGTGAGCAGCTCTGCCTGCGCCCTGCAGCATCCAGTGTGAGCAGCCCTGAGTGCACCCTGCAGCACCCAGAGTGAGCAACTCTGCCTGCGCCCTGTAGCATCCAGAGTGAACAGCCCTGAGTGCGCCCTGCAGCACCCAGAGTGAGCAGCCCTGAGTGCGCCCTGCAGCACCCAGAGTGAGCAGCCCTGAGTGCGCCCTGCAGCACCCAGAGTGAGCAGCCCTGAGTGCGCCCTGCAGCACCCAGTGTGAGGAGCCCTGCCTGTGCCCTGCAACACCCAGGGTGAGCAGCCCTGCCTGCGCCCTGCAGTACCCAGACTCACCTGAGGGAGCAGCTTTGGCAGTGGATAAGACCATAAGACATAGGAGCGGAAGTAAGGCCATTCGGCCCATCGAGTCCACTCCGCCATTCAATCATGGCTGATTTCAACTCCATTTACCCGCTCTCTCTCCATAGCCCTTAATTCCTCGAGAAATCAAGAATTTATCAACTTCTGTCTTAAAGACACTCAACGTCCCGGCCTCCACCGCCCTCTGTGGCAATGAATTCCACAGACCCACCACTCTCTGGCTGAAGAAATTTCTCCTCATCTCTGTTCTAAAGTGACTCCCTTTTATTCTAAGGCTGTGCCCCCAGGTCCTAGTCTCCCCTGCTAATGGAAACAACTTCCCTACGTCCAAGAGTCTAGGGGGCAGTGAAAGATGGTAGCAAAGTTGTTGCAGGTAGGTTTACAATATTGTGCCCATATCAAAGATATGGGTGAAGTGAAGATGGATTCCCACTGCTGGCGGATTGCAAACTTCTGCCTTTTATCTTTTTTTTGTAGAAACATTTTATTGAGGCATTTATAATTTTGCCATTTTAACATTCTAAACAACAGAGCGGTCCAACATACGCAAAAGCTCCATAATAATATACCAAACTTCCCCCGCCCAAACGCCTAGCTACCCATATATTAGATTCCCTGCCCTTAATCTCCACTTCCATGCCTCCCCTTTCCCCCCATTCCCTCCCCCCTCCTGCTGAAGGTAATTTTTCCCTAAAGGAGTCGATGAACGGCTACCACCTCCGAGCGAACCCCTGTATTGAACCCCTTAAGGCTGTTAGAAGTGAAAATATTCACACGTAGGCCTTTTTGAGTGAGCAAAGAAGCAGTTTATTATATCAGATCTGGGAGAAAGAGTTGGATACTCCGCAGCCTCGCAATATTCTTTCTCACTTGAGTTAAGGTTCGCATTGGGTTAATATACAGATTCAAGGGGCGGAATTAGTTGCATTCTCATTTACATACAATCAATCAACTATATTCGTGTCTCAATTCATTTCATGCAGTCAATCAATTTTCTTAGCATCCCAGTTATCACATATATGGTTAAAGTGGGTGTTGCCCCTAACTTCTTACAGATGTAATTCAAAACTAAGGTTTTGTCCTGCGATCTTGAGCAAGTAAAGATTTCTTTGTCCTGTGGAGCTGTCACCCTCCCTAAAAATACCCACGTCTGGTTCTCATTTAATGAGCACAGTTTGTAACTTAACCCAGGTAAGGATTGTTCAGGAATGAGGCTAGGTCAGCCATTTTGTGTCTTTAGTTTTGCTATCTTAGCTAACAGTCATTTTGTGTCCTTTCTGATAGTAACAAGCATTGTGTACACACTATTCCTGCAAATTGCCTCTTCTAAACAGGCATCAAAGCCACTGAGTACCTTTTATCTCAGCAGAACCATTCAAAAGTAATATAGGAGCAAAAATGTAGTTACAGAGCCAACTATAATTTATATCATAGCCCACTATCAGAAAATGCCCCCCAACAAGGCAAACTTAATCTTCTCTAGCCTGAGAAACCCTGCCATGTCACTGACCCACATCCCCGACTTTGGAGGCTCCGAGTCCCTCCACCCCAGCAAAATCCATCTCCGGGCCACCAGGGAGGCAAAAGCCAAAACGTCGGCCTCTCTCCACCCTTGGGCTCCCGGATCCTCCGGCACTCCAAATATTGCCACCTCTGGACCCGGAGTCACCCTCCCTTCCAGGACATCTGATATGACATCTGAAAATCCCCTTAGCCTCGGACACGCCCAAAACATGATTCGCCGGGCTTCCCCCGCACCGCCCACACCTGTCGTCCTCCTCAAAAAATCTCCTCATCCGGGCCACGTCATATGAGTCTGTGGATCACCTTGAACTGGATCAGGCTAAGCCTGGCACACAATGAGGATGCATTGACTCCCCTCAGGGCCTTCTCCCATAGCCCGACTTCCAACTCCCCTCCCCAACCCGTCCTCCCACTTCCTCTTCATCTCCCCGATTAGGACCCCTTCCCACTCCACTCCATCAATTACTTATATATTTCTGAGACACTCCCCTCCCCAACCTCTGTCTTTGACATCACCTTATCCTGTAGTCCCCTTAGAGGGAGGCGAGAGAAGCATGGAAAATGCCTCCAGACAAAATTGCGTACCTGCAGGTACCGAATTCGGTTCCCACCCGGTAACTCAAACTCCTCCTCTAGCTCCTCCAGGCTTGAGAAACCCTCCTCAATGAAGAGATCCCCAAATCCCTCAATCCCCCCCTCCCCCACCCTCCCGCCCCCCCGCCCTCCCCCCCCCCCCCCTCCCCCCCCCCCCCCCCCCCCCCGCGCAGCGGCCCACCAAAGCCGGAGGCCCGAGGTGCTACTTTTGCAGCCAGAGTACACACCCCAGACAACACTGCCCGGCACGGAACGCAACTTGCACCGGCTGTGGGAAGAAGGGCCACTTTGCAAAAGCCTGCCAGGCTTGATCTCCCCCTAAAACTTCTAGGCCCAGCAGCGCTGCCTGTTGGGGCCGCCCCCAGCTGCCGCGCCACCCGCCATGTGCGACTCGTGGGCGCCGCCATCTTGAATTTCGGCCGCCATGTGCGACCCATGGGGGCCGCCATCTTTAACGCACCCTCCAACCGCCACGCGTGACCCACGGGGGCCGCCATCTTGGGCACCATCGCCGCTGCCACCCGCCATGCGCGACCCATGGGGACTGCCATCTTGGGACCACTCTGCAGCCTCCCAGGAGCCCAGCTCACCTGACCATACGCAGGCCGCCGCTACCTCCGACCGGCCTACCAACCGTCTTCCGAAGCTCGCCCCCATCACGCTCGACCAGTCCCGGCCGCATCACCTCGCGAAGTCTACGATGACCGTCCGGATCAACGGGCACGAGACGGCCTGCCTTTTCGACTCCGGGAGCACAGACAGCTTCATACACCCAGATACGGTAAGGCGCTGCTCCCTCCCAATCCTACCCGCGACCCAGAAAATCTCCCTGGCTCCCGGATCCCACGCAGTAGAAATCCGGGGTACTGTATCGCAACCCTTACTGTACAAGGCGTAGAGTGCGCTAACTTCAAACTCTACATCCTTCCCCTTAGCTGCGCTGCCCAATTACTGGGGCTCGACTTCCAGTGCCACCTCCAGAGCCTTACTTTAAAGTTCGGCGGACCCCTGCCCCCCCCGCCCCCTCACCGTCTAGCCTCGCGACCCATAAGGCCGCCCCACCCTCCCTCTTCGCAAATCTCACCCCGGACTGTAAGCCCGTCGCTCCCAGAAGAAGCGCTACAGTGCCCGGGACAGAGCCTTTATCAGGTCGAAGGTCCAGTGACTCCTGCGAGAGGGGATCATTGAGGCTAGTAACAGGCCTTGGAGAGCCCAAGTGGTGGTCGTCAAGACTGGGGAGAAGCATCGGATGGTCATCGATTACAGCCAGACCATCAACGGGTGCACGCAGCTCGATGCGTACCCCCTCCCCCGCATATCTGACATGGTCAATCAGATTGCGCAGTATCGAGTCTTCTCCACAGTTGACTTGAAGTCCGCGTACCACCAGCTCCCTATCTGCCCGGAGGACAGCCAATACACTGCCTTCGAGGCGGATGGCCGCCTCTAACACTTCCTCAGGGTCCCCTTCGGCGTCACCAACGGGGTCTCGGACATCCAAAGAGAAATGGACCGAATGGTTGACCAGTACGGGCGGCGGGCCACGTTCCCGTACTTCGACAATGTCACCATCTGCGGCCATGACCAGCAGGACCATGACGAGAACCTCCGGCACTTCCTCCACACCGCTAAACTCCTGAACCTCACCTATAGTAGAGAAATATGCGTCTTCCGCACAACCCGCCTAGCCATCCTCGGCTACGTTGTGGAATACGGAGTCCTAGGGCCCGACACCGACCGCAAGCGCCCCCTCCTGGAACTCCCCTCACCCATTGCCCCAAGGCTCTGAAGAGATGCATGGGGTTCTTCTCGTACTATGCCCAGGGGGTCCCCAACTATGCGGACAAGGCCCGTCCTCTGATCAAATCCACCATTTTTCCCCTGACGGCTGAGGCCCAACTGGCCTTCAGTCGCATCAAGGCAGATATTGCCAAAGCCGTGATGCACGCTGTGGACGAGTCCATCCCATTCTAGTGGAGAGCGATGCGTCGGACTTTGCTCTTGCCGCTACACTCAACCAGGCAGGTAGGCCCGTGGCTTTCTTCTCCCGTACCCTCCATGCCTCCGAAATTCGACACTCCTCCATCGAAAAGGAAGCCCAAGCCATCGTAGAAGCTGTGCGACATTGGAGGCATTACCTGTCCGGCAGGCGATTCACTCTCCTCACTGACCAACGGTCGGTTGCCTTCATGTTCAATAACACACAGCGGGGCAAGATTAAGAATGACAAGATTCTGAGGTGGAGGATTGCGCTCTCCACCTACAGCTATGATATCTTGTATCGACCCGGGAAGCTCAATGAGCCCCCAGATGCCCTATCCCGCGGTACATGTGCCAGCGCACAGGTAGACCGACTCCGGGCCCCTCCACAATGACCTCCGTCACCCGGGGGTCACCAATTCTTTTCACTTCATCAAGGCTCGCAACCTGCCTTACTCCATCAAGGAGGTCAGGACCGTGACCAGGGACTGCCAGGTCTGCGCAGAGTGCAAACCGCACTTCTATCGGCCAGACAGAGCACACCTGGTAAAGGCCTCCCGCCCCTTTGAGCGCCTCAACATCGATTTCAAAGGGCCCCTCCCCTCCGCTGACCGTAACGTGTACTTCCTCAACATCGTTGACGAATACTCAAGATTCCCCTTCGCCATCCCGTGCCCCGACATGACCTCTGCCTCCGTCATCAAGGCCCTGCACAGTATTTTCACCCTGTTCGGGTTCCCCGCCTACATCCACAGTGATCGGGGATCCTCCTTTATGAGCGACGAGTTGTGTTAGTTCCTGCTCAGCAAGGGCATCGCCTCCAGCAGGACAGCTGGAGGTCCCCCCGGGGAAACGGACAGGTGGAGAGGGAGAACGCGACGGTCTGGAAGGCCGCTTCTGGCCCTACGGTCTAGAAGTCTCCCAGTCTCCCGCTGGCAGGAGGTCCTCTCCGACACGCTCCACTCCATCCGGTCGCTCCTATGTACAGCCACCAACGAGACTCCTCATGAACGTATATTTGCCTTCCCCAGGAAATCCACTTCCAGGATCTTGCTGCTGTCCTGGCTGGCAGTCCCAGGGCCCGTCCTTCTCCGGAAGCATGCGAGGAGCCATAAAACCAACCCCCTCGTCGAGAAAGTCCTGCTCCTCCATGCAAACCCACAATATGCCTAGATGGCACACCAGGACGGGCGGCAGGACACAATCTCCCTTCGGGATTTGGCACCTGCAGGTTCCCCAGCGACCATCACCACCACCCCCGACCCTACACCGTCTTCCCCCACCCCTGCCCACCCACCTCGCGAACTAGCACCCGCAGGCCCACCGGCGACAATCACCACCACCTCCGCCCATACACCGTTCCCCCCCTTCACTGACTCAACATTTGGGTGAAGAAGAAGACAACACGCTCCCGGACACGCAGGTCTCGACACTGGTGCCCACACCACAACCGGGACTGAGGTGATCACGGCGGAAGGCCCCCAACAGACTTGACCTTTAAGACCACTTCACCCCCGCCGGACTCTTTTTTTAAACAGGGGGTGAATGTGGTAAACCATGGTATTGCATTGTATGGCATTATGTTGTGTTGTACATGCCTCGCTTGTCCAGGCTGGCTCCGCCTGTGGCTCCTCCCCTCGGGCTTATGTATAAACGTGGCAAGTCTCCACCTCTGACCCAGTTCGTGTCCAGAGGCAGGAGGCTTGCTGTTTAGTGTATTAAAGCCTCAGTTACGTTCATCACTTGTCGTGTGTTTATTGATGGCATATCAGCAATAAAGCAGACTATGGAAGATACACTATTGACAGGATGACAAAATCGTACGGCGCCGAACAGGTTGCAAGGGTATGGAAGGAGATCGGGACCCGGAAATTATGAAGACAGAAACCCATTTAGAACCTATATTAGGAGGAGGGACATGGAGAAAGAAATAGGAAGATGAACCCCAGAAATTCCCGGGGTATGATAAATCAATGTTTTCGATGTGACTCTCAATACCATTATGCTTTCAACTGTCCAACACGTTATAATAGAGAGTTTGAAGTGACACATGACATGGAAGAGTCAGAAGAGGAAAAAGATAGTGACCAGAAAGAAGGAATTGTCCTATTAACAAGCAGTTGAACTCCGGTAATGAGGGTGTTGTTTGCAGAATCCTTCAATTGTGCTGAATTTGACAGTGGCACCACATCTACTGTGTGTGGAATTGACTGGTTAAAATGTTACCTGGACTCTTTGAATGCTGAAGATCGTAACAAGGTTAAGGAATTTGAAAGTTTCATAAGTTTCAGGTTTGGGGATGATAATACTCTGAAGTCGCTGAAAAGAGTGGTGATCCCTTGCAATATTGCCGGAGTGAATCATTTCATTAGCACGGATGTTGTATCAAGTGAGATACCTTTGCTTCTGAGCAGACCACGATGAAGAAAGCACACTTGAAACTGGATATGGAAAAGGATAAGGCAACAACTTTTGGAAAGACGGTGGACTTACAATTTACACAGTCGGGACACTATTGTATTCTATTACTGACAAATAATATTTCAGGTGCAGTTGTTAAGGATGCGTTAATGGCAGTTGGAGATGGGACTTTAGCTGATAAAAAGCTTGTGTTAAAACTGCATAGGCAATTTGCACATCCGTCTCCTCGGAGGCTGAAAAATTTATTAAAGGATGCAGGAGTAAGGGATGAAGACTATACAAAGCTGATAGAACAGGTTAGTGATCGCTGTGAAGTTTGTGGTAAGTGCAGAAGGACACCATCACGACCGATAGTAACCCTACCTTTGGCCAGGGATTTTAACGACATTGTGGCCATGGACCTTAAGATCTGGGATAAAGCTAACATATATTTATTTAGCATTTTGTAGATTTAGCAACCAGATTTAGTCAATCAACTATTGTATGAAGTAAAGAAAAGAGAGTAATTCTGGATCAAATCGTAGAAAAATGGATAGGGACAGGAATGGGCCCACCGGCAAAATTCCTTACGGATAATGGGGGAGAATTTTGAGTTTAGAGATATGTATGAAAACGTGAATATCACGGTTATGAATTGGGCTGCGGAAAGCCCATTTAGTAATGGTGTGTGTGAAAGAAACCATGCTGTAATAGATGACATGCTCCGGAAAATATTGGCAGATAGACCAAACTGCAAGTTACATTCAGCTTTAGCATGGGTGGTACATGCAAAGAATTCATTGCAGATGGTTGGGGGCTATAGTCCCTATCAATTAGTGTTTGGTTGAAATCCTAAAATTCCGTCCATTTTGGATGACCAGCCTCCAGCTTGGGAAGGGACTACGATTAGTTCTGCCTTTGCTGAGCATTTAAATGCATTACATAGCAGTAGAAAAGCTTTATTGGAAACAGAAGTCTCTGAAAGAATTCGCAGAGCTTTAAGGCGGCCATCAAATACCGTTTTTCAGCAAGGAGACATAGTATACTATAAGAGAGACAATTTTAATGAATGGAAAGGCCCAGGGAAGATCATAGGCATAGATGGCAAAACAATTATTTTGCAACATGGCAATCAAACTGTTAGGGTACATTCATCAAGGATAATGGGTTCAGATAACAAATTTTCAAATTTAGACAGAGCAGGCAAACATGATGAGGAACCAGGGTCATCTGGTACACACGTGTTACAGAACTATGGTGACCAGTTAACTGATATAGACAGGATTTCTGTAGAGGAACACAATACTTCTGATTAATCAGAACAGACCATTTTTCCGAAAGGACAACTACTAAAAGTTGGTACAAAAGTACCATACTTGCCTGAAGGGCCTAGTCAATGGAAGGATGCAACTGTTATTAGTAGAGCAGAGAAAGCCACTGGAAAGTATAAACATTGGTTGAATGTTCAGCATTCAGGGGAGGGTGTCAAGACAATGGATTGGGAACATGACGTTCAAAAGTGGAGGGCACAGAAATGCACTGCCAGTTCAGATAGTACATCGGATAGTGAACAGGTTCGCAGGAAAAGGTCGAGAACTATTGAAAGGACATCCCATTGGGGTTTAGCACACTGGGCTAAATCGCTGGCTTTTAAAGCAGACCAAGGCAGGCCAGCAGCACGGTTCGATTCCTGTACCAGCCTCCCCGAACAGGCGCCGGAATGTGGCGACTAGGGGCTTTTCACATTAACTTCATTTGAAGCCTACTTGTGACAATAAGCGATTTTCATTTCATTTCATTTTTTCATAGCAGAAGGGAAAGATCAAGCCGTAGCAGTACAGAACAAGATACCAGGTGGGATAGGGGACGTAGTTTAACAAGATCTCGAAACATGGGTAAGAGTATAAATACTACTAGGAGTAGAAGCCCACATGCACGTGAGATTTTGGTGGCTTCCAATAAATTAGATGAAAAAGTTATAAAAGATGCCAAACAGCAAGAACTGCAGAGTTGGAGTGAATTTGGGGTATACACGCAAGTACCGGATAGGGGACAAAGAGCTCTATCCCACAGATGGATTTGCACGGAAAAGGTTCTTCTGGATGGAACTTTATGATGCATGTCGATGATTTTTTGTGGGGTGGGACTAGTGATTTCGAAGCTTTTGTAATCTCTGGTTTGAGGAAAGAATTCAGGGTTGGAAGTCAGGCTTCTGGTGCATTTAAATATATTGGACTGGAAATCGGACTGACTAAGTTAGGGGCAACTTTACATCAGCAATCTTATTTGGAGAGACCAATAGCAATTAGTTGTGGTCGGGTTTCACAAAAAGACGCAGGGGTTTCAAAGATGGAAAAAGAACAACTGCGAAGTTTAATTGGGCAACTGAATTGGTTAGGTAGACAGACTCGACTGGATGTTAGTTTTGACATCTTCGAGTTGAGTACAAAAATTAATGATCCCAAAATGGAAGACATAATAAGGGCAAATAAAGCGTTGGTCAAACTAAAAATGCAGGAGTGTGTTTTGAGGTTCCCGATTGTAGGTGACCTGAGGCAAATGACACTCATAGTTTATAGTGATGCGTCCTATGCAAATTTATGTGATGGGGTTCCAAGCGCAGGAGGTTTTATAATTTTCCTTTTGGGGAACAATGATAAATGTTGCCCTCTTGTGTGGGAAACAAAGAAAATAAGGAGAGTGGTCAAAAGCACGTTGGCTGCTGAGACGTTAAGCCTTGTCGAGGCGGTGGATATGGCATTTTATATATCTCAGATATTGATAGAAAATTTGGAATTAGAGGATTTGGGAAACATATCCATTGAGTGTCACATTGACAATAAATCCCTGTGGGAAAATGTGCACTCTACAAAAAGTGTTAACGGGAAAAGGTTAAGGATAGACATCACAAGTTTGAAGCAGATGTTGGACAGAGTGGAGATAGCAAAAATTAAATGGGTCGACAGTAACTATCAATTGTCAGACTGTTTTACGAAAAGAGGGGCTAGTTCACAGAAACTTTTGGCTGTTGTTAATGAAGGGCGCCTGTTTCTGTGACTTTGATTTTTTGGTAATGGGTTGAGAGACATTCCAATTAAATGTCTCATTTATGTTAAGTATCCAGTAATTGATACTGATATGTAAAGAAGCTTCAGATGGCCTTTGGGCATGTGATGTGATGATAGAGATTTTGTACAGAGTTGTGTTAAAGGAAAATAAAGGTATTTGCGAGAAGGAATAGAACTTTTGACTCTTAATACAACAGCAGCTAAACAGCTAACATCACAGATCGGTGACCACATCGACGCACCCTCTAGTCTCATGCTGCCTCCATTGCCCCCACACTCTCAGCACTGCCACCACTGGGCTTCTGGAGTACTGGGCCGGCGAGAACGGCGGAGGTGCCATTAACAGAGTCTTCAGACTCGTGTCCTTGCAAGATGCCGCCTCCACCCGCTCCCACACTGACCCCCTCCCCCACTACCCATTTCCTAACCATCGAAATATTGGCCGTCCAGTAGAAGTTAATAAAGTTCGGAAGGGCCAAGCTCCCTTCCCCATGCCACCGCTCAAGAAGGACCTTCTTCACCCTGGGGGCTTTCTCGGCCCATATAAAACCCGAGATCGCCGCGTTCATCTTCCTAAAAAATGCCTTGGGGATAAAGATTGGGAGACACTGAAACACAAACAGCAATCTCGGGAGGATTGTCACCTTCGCAGTCTGTACCCTCCCCGCCAATGACAGCGGGAGCACGTTCCACCCACGGAAGTCCCCTTTTGTTTGCCCAATCATCCTGCCCAAATTAGTTTATGAAGCTGACCCCAGTCCCTTGCCACCTGAATCCCCAGGTACCTAAAACTCCATCCCACCACTTTGAACGGCATCTCCCTCGGTCTCCTCTCCTGCCTCCTTGCCTGGATCGCGAAGACCTCGCTCTTGTAACCTGAGAACCGGCCAAATTCCTCCAGTATCCCCATAATTCCTGCAATCCCCCCCAATGGGTCTGTTATATTAAGGAGCAAATCGTCCACAGAGAGCGAGACCCTATGTCCACCCCCCCCCCTCTCACTATCTGCCTGTTATCTTTTATGATATCCAGGAACTACCTAGTCTATTTTCCTATTTAATTTTTTTTTAAATGGAGATGTGTTTATCGCCCTTACAGTTCAAGTAAATTTCCCTTTGAGTGTTTGAAATATCAACTCTGATCAATCTATTTGATCAATCCCAATAACGGAAACAGTAATGCCCAGACGTTTTAATTTTAGATGGTGATTCACATCAGACACAAAAGCGTTTATTGCAATCACTTTAGAGGTCACTTAGAATCATAGAATTTACAGTGCAGAAGGAGGCCATTCGGCCCATCGGGTCTGCACTGGCCCTTGGAAAGAGTACCTTACCCAAGCCCACACCTCCACCCTATTTCTGTAACCCAATGGCCCCACCTAACCTTTTTCTTTTGGACACTAAGGGGCAATTTAGCATAGCCAATCCACCTAACCCACAAATCTTTGGGCTGTGGGAGGAAACCGGAGCACCCGGAGGAAACCCACGCAGACACGGGGAGAACGTGCAGACTCCGCACAGACAGTGACCCAAGCCGGGAATCGAACCTGGGACCCTGGAGCTGTGAAGCAACAGTGCTAACCACTGTGCTACCGTGTCGGTATATATATCCAGTTCTCAAGCACTTTCTCTCGAAACATTGCGAATGGCCTGAATGGTTAAGAGAAAGTGTCTGAATTGCAAAGCCACGAGTTCAAGTTTGATGCCTGCAGATAAGCTCTCGAATTTGTCAAAACGCCTCCCCCTGTGTGTGGCATGAAAGAAAATGAAATGAAATGAAAATCGCTTATTGTCACAAGTACTGTGAAAAGCCCCTAGTCGCCTCATTCCGGCGCCTGTTCGGGGAGGCCGGTACGGGAATTGAACCGTGCTGCTGGCCTGCTTGGTCTGCTTTAAAAGCCAGCGATTTAGCCCTGTGCTAAACCAGCCCCTGGTATCAGTCCTCGCGTGGCCCTGGAAATTATTGCCACCGGTTTAAAAACCAGATCCACCCTGGCTCTGATCCCAAGGGGTTAATTTGTCCAAACATATCTGTAAATTTTAAAAACTTATTTAATAATGCCCGGTCTAAACATTTAGCAAAACAAATTTGTGTGGTGGATTTAAACTCTCAATGAAAGGGATTAACAGAGCTGCTTGTTTGCAGAGGGCGGGGCAGAGGAAACCTCACACGCAATCACACGTCACTCCTTCACGGAATTGGTCCGAAGAACCTTCCCCGGTGAATAGAAAGAAGCAAACTGAATTTTCAACTTGTTTTTCCTGACATTTCTGCCGGAGAGGGCTGGCAGTCACCGAGGCCGTTGCACCTGGGTTTTACCAGAGAGTTCAACATTGTGGTATGCTGCTGTCTCGTTGCTGGGATTGTGATCCGAGCCTGCTCTACCACCGCCAGTAGCTGGGTTTCGCCATCCGAGTATTTATATAGCACCTCTCATGACCCCCAAGACGTACACACAATTACATTCTCGACACTGTTCTCCGGGCTCACAAACGCTGACCGCTGGCCGCACGACTGAGCTGTGGATGCTTTGATGTCCGGTGAGTGACTCTTCGAGCACAGCAACTCGTTAATGGAAATCCTGCAGCTCGTCCTAACTCTGTCCAAATCGCTGCATTAAGTTTTAATGTTCAGTATATCTGCCAAATGTTCTTCCCTATGGAATGTTGAATCATCAACATGTTTAGACCCAGTCTCTGGCAAAGTATCTCAGTGCTATTTATATCACTCATTGGCTACTGAAATATAAAAAAACAGATACTTACCATATATAAATGTCATACCCTCCATGAGGACCAGGGGGAAACCATTATTGATCTTCCCCTGGGACTCGTGCAGATCAAACTTCCCAGTTGGGGGCAGAGGCCGCTCGTCTGGGGCTCATTATGTACGGATATAAAAACCGGCCCAAAGCAGGGCCCAGACAGACTAGTCTGCCCAGCAAGGATTGTACTGGGAGCGAGATGCTGCTTTACGCAGATCATTGTATCTAGTTACAATAAACTAATGTTCAATTTTCATCTGCTAAAATAAAAAAAGGATGTGGGAGGCACGTTGATGCAGTGGTTAGCACTGCTGCCTCACGGCAGCAAGGACCCGGGTTCGATCCCGGCTCCGGGTCACTGTCCGTGTGGAGTTTTCACATTCTGCCCGTGTCTGCGTGGGTTCCACAACCCAAAAAGATGAGAGGGTCGGTGGATTGGCCACGCTAAGTTGCCCCTTAAAATTTAAATGAATAAAAAAGTATTTGGCGAGATCCTGTGCATGTGCAGTGCGCACCGAAAGTGCTGTTTGGGACTTTCTGATGTTGCACGCCACTGGGTGAGATTCTCAGGTCGTCCAGCCGCATGTTTCTCGGCCGCCCGCCATTTGCTGGCGGCAGGATTCTATCTTCCCGCCGCTTGTCAATGCGATTTTCCATTGGAACCACCACATGCCGTCGTGAAACCCACTGGCGACGGTGCGCTGCCAGCTGGAAAAGAGAATCGCAACGACCAGGGAGACCCGGCCACTGTGTCTGCGTCGCTTTGAATTCCTAGGAGTGACCTCTGAGTGGGTGAAAATATTCAGCAAAGCACCCCAAGCGTTTCCGACTGTCCCGACAGGCTGAAGAGAGGAATAAAGGAAAAGAAAAATGCAGTTAGATATCTCCGGCCCCCGGTCTACCTCTCTGTTTACAAGCTTCATTGTTGAAGAACGTCAATATGAGTCAGGAAGGAAAGAAAATCAGAGAGAGGAAGAGCAGGTGGTGAGAAAGACGACGACCAAGAACATTTGAGCACCTTCGGTCTGTGCGCATTCAGGACCCGGACCTTCCCGTTGCTTGCCATTTTAACACAAGACCCTGCTCCCATGCCCACATGTCTGTCCTTGGCCTCTGCAATGTTCCAGTGAAGCTCAACGCAAACTGGAGGAACAACGTCTCATCTTCCGGTTAGGCACGCTACAGCCTTCCGGTCTCAACATCGAATTCAACAACTTCAGATGATTAGCTCTACCCCACCGCGACCCATTTGTTTTCATCCCATTTCACTTTAACTGTTTTTTTTACCATTTCTTTCTCTCTTGTCTTTCTTTATATATATTCACCACCCCATCTTATCCACCTTTCGCTACCCTTTCTCCCCTTTGTCTCCCCCTTCCCCTCCCCCCACATCTACATCTGTCATAGTTTACCCTCTGATGTTAGTTTCTCTTCTGTTTGGCCTTTCACATCTTTTGTTCTCTCTTTCCACATGGTTTCTGTGGCTATTAGCACCCCGTTACGCACCTCTTGGCTAATAAGGAGATCAGGGGTTATGGGGAGAAGGCAGGAGAATGGGGATGAGAAAATATCAGCCATGATTGAATGGCGGAGCAGACTTGATGGGCCAAGTGGCCTAATTCTGCTCCTTTGTCTTATGGTCTTATGGCTTCCCTGGGTTTCTGTGGCTATGACTCATCTTTCATTCTCATTTCACAGTATTAATATTTCTCACTTTCTCTGTCTGTCAGCTTTGACAAAGGGTCATCTGGACTCGAAACGTTAGCTCTTTTCTCTCCCTACAGATGCTGCCAGACCTGCTGAGATTTTCCAGCATTTTCTTTTTGGTTTCAGATTCCAGCATCCGCAGTAATTTGCTTTTATTAAGAACATTTGAGATTTGAGGGATGCCATGTTCACCCCCCACTTCCCCCACTAAAATGTCAATGGAGTCTGTCCACGATAAAGCCGGCTGTCCCACAATCATTTACCGTGAGGAGCAGTGTAATTGGCTTAAGGTGACATTTCCATCCTTACCTTGGGAGGAAATCAAGCTTCAAGAGTTTCCAGCCACTCTAAGCACTCCTGTAGTTCCAGCAGTGCCAGGTTCGAGTGGTGCTCACGGCTGGGACGACAGGTAAAGTCTGAAAAGGAGGAGCTTCCTTGGAGGCTGGACTGCAGCTAAGTCTTGGCATCAGATTGGCGTCAGATTGGCTGGTCTTGGCGAGAGAGGTGAAGGGGTTGGGGAGAGGTGGGGGGAGCCAGGTTTGAGAGCCTGGTGGAGGATTAAAGGGGGGGGGCAATGACATTTGGGTGGGGTGTCTCTGATGGGTGCAGGAGATCACCAAAGGAGCCCTCCTTTTGTCTAATACCAACTCTTGCAACTGAAGCTACCTGGCTACCCACTTGGCATAGGCACCCCCCACCCTCAATGGTGTGGGTAAAATAGCCATGGGTGCGGGATGAAGACTTAAGTGGTCATCCATTGGGTAGTTAAGGGTCTCAATTGGCCAAGGGTGTGCAGGCCATCTACAGGCAGGTAGATGGTGGGCAGGCTATGTGCTGCATTTGGCAAGCCCTCAAGCCTTCAAACCCACCGGTGGGGGAAGGTAAAATCCAGGCCAAGGGGTCTGCACAATGCCAAACTGTTCCCACCAGTGGAAGGATTGCGAACGTGCTTGCACAGGTTTATGGCAATTTGCAAAAGAAGTGATGGGGAATCGGGGGGAAAAACTATTTCATGCAGCGAGTGGTCAGGATCTGGAATGTGGCACCTGAGAGTGCGGTGGAGGCAGATTCACCTGAGACTTGCAGGTGGGAATTGGATCATCATCGGGAAAAGGAAAGAAAATTGCAGGGTTACGGGGAAAAGGGAGTGGAGTGGCATGAGGTAGATTGCTCCGTCAGTGGGCCAGCACAGCCATGGTGGGCTGAAAGGCTGCTTCCTGTGCTCCAACCTTTCTATGGTAAGACTGGGATAAACAAGTACAGCAGGGAAAAATTGAACCTGAGGATGCCGCAGAAAAGGATGATGGGAGGACAGAGGAAGTTATTAGAACTGTAGAATAATACAACAAAGAGATTATTCAGCCATTGTGGCCGTTTGGTATCCACTTAGTCCCTTTCCCCTGCAACTTCTACATAGCCCTGTAATTATTTTCCCAACAACCGTATTGGTGCCTTTAACATGATAAAACATCTCAAGGCCCTTCGCACGAGTGTTATAAAGCAAAGTTAGACAACAGACCATATCAACTAAGGTTAGGACAAATGGCTAAAATATTAGCCAAAGAGATGGGCTTTAAGGAGTGTTTTAAAGGAGGAAAAAGGGGTGGAGAAGTGAAGAGATTTAGGGAGGGAATTCGGAGCTGAGGGCCGAGGCAGCTGAACGGACGGTCGTCAATAGTGGGGCAATTAAGATCAGTGATGTTGACGAGGCCAGGACTGGACGAGTGCAGGAACATCGGACGCACTCCCGTAGACTGGCAGCAAAAAGACATGAAGCTCGAGGCGATGCCTTCGCAGCTGAAGTGATTCTGTGGCTCCTTGCCTCTGAGTCAGAGGGTTGAGGCTTCAAGACGGTGGGCGGGATTTTCTGGTCTCCCATGCGTGCTTCTCCGCGGCGGGAGGCGGTGGGGTCTGCTGGTCTTGCCGCTATCAGTTGGATTTCCCATCGATTCTACCCCACCCCTCCAGGAAACCTATGGCGGGGCAGCACTATCGGAGGGACCGGAAGATCCCTCCGGCCTGAACAGTGGAAGACCAGGCCCGGTGGCCTAGCGGTACAATCACTGGACTAGTCATCTCTGCCACTCTGCGGACGTGGGTTCAAACCCCGCCACTGGGGGGAATTTCAATCTGGTTAGTAAATCTGAAATTAAAGCTAGCCTCGGTAATGAAATGAAATGAAAATCGCTTATTGTCACAAGTAGGCTTCAAATGAAGTTACTGTGAAAAGCCCCTTGTCGCCACATTCCGGTGCCTGTTCGGGGAGGCTGTTACGGGAATCGAACTGTGCTGCTGGCCTGCCTTGGTCTGCTTTCGAAGCCAGCGATTTGGTGACCACGTCAACAATCATTGACTGTTGCAAAAACCCGTCTGGTTCACTAATGTCCTTCAGGGAAGGAAATCTGCCGCTCTTACTTATGTCTGGCCCTACATGTGAGTCCAGATCCACAGCAATGTGGTTGACCCTTAGCTGCCCTCGCTCCGTAATAGCCTAGTAAGCCATTCAGTTCAAGGGCAATTAGGGAAGTGTAACAAATGCTGGGCCAGCCCAGCGTCACCCATATCCCATCAAAGAATCATGAAAAAACAATTCCAGAGACATCAGCAAATTATCTGAGGCCTCACTTACCCCCTTAAGCGTATGCAAGCGTCTCCTTGATGATATTTTAGCAAGTGTGGAGTCCTCCTCACGTCATAGACAAATCTCTATCTCTCAAACAGCATCTAAAACAGAATTTGATCATTGTTACATTACTGTCCGCGGGTCCGAGTGAGCTACAACAGCGACTACTCTTCCAAACTATCTCATTAGCTGTAAAGCACTCTGGGGTGCTCCTGGGGTCATGGGAGGCACCATGTAAATGCAGGTGGTTTCTTCCTTTAATCATTCGAAGGCACTTAACAACTCACGGACACAGCTACAATAATTCTCTGGCAGACGGCCAAAACTACTTAGAGAGAATCAATATTATTCAAACGGACCGCGGCAGCAGTTTTCTCAGCCACCCTGATCCAGTGCATGAGCTTGATGAATCGGGATGGGGTGAGAGGCTGTGCATTTTAATAAAGAGTCATCAGCAAGTTGGTTGTTCTAATGAAATATTGATGGAATGAATTGATGTCTCATTACTGTGTGGATTTTTTTTTTCTCTCTCTCTGTGTAACAGAGTTTGAATTTTCCCAGATTGGCCAGACCTGTTTGTAACTCCTGGCTTGGCGAGTAGGACCTTGGGAAGTAAAAGCAGTTAGGAATTTGAAAGTACAACTTCGTATTTATGGCTCTGGGAACGGAGATCCGAACACATTTGGCAATTCGGAGGTTTGCCTAATCCACGATTTTCATCGGAACATTAGAATTTCCTGGTCAGAGGCATCAACCCAGGTCCACTGGGATCAGCTCCGGCAATCCCTGTGATTGCATGGATGCAGTGATAATCGAACAACGAATCTTCATCAATTCGTCTGCACCAGGCAGGACGAGGCAAATCCCAGTGGAGGAGCGCTTTGGGAATCTCAGGGCCGAAGCTCCCTGTTTCTCTCATGATTGCTGCATTTACCACATGGCCTGTCCTCAATCGCAAACCTTCTGCATTCCAAGGGACTTTCTGAATTAAACTTTTTTACACCTTTTTTTCCCGATTAAGGGGCAATTTAGCGTGGCCAATCCACCTACCCTGCACATCTTTTGGGTTGTGGGGGTGAGACCCACGCAGACACAGGAGAATGTGCAAACCACACGGACGGTGACCTGGGTTCGGGATCGAACCCGGGTCCTTGGTGCGGTGCGGCAGCAGTGCTAACCACTGCGCCGCTGTGCCACCCGAAAAAACTTTCGAATTACTCAAGTTTCATGACAAATTGGAGGCCCCAGCTGCCTGCTCGGGTGGGTGGGTGGTGTGGTAGCCTGTGTTAGGAGGATTACGGTACCTAGCAATGCTGGAATACCATTGGTGGAGAATGTACTTGTTCCATTGGATAAACTTGCATGTTAATTCCACCTTGCAAGGCGGGGTATAAGAGGCCGTGCTGCCCCAGCAGCTTCCTTCTGTACCTGTGCTGCTGGGGCAAACATCTAGCGTATTAAAGCCTCCAATTGTCTCCAATCTCGTTTCTGAGGTTATTGATTGTGCATCAATTTAATACGCAAGATTTAAAAGAATGGAGCTCCGAATCAAGCCGGAGTGTCTGCAACTCAGCCCCCACGCGACAAACTCAGCGGCAACCTTCAAGCACTTGCTGGCATGTTTTAACGGATACCTCGGAACGGCTGAAAACACACCCACGGGAGAACAGAAACTGCAAGTCCTGCACTCGAGGGTGAGCCCAGAAATTTACACCATCATCGAGGACGCGGACGACTTTGATGCAGCAATGGAGCTGCTGAAAGGACATTATATTTGCCTGGTAAACCAGGTCTACGCTCGACATCTGCTAGCGACGAGGCGACAAATCCCTGGGGAAAATCTGGAAGAATTCTACCGTGCGCTCCTGGTGTTGGGGAGAAACTGCAGCTGCCCACAAGTTTCGGCCAGCGACCACACAGAACTTTTGATCCGGGACACTTTCGTTGCAGGTATGCTGTCCTCCCAAATCCGCCAGCGATTGCTGGAGAAAGACACCCTAGGCCTCAAGGAGGCATGGGCCCTTGCCGGCTCCCTGGATGTGGCCTCCCGAAACGCCCGCGCTTACGACCCCGACCGCGCGGCAGCCCCCTGGGCAGCGTGGAACCCCCCCGTGGCCGTCCCTGAGACATCTCCCATCCCCCCACAAGCTTGTGCTGCAAGACGGCCTGGCAACCCCGGGGGCCCCCCTGCTATTTTTGCGGGCAGGCCAAGCACCCCCGACAGCGCTGTCCGGCCCTCGCATCCACCTGCAAGGGATGTGGTAAAAAGGGCCACTTTGTGGCGGTATGCCAGGCCCGGTCGGTCGCTGCGGTCTCTGGTGGCGAATGCGGACCGCCACCACAACCCACTCCACGGTCCCCGTGCGGCCAGCGGGTGCCGCCATCTTCCTCCTCCAGGGCCATGTGTGGCCTCCGGGCCCCGCCATCTTGTCCCGCGGACGCCACCTGCGATGGATGGGCGGCGCCATTTTGTGCACCCCCAGCCATGTGATACCAATGGGCGCCGCCATCTTGGATGGGCTCCCAGGACCCCAGCTTGGCTGACCACACACATCCCGAAGAGAACATTCAACTACTGCCACGGGTAGCCTCGGTGACCAGTCTCGGCCCCAAACACTATCGACTGCTACGACGACGGTGCTAGTCAACGGGCATGAAACGCCTGGCCTAACCGGCTCTGGGAGCACGGAGAGCTTCATACACCCCGACCCGGTAAGGCGCTGTTCTCTCCTCGTCCACCCCGTTAATCAAAAAATCTCCCTGGCCTCCTGTAGCGCACAATGACTTACGCGAGACGAGAAGCGATGAAGTCTATCTAGGCTTTATTAAGCGAGACTTGTCCCCAGCAGCTCAGCCAATAGTCTCTCGGCTTCACAGGTACCACATTACCCCTAATACATACCACCACACCTCCGGATCTCACTCATTAGAGATCTAGGGGTTTTGTATAGCTAACCTCACAGTCCAAGGAAGGGAGTTCAAAAACTACCGACTCGACGTCCTTCCCCACCTCTGCGCGGCCACACTCCTAGGATTGGATTTTCAGTGTAACCTCTGTGGTGTTGGGTGCTCTGATGCACAGATGAACCAACACAGTTGTATTTGGTACAACTCTATTTTATTTTATCTTCTATATACAGTTCGTTCTGGATACTCTGCACGTGGTGTCTCCCTGTGTGTGTATTGTAACAGGTCTGTCCTTGTCCTGGTCTCCAGCTAATACTGGCCACCAGGTGTCGTGTTTGTCCTTTTATACTGTCCCTGTCCTTGTCTGTGATTGGTTGTGGTGTTGTGTGTTCTGATTTGTCTGTTGGTGTGTCTATCATGATGTGTGTGTTTGAATATCCCCCCCTTTTTACAAAGATATGTGCCTACCTGGTTATAAATATAATCGTGTCGTGTGTGCATCTAAGAGTGTGTGTGTGTGTTATTTACAGCATGTGCATACGACGTAACTATATACATGGGGCGATGTCGGGTGCGTCATGCTAATGAGGTTGTACCGTAACAAAACATGAATGCAAAAAAACTTTGATTAGTGGTCCGGTCAAACGATATCTGGAACAATAAAACAACAAAAGGTTATAATACAGCAGTGTTTAACGTTTAAACGTATGAGCAGTGTTATAAGTCCAGTCTAATAGGTGTGCGACGAATTCGGATTGACCGCCTCAAGGGTGGGTCAAGAACCACCGGCTGGTGTGCAAGCCCGGTCAACTTCTGTTTGTTCATTTTCGGCATTACAAATATCCGTCCCATTTTCTGGTTCTGTATCCTCGCGAACATGTTTGTCGACTTCATTGAGGTGGCCTGATTCAGGCACCTGTGACACCTCAAGAATAGGCTGGTCCTCAAGTCGGTTCAGTTGTGGAGATTTGGGTTCACACTGGTTCACATTGGACTGTTGCAGGTGATGCTGTTGCCGAAGTCTCTCCTTTTCCATTTGCTTTACTTCCTGCAGTGCTTGGTTTTTCATTCATGCAAATATAACATTCAACATCTGTGTTAGCGTTGCCTTGGCTGTGGTTTGGTTTATTAAGTTTTTGCTGGCCAGGTAAATATTGTAGCACGTTTTAACAGCCTGTAACACAGTTCCTTCGTGTATTTCTATATGCTGAGATGTTACTGCAGTTAGTAAGGCCTTAATTATCTGCAACTGAACACCTTCGTCGGCTTGTGGTCCTAATTGTCTCTATGATTCGATCAATTAATTTCTTGCCAGGTGTTGTACTGTCTGGGGCATTACCAGTGAGATGCCTATAGGCAATTAATTTCAGTAAACAGTCAAGTGATGTGCTGACTATGCGGGGACATTTCGACTGGCATGCCAACTCAAAAGGGAGAAAATACTTGTCTGCTTCAATAAAGTTTGCCTTGGATTTGACAGGTGGCAAGGTCCCAGAAACAGCCTTAGCTTCTGCATGGGGAGGATTTTAGCTGGTGTGGCCTGGTCACGGGTGGCGATGGAAGGGGCATGATCCGTGGCAGCTCCACGAAGTCATCCTTGGGAACCAGTGGAGGATCCAGCGTGTGTGTACGGTTCAGTTGCGAGCGTGGAAGGCGGCGCAAGGCTCGCCGATTGCGCCTACGCACCAATCCATCCGCCATGCATACCAGGAACGAGGTGGAGTCTTTTTTCTTTTTATGTTTGTGGTGGACGGCATCTTGTAGCCGATGGGTCGTTGCCATTGAAGAGGCACCATCACTAATGTCATGCAAGGTGATGAATGTGCCAGATGTTGAAGTCGGCCGAGACCGTGCACGCTGGTTCTGGCCACATGCTGTGCTGGAAGGGCGACTCCGCAGAGGAACGTCAAAGCATGTCGCCTTGGAGAGAGAATTGTTGCTCGCTTCAGCGTCTGGCGATGGCGTGAATTGGTGTATCCGTCTTGCACCGCCGGTGCTGGTCGCCACTGCCGACCCAATGTGACTGCCACGCGATCCATTCTCTGTCGCCGTGGCATCCGCCGTCACCCTGAGCGTGCCATCACCGAGGCCGCGACACTGCCCGTCCGGAGCAAAGTCTGGCGTACGCGACTCAGAGTCGGCGCTTGGCTGCTCCCCATCTGGAGTCCGGTCTGCCTTCCGTCGATGCCCCCCGTCCGGAGTCCCAACAGGTTCACTGGAGGCAGCCGAGATTCCCTGAAGCTGCACTTCTGGAGTCGGAACATGCAGGAATGCACCGACCAGTGGAGAGGCTCGAGTCATCAAGGGTGGAAGCGGTGCGGCGCCACCGCAGTCGTCAGTGGTCCCACCATGATCGTCGAGTGCCTCTGTACGCACTAGGCGAGGTCTGTCACCTTGCACCTTTTGCATGGGAAGTGGGATGTTGTCGTCACTCGTCTCACATCCCGTGGATAGATCCTCATTAACAGCTTGCTGTTCACTAGGGTTGGGTAAATTGTCAGAGTTTTCATCTGGTGGTGCAAACCATGTCGGTGGACTGTCATTGTCTTGCCATTGTCCTTCATTTGGGTTTTTCTTCTTTGAAATTTTAAATCTTCCCCCAGACATTGCAGAACCTTGTTTATTACCCTCAAATTCTTCCATATGTATGGTCTCGAATGTAGGATCCAATGTTTCTTTCAACATTGTACTATTTTCCAAAGAACATTCCGTTTCAATTTTCTTCTCAGTTACCTCATATGTATCTTTGTCTAATGTACATGCCTTCATAGTCTCTGGGTCTGATTTTGCTGGGACTGGCATAGTCACAGTCTCTCTTTTACTGTTCTCAATTGCCCACATTATACTCCCCAGACATAACTGCTTAATCTCTGGGGTTATTGTGGCACAATGGATAATTGGGTCGACCTTATCTGCATCTTCACCATTAGTGGAAAGCACACTTGGTTCACTTGAAACTGCTGCGGGTTTCAAGTTCTTTATCTGGCTACTCGATGTCGGTATCCTCAGGATTCTTGCTCCAATGTTCTGCTCATTTATCAGTGGAGTGTGTATAGATTCAATGCAGTTAATGTCCCCCTCAAGGTTTGAAGAGTCATTACTGACTAACTGCTGGTCTCCGAAGTTGGGACTTTGCGGTGTTGTGTTGAAGGGAGACATTTGTCCCTGCTGTAGGTATGATTCAGGTAGTGTTATTTCCATTAACTGAGGATCAATGTCTTGTCCATTCTTTTTATCCGTACTAAAACACTGGCAATTCTCAGTCTGCTCCTTGCAAGTTAAACATACAAGTGATTTCTTTAGCAAATCCTCAGCATCCTTCTGTGACCGTGCAGCATTATTAATCTCTGTTCGGCTATAATGATCCTGAAGGTCAGCGCAGAAACCCTTTTCCTTCGAGCTTGGAGGAGGCGATTCCTTTGGCTTGTCTTCAGTTGGGCTTGAACAGTCATCAGCGCTGTGCCCTTCATTGTAGCATGAGAGACCGTCATGGTCATGCTGCTGTGCAGTGGAGCATGGTAGGCTGTTATAGCCTTGCTGTTCACGTGAGCATGGCAGACTTGCATCGTCTGCCGCTGGTTGGTCAGGAGAGGTTGCTAGACCCTCATGGTCTTGTTCCTGCAAGGACTGCGCATCGGAGTCAAGCGTTTTTTCTATCGTGGAGTCGGGAACGCTGAGCAGGACGTGGACCATGCTCTGTGTGGCAGCAAGCCGCTCTCTGTGGGCTTGCACCGCTCCCTGTCTGGTAATTTCAGGCTGCGGCATCATCCTGCACTAATGAGTTGGGACGTCATATCTGCTGGGTTGAAGATCTTCAAATCCGAAAAATGAATCCGTATCTGCGTCGGATTCAATGTGAGGGTCGCCAATGTGCAACACGAAAGGTTCGTCCGCGTCGTAGTCGTCTAGGACCATGGAGCTGTCATTGGGCTCGCGAGGTCCAGAAAAAATGTAAAGATCGGTCTCGAAGTATTCGAGGTCGGAATCATCGGCTTGTGCGTAGTTAACTGCTTGTTGCAGGGTACTTCGGAGGTCAAATTCATCTCCTGGGTCAATTTGCGGCAATGTGCTGTCATTCCAGGTGAGGGAAGGTTGTTTTACAGCTTTAACAGATTTTTGTTTTTTTATTTGGGACGTTTCCCTTTTAAATTGGATTTGGGACGTTTCCCCTTTAAATTGGTGCGGTCTGGGGCCTCTGACATCCTGACGCTCGGTATGTAGCACGTAGGAAGCGACTGCGCATTCGCAGATCGCTGTTCCTTTACCGATGGCCGTTTTCTTGACTGCGCATGCGCAGCGTCTCGCGCATGCGCAAACGAAACTTCCGGTTCTGCGCACTGCTCGCGCAACTGTGCTAGCGTGATACCTTTAACAAGATGGCCGCCAACCTCGACCCAGCCCTCTCTCAGGCCCGGGACTTCGGCCTCTGGGAACTCGGGCTCCGGGATCCCGGCCACGAAGTGAGTACTGCCGCTTTTCTTACCTTTATTTGCCGATTGGAGTGCGTTTTCCTCACAGTACTTGGCGAATTTGTCCAGGACTGCCTGGTAATCGTACCTTTGTTGCCTCCTGAAGAACCTGAACCTTGTGAATATTTCTTTTGCCCTTGCACCGGTGATGGTGAGGAGAAATTCAATTTTTTCATTATCATCCAGGTCTTGGAGTTCAGCTGCCACCAGGAACAATTCAAACACTTGCCGGAATCGCCGCCAGTTTTCACGGAGGTCGCCGTGGCACTGGAGCGGCTGCGGAACCGGGAGCTCTATCATTTTGCCTGGGCACTGCTGGTTGTCTCTGTACACTGAGGTATGCCGGCAGGTATCGATCCACTCCTGTACCATGTGGTGTTGGGTGCTCTGATGCACAGATGAACCAACACAGTTGTATTTAGTACAACTCTATTTTATTTTATCTTCTATATACAGTTCGTTCTGGATACTGTGCACGTGGTGTCTCCCTGTGTGTGTATTGTAACAGGTCTGTCCTTGTCCTGGTCTCCAGCTAATACTGGCCACCAGGTGTCGTGTTTGTCCTTTTATACTGTCCCTGTCCTTGTCTGTGATTGGTTGTGGTGTTGTGTGTTCTGATTTGTCTGTTGGTGTGTCTATCATGATGTGTGTGTTTGAATATCATGACAACCTCCAAAGTCTAACTTTCAAATTCAGCGGCCCTATACCCCCCCTCACTGTCTGCAGCCTCGCGGCCCTCAAGGTCGATCCGCCTTCCCTGTTTACGAACCTCATCCCGGATTGCAAACCCGTTGCCACCAAGAGCAGACGGTATGGTGCCCAGGACCGGATTTTTATTAGGTCAGAGGTCCAACGGTTACTGAAGGAAGATGTCATTGAGGCTAGCAACAGCCCCTGGAGAGCTCTAGTAGTGGTGGTAAAGACCGGGGAGAAGCATAGGATGGTCATCGACTATAGTCAGACCATCAACAGGTTTACGCAGCTGGACGCGTACCCTCCCCCCTGCATATCTGACCTGGTCAACAGGATCTCGCATTACAAGGTCTTCTCCACGGTGGATCTTAAGTCCACCTACCACCAGCTCCCCATCCGCACTAGTGACTGCAAATACACTGCCTTCGAAGCAGATGGGCGGCTCTACCACTTCTTAAGGGTTCCCTTCGGTGTCACTAACGGGGTCTCGGTCTTCCAACGAGGGATGGACCGAATGGTTGACCGGTACGGTTTACGGGCCATATTCCCTTACCTCGATAGCGTCACCATCTGCGGCCACGACCAGCAGGACCACGACACCAACCTCCGAAAATTCCTCCAAACCGCAAAAATCCTTAACCTAATGTATAACAAGGATAAATGCGTGTTTAGCACCGATCGTCTAGCCATCCTCGGCTACGGAGTGCGTAATGGAGTGATAGGCCGCAACCCTGAACGCATGCGCCCCCCTTATGGAGTTCCCCCTCCCGCATTGCTCCAAGGCCCTGAAGCGCTGCCTAGGCTTTTTTTCTTACTATGCCCAGTGGGTCCACAACTATGCGGACAAGGCCCGTCCACTGATCCAATCCACAGTTTTCCCCCTGTCGATAGAGGCCCGCCTGGCCTTCAGCCGCATCAAAGCAGACATTGCAAAGGCCACGCCATCGACGAGTCCCTCCCTTTCCAGGTCGAGAGCGACGTGTCCGACGTAGCTCTGGCGGCCATCCTCAACCAAGTGGGCAGACCCGTGGCCTTCTTCTCACGCACCCTACACACCTCCGAAATCCGCCATTTCTCAGTCGAAAAGGAGGCCCAGGCCATAGTAGAAGCTGTGCGACATTGGAGGCATTACCTGGCCGGCAGGAGATTCACTCTCTTCATTGACCAATGGTCGGTTGCTTTCATGTTCGATAATGCACAGCGGGGCAAGATAAAGAACGACAAGATAATACGGTGGAGGATCAAACTCTCCACCTACAACTATGAGATCCTGTATCGTCCCGGGAAGCTAAGCGAGCTTCCTGATGCCCTATCCCGCAGCACATGTGCCAACGCACAAGTGGACTGCCTCCGGGCCCTCCACGAGGACCTCTGGCACCCGGGGGTCACTCGATTTTTCCACTTCATCAAGAACCGCAACCTGCCCTACTCCATCGAGGAGGTCAGGACAGGCACCAGGAATTGCCAAATCTGCGCGGAGTGCAAGCCGCACTTGTACAGGCCAGAGAAAGCGCACCTGATAAAGGCTTCCCGTCCCTTTGAACGCCTCAGTATGGATTTCAAAGGCCCCCTCCCCTCCACTGACCGCAACACGTACTTCCTGAACGTGATTGACGAATATTCCCGGTTCCCTTTCGCCATCCCCTGCCCCGACATGACCGCAACCACCGTCATAAAATCCCTCCATAGCATCTTTGCACTGTTCGGGTTCCCCGCCTACATACACAGTGATAGGGGGTCCTCCTTTATGAGCGACGAACTGCGTCAATTCCTGCTCAGCAAGGGCATTGCCTCGAGCAGGATGACCAGTTACAACCCCCGGGGAAACAGGTAGAGAGGGAGAACAGAACGGTCTGGAAGACCGTCCTACTTTCCCTGCGGTCCAGGAATCTCCCAGTCTCCCACTGGCAGGAAGTCCTCCCGGATGCCCTCCACTCCATCCGTTCACTGCTGTGTACCACGACCAACCAAACACCTCATGAATGTCTCCTTGTCTTCCCCAGGAAGTCCTCCTCTGGGTCCTCGCTCCCGACCTGGCTGGCAGCTCCCGGACCCGTCCTGCTCCGAAAACACGTGCGGGCGCACAAATCGGACCCATTGGTCGAGAGGGTCCATCTCCTCCACGCTAACTCTCAGTACGCCTACGTGGCGTACCCCGACGGCCGACAGGATACGGTCTCCCTACGGGACCTGGCGCCCGCTGGATCCCCACACACACCCCCGCCACCAGCCCCACCCTCCCTCCCACCGGCGCACCCCACTGCCGCCCCCTTCCCAGGTGGATCGGTTCTTCCACCGGTCCCGTCTAGGCTCTGCCCACCGGCACACCCCATAGCTGCCCCCTTCCCTGGCCAGTCGGCCATTCTGCCAGCCACGTCTAGGGGTGATGAAGCCGCCGCAGAAGCCGAAACCACGCTCCTGGACTCATAGACGCCCGAACCTCCACCGACATCAACACCAAAGCTATGACGATCGCAGAGGACGCCCAGGGCCCCCGATCGACTAATTGCTTCCTTTTGAAATATACATTACTGTTGCAAATAGTTAAAAGTTGTAATGAGGCAAAACGCTGTACGGAGGAATTATGGTACCTTCATAACTATAACCTCTACCACTTCTACCACGTTGTAATACAAAGCCACCATCCCCGCCGGACTCTTTTTTAACAGGGGGTGAATGTGGTAGTCTGTGTTAGGAGGATTACGGTACCTAGTAATGCCGGAATACCATTGGTGGAGAATGTACTTGTTCCATTGGATAAGCTTGCATGTTAGCTCCTCCTTGCAAGGCGGGGTATAAGAGCCCGTGCTGCCCCAGCAGCTTCCTTCTGTACCTGCGCTGCTGGGGGAAACATCTAGCGTATTAAAGCCTTCAATTGTCTCCAATCTCGTTTCTGAGATTATTGATTGTGCATCAGGTGGGAAAGAAGATTCTCATGACACTCCTTCGAAGGAGAGCAGGGGAGATTTTCTCCAGTGCCATGGCCAATATTTGGCCCTCATTCAAATTGACAAAATGCAGAATATCTGGTCATGATCACATTGGTGTCTGTGGGATCTTGCTGTGCATAAATTGGCTGCCCTGTTTCCTACATTATTACAGTGACCACACTTGTATGTTTTCAAGAGGGCTGGTTTAGCTCAGGGTTAAATCACTGGCTTTGAAAGCAGAGCAAGGCAGGCCAGCAGCATGGTTCAATTCCCGTACCAGCCTCCCTGAACAGGCGCCAGAATGTGGCAACTAGGGGCTTTTTACAGTAACTTCATTTGAAGCCTACTTGTGACAATAAACGATTTTCATTCATTTTCATTTTCATTGGGGCTAAAGGGTTCAAAGGATATGGGAGGGGGGGCATGGTGGAGATATGGGGAGAAGCGGGAACAGCCATGATCATAACGAATGGTGGGGTAGGCTTGCAGGGCCGAATGGCCTCCTCCTGCTCCTTTTTCCTATGTTTCTATGATGGGCTGAATGACCTCCTTGCACTGTAAAGGTTCTGTGATTCTACGTTTCCCACTGCAGTCAACATTGTAGAAACATCACAGAAATAGTTTCTATTTAAACATTGATCTTTAATATTAATCTTTTCAGTATTGTCTTTAATTTGCCAATGATGCTATTCATTTAACTACAAAATAAAAATTCTAATATTTTAGTCAGGAATTTGGTGATGCTCTGACACTCAACTATGGTAAATAGCAGCAGCATCTGAAAGCAGTAAATGTCACACATCAGACTTCCTGAGACCTCACCCTTATCTCAGCGTCATTTCCTTAACCTCCTCTAAGAATTGGTGTGGTGAAATAAGAAAAGTTGCGATCGTACGTGCCAAGTTTTATCTTGTAAAAACTGGGATCGATTACTGATCACAGAACAGAACTGGGTGAGTTACAGATATTTAATGTGATGATTAATATTTTTTGCTAGTGCTAAGTTAGCTTAAATATTAACCCTTTGACTGATGTTTTTTAATGGTTGGAGTTTTGCAGATGTTTCTGGTCCAGATTCTAGAACGAGAGGCCATAGTTTTAGGATAAGGGTTGGCAGATTTAAAACAGAAATGGGGAGGAATTATTTCACTCAAAGGGTGGTGAATCTGTGGAATTCTGTACCCCAAAATGCACCGGATGCCGGAACGCTAAACTAATTTAAGGAGGGGATGGATAGGTCCTTAATGAGTAGCAGGGTGAAGGGGTATGGGGAGCGGGCAGGAAGGTGGAGAAGAGGCCCAGAGGAGATCAGCCATGATCGTACTAAATGGCGGAGAGGGCTCGAGGATCTGAATTGCCGACTCCTGCTCCTCGTTCTTATGCTCAGATGCAGGGACATGAGAAAGTCCACTTTGCCAGCTGCGGGATTTAAATTAAGTTAATTAAATTCATCTGGACTAAAAAGCTAGCATCAGTACTGATAGCTGCAAAATGACTGGATTGTTGTTAAAAATCTACCGGGTTTGTTAATGTCCTTCAGGGGAGGACATCTGCCAACCTTACCTGCATGGCTCTGCAGTAATGCGCTTCATTCCGAACTGATCTCAGAAATGGTCCAGCAATTTGTATCAAACGGCATTGAGGAAGTCCAACAGGAATAAAACTGGATGGACCACCTAGCATCAACCTATACAATGGACACAATGGGTGGAAGTCTCCCATCCCGTCCACGGCGGGTTTGGTGACGGGCGGGAGTGGAGAATCTAGCGGGTGTCATAGGTAGGAAACTCGCTTGCATAGAATTGCGGAGTAATTCTCCCAATGGTGGGTCGGTCTTCCCACTGTCTGGTGACGTAGACGCCATTTGCACCTCACGATTGCTCATTAAAACAGGTGCCCACCGACATCCAGTCAGGCCGTGTAATCTTGCGCCAAATCAGCGGGAAAATATGTCAGCGTCAAACCCGGTTGCTATTGAATGGCGTGCACAAGGCGGTCCTCAGTTCGCCAGGTTCGAGGTGAGTGCAACAAAGCGTTTCTGTCTTAGTGTTGCGATGCTCCTGATGCGCTGTTCCCCACTTTGCCGGCCCAGACAGGTTCATAGACAGCACCGTGCTGCTGGACCCATGGACCTTCCTGTGCCACCGAGTCGCAGCAGTACTGTCCTGGGTTGGGGAATACAGAGGTCTCCTTCCTCCTAGTGCCACACACCAGTGTCTATCTGGACAGCGCTGTGCTGCCACCATAACAAAGACCTGAAGTTCGACTGGGGGTGGAATGCGAGGTGAGGCCCTAAACTTCAGACATTTGTTCTAGTCGATGCACGGGTCCTGCAGCACAGTGCTGTCCAGATAGACATTGGGGTGTATCACCAAGAGGAAGGAGACCTCTGTACCCCCAACCTCAGGCACTGCACTGCTTCGACTTAGTGACACGGGAGGGTCCATGGGTCCAGCAGCAAGGTGCTGTCCAGGTCAGCATGGAGATGGGAGGCAGCAACCGACCTGCCTCGGCAATCATAGAATCATAGAATTTACAGTGCAGATGAAGGCCATTCGGCCCATTGAGTCAGCACCGGAAAGAGCACCCTACTTAAGCCCACCCCTCCACCCTATCCCCATAACCCAGTGACCCCACCTAACCTTTTCTTTTGGACACTAAGGGCAATTTAGCATGGCCAGTTCACCTAATCTGCACATCTTTCGATTGTGGGAGGAAACCGGAGCACCCGGAGGAAACCCACGCAGACACGGGGAGAACGTGCAGACAGACTCTGCACAGACAGCGACCCAAGCCGGGAATTGAACCTGGGATCTGATGTGTTAGGCTGACTGGTTCGATGTGGATTGCACTTGATGCAGGGAAGCTAGAAGCAGACGTCTAACACTGGAGAAAATTCAACACTGTTTCATTCAACGATAGAAGTGATATACATATTCAGCTGTGGGTCGACTTGATACTGAACTGACTGGAGACCTTGTATTAGCCTGACCAGACCTACTAGCTACCGCATGGTGTTTGCACTGTGCTAGCTCGTGGACTCTGACTGTCTCAGTGGCTGGGTCCAGAGAGAGCAGGAAACCTAGTGCCCTCTGGCTTTATAGTGGTAGTGTCCTGTCTGGTGATTGGCTGCACTGTGTTGTGTGCTTATTGGTCGTCCTGTATGTCAATTGAAGTGTTGGGTGCTCTGAGATACAGACGAACCAACACGGTTGCGATTGGTACAACGCAGCTTTATTCTATTAAACTATTTATACAACAAACCTGGTACTCAGCACGTGGTGACTGTGTGAGTGTCTTGCTTTGAGGTCCTTGCCCTGTGCCGTCCCCTAATGGACTGCCCAGGAAGTGTTGTGTTTCTTGTTTTGTACTGTGTATGCTCTTGTCTGTGATTGGCTGTCGTGTTATGTGTGCTAATTGGTCCGTTGCTCTGTCTATCATTATGTATGTGTTTATGTGCTGTGATGTTCACTTGAATATCATGACATCCCCCCTTTTTTTACAAGATTATGTGCCTACGTGGTTATAAATAGAAATATGTCCTGAGTGCAGCTAAATGTGTGTGTGCATGTAATATTTACAGCATGTACATGGGGCTTAACTATATACAAGGGGCGATGTCGGGTGTGAAATGCTAACGAGGTTGTACCATAACAAAAAGAAAACAATGTGGAACGATAAAACGAATGCCTGTAACGAGAAAAACATAGACATGTTAAAACAGTGGTTGCAAGAGTTCAACGTGTAAACAGTCTCATAAGTCCAGTCTAGTAGGTGGACGATGAATGCGGGTTGACCGCCTCAAGGGTGGGTCGGGAACCACCGGCTGAGGTGCGGGCCTGGCCACGGGCGGCGACGGAAGGGGCCTGGTCGCAGGCAGCTCCACAAAGTCGCTATCAGGAACCACTGGAGGACATGGCGTCAGTGTAAGGTCTCGTTGCGAGCGTGGAAGTAGGAGCCCGGCGATTGCACCTACGCGCGGATCCATCAGGCATGCATACCAGGAACGAGCGGGGAGCCACGCATCGGAGAACTTCGGCAGGTGCTGACCAGCCACCTTCTGGTAGGTGGATGCGGACGTCGTCTCCAGAGGCCAGGGCGGGAAGATCAGTTGCCCGTGTGTCATACGATCGCTTCTGGCGACCGCGCTGCAGTTGCATCCTATGCACTACCGGAGCATGGTCTATTGTTGGTGCCAGAATGGAAGGCACAGTGGTTCTGAGGGCGCGACCCATCAGCAGCAGTGCTGGTGAGAGACTAGTGGCTAGTGGGGCCAAGCGATAGGCCAGCAGGGCGAGGCAGAAGTCCGACCTGGCAGCAGCAGCCTTGCAGAGGAGCCGCTTGGCAATGTGAACGCCCTTCTCCGCCTTTCCATTTGACGGGGGGTGCAGAGGGCTGGACGTCATGTGTGTGAAGCCATATGAGGCAGCAAACAATGACCATTCCTGGCTGGCGAAATAGGGCCCATTGTCTGACATGTCAGTCATTGGAATGCCGTGGCGAGCAAAGGTGTCTTTGCAGGCCCTGATGACAGCAGATGACGTCAAATCGTGCAGGCGTATTACTTCTGGGTAGCTTGAGAAGTAGTCAACTATGATGACATAGTCCCTGCCGAGCGCGTGAAACAGGTCTACACCCACCTTCGCCCAGGGGGACATCACCAGCTCATGGGGCAGAAGCGTTTCAGGAGGTTGCGCCGGCTGAAACCTTTGGCAGGTTGTACAGTTGAGCACCATGTTGGCAATATCGTCACTGATTCCCGGCCAGTATACCGCCTCTCGGGCCCTCCGTCTGCACTTCTCGAGCCCCAAGTGGCCTTCATGTAGTTGGTCGAGAACCAGCTTGCGCATGCTGTGCGGAATCACAATCCGGTCCATCAATGATGGCCAGGTCGTCTTGGACATTGTAGAACTGAGGGCACTGCCCTTTTAGCCACCCTCCCGTCATGTGGCGCATCACTCGCTGCAGAAGGGGGTCGGCCGCAGTCTCTCAGCAAATACGGGCCAGACTGGAGTCGTCAGCCGGCAGATTTGCCGATGTGAAAGCCACCTGCGCCTCGACCTGACATACGAACCCCTCCGCATCTGGCGGCGTGCTCACTGCTCTGGATAGGGCACCCGCAACGATGAGTTCCTTCCCTGGAGTGTAGACCTGTTGGAAGTCGTACCTCCTGAGTTTAAGTAGGATGCGCTGGAGGCGAGGGGTCATCTCGTTCAGGTCCTTGTTTATTATGCTGACCAGGGGGCGGTGGTCAGTTTCGACAGTGAACCGGGGAAGACCATATACATAATAATGGAACTTGTCTAAACCAGTTAGCAAGCCCAGGCACTCCTTTTCAATCTGCGTGTAGCGCTGCTCTGTGGGGGTCATGGCCCGCGATGCATAGGCAACTGGGGCCCATGATGCCGTGTCATCCTGCTGCAGGAGCACTGCTCCAATGCCGGATTGGCTGGCATCAGTTGAGATTTTGGTGGCATGAGACGTGTCAAAAAACGCCAATACCGGTGCAGTGGTGAGTTTGTGTTTGAGCTCCTCCCATTCCAGCTGGTGTGTGTGTTGCCACTGGAACTCTGTGGACTTTTTGACGAGGTGGCGCAGAGCCGTCGTGTGGGAGGCAAGGTTGGGAATGAACTTCCCCAGGAAGTTGACCATGCCAAGGAAGCGTAGCACTGCTTTCTTGTCGGCCGGCTGTGGCATGGCTGTGATGGCGCTCACCTTGTCTGCATCCGGATGGACCCCTGACCGGGGCATATGGTCCCCCAGGAACTTCAACTCGGTCTGGCCAAAGGAACACTTGGCTCGATGGAGGCGCAGGCCATTTTCCCGTATGCGGGCAAAAACGCATTGGAGACGATATATGTGCTCCTGTGGTGTGGTGGACCAGATGATGACATCGTCCACATATACGCGCACCCCTTCGATGCCTTCCATCATCTGCTCCATGATCCTATGAAAGACCTCGGCTGCCGAGATGATGCCAAATGGCATCCGGTTGTAGCAGAACCTGCCGAAAGGGGTGTTGAATGTGCATAGCTTTCGGCTGGAGGGATCGAGTTGGATCTGCCAAAACCCCTTAGAAGCATCCAGTTTCGTAAATATTTTCGCCTGGGCCATTTCACTGGTGATCTCCTCCCGTTTGGGTATGGGATAATGTTCCCTCATGATATTATGATTGAGGTCTTTGGGGTCAATACAGATATTGAGCTCGCCGGAGGGCTTCTTGACACACACCATGGAGCTGACCCACGGCGTGGGCTCCGTGACCTTGGATAGGACCTCTTGGTCCGGGACATCCTGCAGCTGCTGCTTGAGGCGGTCTTTAAGTGGCGCAGGAACTCTGCAAGGTGCGTGAATGACCGGGATGGAGTCCGGTTTGAGGCAAATTCGGTAGGTGTATGGCAGTGTTCCCATGTCCTCAAATGCCTCCTGGTTGTGGGCGCGGAGCGATTGGAGCTGTGCGTTGAACTCTGCATCCGGTCAGATGTGCCGTCTGGAGAGAGAGAGTGGACTCGTTGCACGAGGTGGAGAGCCTTGCTTGCCTGTGCGCCCAGCAGGGAGTCCTTCGATGAGACGACTAGCTCGAACGAGAGTGTGGCCGTGTGTGTGTTATGTGTCACCTGGGGCTGGCAGGATCCCATAGCCGGGATAACGTTCCCGTTGTAGTCGACCATCCTGCACCGGGATGGCCGGATTGGTGGTCTGAACTTCATGGCGTAGAAGGCTGACCATGCTATGAGGCTGGCGGAGGCGCCAGTGTCCAGGCGGGAAGTGATCGGCGATCGGTTGACCGTCAGGGTGTCACACCATTCATCGCCCGGATTGATTGTGTTGTCCCGGTTCCCATCAATGACCGCAACCCGGAAGGCGTCTTGGTCATCTGTGTCTTGGTTTGGATGTCGTAATGTGGAGGCTGAATGGTCCGCACGTTCCTGCGAGGTTGTCGGAGATGCGGAAGATCAACAGGTTGAGCCGCTCGACAGTAAACAGCGTAGTAGCCCATCTTGCCACAGCGTAGGCATTGTCGGGTTTTTGCGAGACATTGCCCTTTTAAATGTGCAGCTCCACAGTTGTCGCACGTCGTGACGTCATGGCGTTCGTTACACCACTGCGCATGCGCAGTTCGGTCTTGCGTTGAGCGCGCCTGCGCATCACATCCCTCAGTGTTGCCGTAGGTTTTGGCGCGCACAAGCGCGGGAGGCCTCGAAAAGCATGCGAAAAGGCCGCCCTCGTCCGGGCCGCCCTCATCCGGGCCGCAGGCCGGGAGAAACTCGATCGCCTGGACCCGTTCGGCCTCGTGGGTCGCCTGGCTCTCCGATCCGGTCGCGTAGGACCCCCTCCGTGCCGATTCGTTCGCCTGAAATTGGGCATAGCTGCTGGTCGCGTTCTCGTGCAGGACACAGGCTTCAACTGCTGATGCTAAGGTCAGGCCTTTTATTTTTAGAAGCTGCTGGCGTAGGCTGCCGGAGGCAACCCCAAAAACGATCTGGTCCCAGATCATGGACTCTGAGGTGGTGTCGTAACCGCAGGACTGCGCGAGTATGCGGAGATGCGTCAGGAAGGACTGAAAGAGCTCATCCTTACCTTGCAGGCGCTGCTGGAAGACATACCTCTCAGAGCTCTCGTTGACTTCAACGTTGAAGTGTTGATCGAGCTTGAGGAGGACCGTGTCATACTTAGATTTGTCCTCGCCTTCTGCGAACACCAGGGAGTTGTAGACATGGATGGCGTGCTGACCTGCGGTGGTGAGGAGGATGGCAATCTTCCTTTTGTCCGAGGCGCCCTGTTTTTCGTTGGCTTCCATAAAGAGCTTGAAGCGCTGCTTGAAGAGCGTCCAATTTATGCCCAGGTTCCCAGCGACTTGCAGCGTCTGCGGTGTGTTGATGGTGTCCATGGCACAGGATGGCAGATTTGTGGGTAGGTTTCGATTCACTTCTGGTACCATGAAGTGTTGGGTGCTCTGAGATACAGACGAACCAACACGGTTGCGATTGGTACAACGCAACTTTATTCTGTTAAACTATTTATACAACAAACTTGGTACTCAGCACGTGGTGACTGTGTGAGTGTCTGGCTTTGAGGTCCTTGCCCTGTGCCGTCTCCTAATGGACTGCCCAGGAAGTGTCGTGTTTCTTGTTTTGTACTGTGTATGCTCTTGTCTGTGATTAGCTGTCGTGTTATGTGTGCTAATTGGTCTGTTGCTCTGTCTATCTTTTGGATTTCGGCGGCAGCGGTGCGCAGGGGCCTTCTGGGAGGTGAGTAGCGACTTTAAAACCACTTACCTTTACAGGATCAGCCCTTTGGATTTCGGCGGCAGCGGTGCGCAGGGGCCTTCTGGGAGGTGAGTAGTGAATTTAAAAACCCTTACCTGGTCCCGTGTCTGTTCTTCTTTTCTGTTTTATTTGTTTTTATATAAGGCGGGAACCGGAAGTTCGACCCGCGGACCTCTGGGAAGTCCCCCCCCCCAACCAATAAATTCTGGTGGAGAGGAAACCCGAGACACTACACGTGTAGTGTCTCCCACCCGCCCTCCTCCTCTAACCTAATAATAAGACCCATTGGTGTGAGGTAAGTGCCATATTATATTATTATTATATTATTAGCATTGTGCAGGTCAAGGTTCGGAGGTGGAGGAGCAGTCTCTGTCAGCGAGAGAACCTGAGAACATCTAAGACACTCAGAAGGTAAGAAGGTAAGTAAGTGATTTTTACTTATTTTTACTTTTATACCTTTTTTCAAATTGTGTGTGTCGGGGGGAAACTGAAGTGACATCACAGAAAAGCTGTGGCCAGAGTGGCTAGTATTTGGTAACTAATTAAACATAATAACTTAATTATAATTTAGAGGGATATCTAAGCCAGAGATCGGAGAGTTCTATAGTTAGCTATCGCATTTCTATTAGAAATCTAGTGCTCGGAAACAGATAGTTGACAGTAACTTTGAAATTAAAAAAAAAATATTTTAAAAAAAAAGACAAATTTTAATTTTAATTTTAATTAATTGACGCAATGTCAGTTAGAGGGGTGCTGTGCTCTGACTGTGAGATGTGGCAGGTCCGGGAGGCTTCCAGCGTCCCGGATGGCTTCATCTGCAGAAAGTGCACCCAACTGGAGCTCCTCACAGACCGCATGGTTCGGTTGGAGCAGCAATTGGATGCACTTAGGAGCATGCAGGTGGCGGAAAGCGTCATAGATCGCAGTTATGTAAATGTGGTCACACCCAAGGTGCAGGCAGAGAAATGGGTGACCACCAGAAAGGGCAGGCAGTCAGTGCAGGAATCCCCTGTGGTTGTCCCCCTCTCGAACAGATATACCCCTTTGGATACTGTCGGGGGGGATAGCCTATCGGGGAAAACAGCAGCAGCCAGAGCAGTGGCACCACGGCTGGCTCTGATGTTCAGAAGGGAGGGTCAAAGCGCAGAAGAGTAATAGTAATAGGGGACTCTATAGTCAGGGGCACAGATAGGCGCTTCTGTGGACGTGAAAGAGACTCCAGGATGGTATGTTGCCTCCCTGGTGCCAGGGTCCAGGATGTCTCCGAACGGGTAGAGGGCATCCTGAAGGGGAAGGGCAAACAGGCAGAGGTCGTTGTACATATTGGTACTAACGACATAGGCAGGAAGGGGCATGAGGTCCTGCAGCAGGAGTTCAGGGAGCTAGGCAGAAAGTTAAAAGACAGGACCTCGAGGGTTGTAATCTCGGGATTACTCCCTGTGCCACGTGCCAGTGAGGCTAGAAATAGGAAGATAGAGCAGCTAAACACGTGGCTAAACAGCTGGTGTAGGAGGGAGGGTTTCCATTATCTGGACCACTGGGAGCTTTTCCGGGGCAGGTGTGACCTGTATAAGAAGGACGGGTTGCATCTAAACCGGAGAGGCGTAAATATCCTGTCCGCGAGGTTTGCTAGTGTCACACGGGAGGGTTTAAACTAGTATGGCAGGGGGGTGGGCACGGGAGCAATAGGTCAGAAGGTGAGAGCATTGAGGGAGAACTAGGGAATAGGGACAGTGTGGCTCTGAGGCAGAGCAGACAGGGAGAAGTTGTTGAACACAGTGGGTCTGGTGGCCTGAAGTGCATATGTTTTAATGCAAGGAGCATTACGGGTAAGGCAGATGAACTTAGAGCTTGGATTAGTACTTGGAACTATGATGTTGTTGCCATTACAGAGACCTGGTTGAGGGAAGGGCAGGATTGGCAGCTAAACGTTCCAGGATTTAGATGTTTCAGGCGGGAGAGAGGGGGATGTAAAAGGGGAGGTGGAGTTGCGCTACTTGTTCGGGAGAATATCACAGCTGTACTGCGAGAGGACACCTCAGAGGGCAGTGAGGCTATATGGGTAGAGATCAGGAATAAGAAGGGTGCAGTCACAATGTTGGGGGTATACTACAGGCCTCCCAACAGCCAGCGGGAGATAGAGGAGCAGATAGGTAGACAGATTTTGGAAAAGAGTAAAAACAACAGTGTTGTGGTGATGGGAGACTTCAACTTCCCCAATATTGACTGGGACTCACTTAGTGCCAGGGGCTTAGACGGGGCGGAGTTTGTAAGGAGCATCCAGGAGGGCTTCTTAAAACAATATGTAGACAGTCCAACTAGGGAAGGGGCGGTACTGGACCTGGTATTGGGGAATGAGCCCGGCCAGGTGGTAGATGTTTCAGTAGGGGAGCATTTCGGTAACAGTGACCACAATTCAGTACGTTTTAAAGTACTGGTGGACAAGGATAAGAGTGGTCCGAGGATGAATGTGCTAAATTGGGGGAAGGCTAATTATAACAATATTAGGCGGGAACTGAAGAACATAGATTGGGGGCGGATGTTTGAGGGCAAATCAACATCTGACATGTGGGAGGCTTTCAAGTGGCAGTTGAAAGGAATACAGGACCGGCATGTTCCTGTGAGGAAGAAAGATAAATACGGCAATTTTCGGGAACCTTGGATGACGAGTGATATTGTAGGCCTCGTCAAAAAGAAAAAGGAGGCATTTGTCAGGGCTAAAAGGCTGGGAACAGATGAAGCCTGCGTGGAATATAAGGAAAGTAGGAAGGAACTTAAGCAAGGAGTCAGGAGGGCTGGAAGGGGTCACGAAAAGTCATTGGCAAATAGGGTTAAGGAAAATCCCAAGGCTTTTTACACGTACATAAAAAGCAAGAGGGTAGCCAGGGAAAGGGTTGGCCCACTGAAGGATAGGCAAGGGAATCTATGTGTGGAGCCAGAGGAAATGGGCGAGGTACTAAATGAATACTTTGCATCAGTATTCACCAAAGAGAAGGAATTGGTAGATGTTGAGTCTGGAGAAGTGGGTGTAGATAGCCTGGGTCACATTGTGATCCAAAAAGACGAGGTGTTGGGTGTCTTAAAAAATATTAAGGTAGATAAGTCCCCAGGGCCTGATGGGATCTACCCCAGAATACTGAAGGAGGCTGGAGAGGAAATTGCTGAGGCCTTGACAGAAATCTTTGGATCCTCGCTGTCTTCAGGGGATGTCCCGGAGGACTGGAGAATAGCCAATGTTGTTCCTCTGTTTAAGAAGGGTAGCAAGGATAATCCCGGGAACTACAGGCCGGTGAGCCTTACTTCAGTGGGAGGGAAATTACTGGAGAGAATTCTTCGAGACAGGATCTACTCCCATTTGGAAGCAAATGGACGTATTAGTGAGAGGCAGCACGGTTTTGTGAAGGGGAGGTCGTGTCTCACTAACTTGATAGAGTTTTTCGAGGAGGTCACTAAGATGATTGATGCAGGTAGGGCAGTAGATGTTGTCTATATGGACTTCAGTAAGGCCTTTGACAAGGTCCCTCATGGTAGACTAGTACAAAAGGTGAAGTCACACGGGATCAGGGGTGAGCTGGCAAGGTGGATACAGAACTGGCTAGGCCATAGAAGGCAGAGAGTAGCAATGGAGGGATGCTTTTCTAATTGGAAGGCTGTGACCAGTGGTGTTCCACAGGGATCAGTGCTGGGACCTTTGCTCTTTGTAGTATATATAAATGATTTGGAGGAAAATGTAACTGGTCTGATTAGTAAGTTTGCAGACGACACAAAGGTTGGTGGAATTGCGGATAGCGATGAGGACTGTCAGAGGATACAGCAGGATTTAGATTGTCTGGAGACTTGGGCGGAGAGATGGCAGATGGAGTTTAATCCGGACAAATGTGAGGTAATGCATTTTGGAAGGTCTAATGCAGGTAGGGAATATACAGTGAATGGTAGAACCCTCAAGAGTATTGAAAGTCAAAGAGATCTAGGAGTACAGGTCCACAGGTCATTGAAAGGGGCAACACAGGTGGAGAAGGTAGTCAAGAAGGCATACGGCATGCTTGCCTTCATTGGCCGGGCCATTGAGTATAAGAATTGGCAAGTCATGTTGCAGCTGTATAGAACCTTAGTTAGGCCACACTTGGAGTATAGTGTTCAATTCTGGTCGCCACACTACCAGAAGGATGTGGAGGCTTTAGAGAGGGTGCAGAAGAGATTTACCAGAATGTTGCCTGGTATGGAGGGCATTAGCTATGAGGAGCGGTTGAATAAACTCGGTTTGTTCTCACTGGAACGAAGGAGGTTGAGGGGAGACCTGATAGAGGTATACAAAATTATGAGGGGCATAGACAGAGTGGATAGTCAGAGGCTTTTCCCCAGGGTAGAGGGGTCAATTACTAGGGGGCATAGGTTTAAGGTGAGAGGGGCAAGGTTTAGAGTAGATGTACGAGGCAAGTTTTTTACGCAGAGGGTAGTGGGTGCCTGGAACTCGCTACCGGAGGAGGTAGTGGAAGCAGGGACGATAGGGACATTTAAGGGGCATCTTGACAAATATATGAATAGGATGGGAATAGAAGGATACGGACCCAGGAAGTGTAGAAGATTGTAGTTTAGTCGGGCAGCATGGTCGGCACGGGCTTGGAGGGCCGAAGGGCCTGTTCCTGTGCTGTACATTTCTTTTTTCTTTGTTTTTGTTCTATCATTATGTATGTGTTTGTGTGCTGTGATGTTCACTTGAATATCATGACATCAATCACTGCCTGTCTGCACTTCAGTATATACATGAGTAGATATTATGACAGGACCCTGGAGCTGTGAAGCAACAGTACTAACCACTACTACCGTGCCGCCCGATGTCGGTGTTGCGGCAAACAGCGAATCGAGAACAGCGCGGCACAATGGCAGACGGGCTTTGCTGCACTCGCCTTGGAATGTCTTCTGATCTGAGCACCGTCTTGTGCTTGCCGCTCATTAGCAATCAGGTTTCAGAGTGACGTAATTTCAAGTTGGCGTGATGCAAGTTTTCACAGCTGGTAGAATGCCGGCGGGAAGCTGTTTTAATGGGAAGACCGACCCGTCCTTCACCTGCCATGTTGAAAATAGCTACACGATTTTAACTTGGTGGATTTCCGACCTTTTTGCTCCCCTTGGATTCTCCGTCTTGTCGACCATCAAACCTGCTGCTGGAGGGGGATTGCCACCTTTGACAACTGTTTGGGGTTATGAACCCAAAGTGCCAAATTCATGTGACATTCTCAGGTCTCGAGCCATAAGGAAATTTAGAGTTCTACCCTTTGTTCAAAACCAAAAATATGATTCCGGTTTCTCACAAATAATGCACAATTCTGTACATGACAAAATTAACACATATAAAACAGCAATGCCTGTATACTTTTAAATTTACAGGCAAGCCAACAGGGAGTTAAATGGCTTTTGCTGCGTGCACAGAAGATTGGCCCTGACAGTGGATGGAATCTTCCTGAGGTGTCAGAGGGCTGCCTTTGGCTAGAGAGCTTGCCAATGACCCGCACTGCCTCTTTTTGGGAAGGCGCCTCAAACCACAAGCCAATCAGGCAGTGGCGAGGCCACCAGCACCTGCAATCAGGAACCCAGGGGCAGAGGTCCTGCCTACCAAGAGCTGTCAGCCAATCCGAGTCCAGCAGCCCCAGTGCTCAGCGGCGCAACTGGATGAGGGAACCAAATGTAATATTTCCCCGTTTGCTGACAACACAAAGCTGGGCTGAATTGTGAGGAGGATGCAAGGAGGCTTCAAGGTGTTTTAGATAAGTTGAGTGAGTGGAACATGGCAGATGCAATACAACGTGGCTAAATGTGAAGTTATACACTTCGGTGAGAAAAACAGTGATGCACTAAGCGTCAAGAACCACAAAGACATGTGAGACTTTAACCAAGGCTTTAATACACTACATAGGAAGCTTACCCGACACAGACGACCCCAGACAAAATGGGTCAGATCTCAGAAGATGGGTCTTATACCTAACTCCCGGGGGAGTGGCCAAGGCGGAGCTCTCCGTGGCCAGGTCAGGTTACATACAGGTGACCGAACCTCTACAGAGCTACAGTACAATACACAGGACCATACACAGGATTACAGGGCCGCGTTACACACAACTATTATATAACTATGTACAATGCTAGGGAAGTACAGTGGTGTATCACCACATTCACCCCTTGTTTAGAAGGAAGTCCGGGGTGAAAATATGGAGTAGCAAACACATTGAACAAACAGGGAGTAACGAACAGAGTCCATCAGGAGGTTCCGTGTCGTCAGAGGTCGAGGCGAACAATGGGTTTGGTCGATCTCTTTGAACGTCGGAGCTGCGGCGCTGAGGTAGTGTCCGTGCGGTCGGTGGTGCTGGGTCGCGAGGCGGCATGACGTCTCCCACCGCTCCGGCTGGCTCGAGGCGAAACTGCTGGATGACAGCGGCTGGCACGGAGTAGTAACAGGCCGAGGGATCGACGGGAGCAGAGAGGGAGCGGGGTGGAGGTTGCGGGGCGGGGGCGGCAGGGGCCCCAGAAGAGGGGGCCAGGTCCTTGATGGAGACGGTCTCCTCACGCCCGTCGGGGTACGCTATGTACGCGTACTGTGGGTTGGCGTGGAGGAGATGGACTCTCTCCACCAGGGGCTCCGCCTTAGAGGTCCGTACGTGCTTGCGGAGCAGGACGTCTCCCGGGGACAGGAGCCAGGATGGAAGCGATGTCACGGATGACGATCTCCTGGAGAAGAGAAACATCCGCTCATGAGCGGTAGCATTCGTTGCAGTACACAAAAGGGACCGGATGGAGTGGAGTGCGGCAGGGAGGGCCTCCTGCCAACGGGAGACTGGTAGGCCTTTGGACTTGAGGGCTAGCAGCACGGCCTTCCAAACTGTCGCGTTCTCCCTCTCCACCTGTCCGTTCCCCCGGGGGTTGTAACTGGTCGTCCTGCTCGAGGCAACGCCCCTGGCGAGCAGGTACCGACGCAGCTCCTCACTCATGAAGGAGGAGCCCCGGTCACTGTGAATGTAATTGGGATAACCGAACAGCATGAAGAGGTCGTGCAACGCTTTGATGACGGTGGTGGAGGTCGTGTCGGGGCAGGGAATGGCGAAGGGGAACCGCGAGTACTCGTCGATGACATTGAGGAAGTACATGTTGCGGTTGTGGGTGGGGAGGGGCCCTTTGAAGTCAATGCTGAGACGTTCAAAGGGGCGGGTAGCCTTGATTAGGTGCGCCTTGTCTGGCTTGTAGAATTGCGGCTTGCACTCCGCACAGACTTGGCAGTCCCTAGTCATGGCCTTGACCTCCTCGACTGAGAAGGGCAGGTTGTGGCCCTTGGTGTAGTGGTAGAACCGCCTGACGCCCGGGTGACAGAGGTCATTATGTAGTGCCCGCAATCGGTCATCCTGTGCGTTGGCACAAGTACTACGGGACAGGGCATCAGGAGGATCATTGAGCTTACCTGGCCGGTATAAGATACTATAATTGTAGGTGGAGAGTTCGATCCTCCACCGTAATATCTTATCATTTTGGATTTTACCTCGTTGTTTGTTGTCGAACATGAACGCAACTGATCATTGGTCAGTAACGAGGGTAAATGGTTTTCCGGCCAGGTAGTGCCTCCAGTGCCGGACGGCTTCCACTATGGCCTGTGCCTCCTTCTCAACAGAGGAGTGGCGGATCTCGGGGCCTTGGAGTGTGCGGGAAAAGAAGGTGATGGGCCTGCTCGCCTGGTTGAGGGTGGCACCCAGGGCAAAGTCGGAGGCATCGCTGTTGACTTGGAATGGTGCAGACTCGTCTACCGCATGAATGGTGGCTTTGGCGATAGCGGTTTTTAGGAGGTGGAATGCCTGGCAGGCCTCGGGCGGGAGGGGAAATGAGGGGGAACGGAGGAGGGGTCGGGCCTTGTCAGCGTACTCGGGCACCCACTGGGCATAGTAAGCAAAGAACCCAAGGCATCGCCTCAGTTCTTTGGGGCAGGTGGGAATGGGGAGTTCGAGAAGGGGGCGCAGACGGTCGGGATCAGGGCCGAGGACACCGTTCTCCACCACGTAGCCGAGTATGGCGAGGCGGGAGGTGCCGAAAACACATTTTGCCTCGTTGTACGTGAGATTGAGGCGTTTGGCAGTTTGGAGGAATTTAGTGAGGTTGATGTCATGGTCCTGCTGGTTGTGGCCGCAGATGGTGACGTTGTCCAGATACGGGAAGGTAGCCCGCAGTCCGTTCTGGTCCACCATTCGGTCCATCTCCCATTGGAAGACCGAGACTCCATTGGTGACGCCAAAGGGTACCCTAAGAAAGTGGTAGAGGCGGCCGTCCGCCTCGAAGGCCGTGAAGTTACGGTCCTCCGGGCGGATAGGGAGCTGGTGGTAGGCGGATTTCAAGTCTATGGTGGAGAACACCCGGTACTGTGCAATCCGGTTGACCATGTCAGATATGCGGGGGAGGGGATACGCATCAAGCAGCGTGTACCGGTTGATGGTCTGACTGTAGTCAATGACCATGCGGTGTTTCTCGCTAGACTTGACTACCCCCACTTGGGCTCGCCAGGGACTGGTGCTGTGAGCAATGATCTTTTCCGAGAGAAGGCGCTTAATCTCCGCTCAAATGAATTGGAGGTCCCCGAAACTGTAACGCCAACTTTTAGTAGCCACAGGCTTGCAGTCGGGGGTGAGATTAGCAAACAGTGAAGGGGGGGGGATCCTGAGCGTGGAGAGACTACAGGTGGGCCCCGGGGGAAGATCAGGAAGAACTGGGGGTCGGAGACCGTGAGGGGGGGGGGGGAGGGGGCCGTTAAAATGCAAAGTGAGGCTGCGCAGGTGGCATTGGAAGTCCAGGCCGAGGATCGCGGCGGCGCAGAGGTGAGGGAGGACCATGAATTTGAAACCCTGGAACACCGCGACGTTCACTGAGAGGGTGACGACGCAGTAGCCCAAAACCTCGGCCGACTGGGAGTTGGAGGCCATGGAAATATGCCTGCGCGTGGGTAGTACCTTGAGGGAGCAGCGGCGCACGGTGTCCTGGTGGAGGAAGCTCTCCGTGCTGCCGCTATCGAAGAGGCAGGTAACAGTGAAACAATTTACCTGAACCTCCATGGTGGATCTGGCGAGCTGATGCAGTCGGTCCTGGTCGAGGACGATGGATGCGATGGTGGAGCTGTTGGAGATGGGTGCCGGATCCGGGGAGCGGCTTGCGGAAGAAGGTGGCGGCGCCCAGGCATCGTAGGCTGCTGTTGGAGGCCAGGTTGCTGTCGTTGGCTCCATCTCAGTTGTTTGCAGTATTTCGGTCGAGTGCGCAGGTCCGAAAGTGACGATCGGCGGCGGGGCAGACCCGGAAGCGACGATCGGCGGCGGACCAGAAGTGGCGTGCGGCGGACCGGAAGTGAAGGAAGCCGGGCCGGGGATAATCAAAGATGGCGGCGCCCATGCGTCGCACGTGTCGAATAGCGAGCCGGGAACGGAGGATAGCGGCACCCAGAAGTAGCAGGCCGCGGTGTTGGACCCCGAGGCAGCGGTGGAGCGGCAGACGTTTGCAAAATGGCCTTTCTTGCCACAGGCTGAACAGGTAGCATCTCTAGGAGGGCAGCGTTTCCTGGGGTGTTTTGCCTGGCCACAAAAGTAACACTGGGGCCCAGGCATTATTTTTACTGCTGGTGTGGCTGGGTGGGCCGTGACTTGCAGGGGTTGTTGCTGGGCGGGCAGCAGGGAGGTAGCGGCCACGTAGGGAACGTGGGCAGGCGCATAGGAAGTTTGGGCAGGCGTGTAGGACGCATTATTGTCACAGGCTGCCTGTTGGGCCTCTGCCATAGTGACTGCCGTGTCCAGAGTCAGGGTAGTTTGTGCCAGTAGGTGTTGGCGAATTGGGACGGAAGCGATGCCGGCTACAAAGGCATCGAGCGCCAGGGCCTCAGTGTTCTGCTCAGCGGAGACTGCTGGCGCGTTGCAGGTGAGCGCGAGGGCACGGAGGTCCCGAACGAACACGGATAGGGGTTCACCCGGCTGCTGGTGCCGGGAGGCGAGGCGGTGGCGGGCGTAAATAGAATTAACAGTTTGTGCATACCGGCTTTTGAGCTTCACGATGGCATCGGCGTAGGTCGTTGTTCCCGTGATGAGGTTGAAAAGCCCATAGTCGAGCCGTGAGCACAGGAGGTTGAGTCGGTCAGCGTATGTTTTGGCGAAGGCGGAGGATGCTTCCAGGTAGGCCTCGAAACACCGGAGCCAGCAGTTGAAAAGGTGATCCGCGCATGGAGCGTGGGGGTCCAGCGAGAGCTTGTCGGGTTTCAGAGCAGCCTCCATATAACTGTAGCGTATTAAATTGATGCACTAAGCGTCAAGAACCACAAAGACGTGTGAGACTTTAACCAAGGCTTTAATACACTACATAGGAAGCTTACCCGACACAGACGACCCCAGACAAAATGGGTCAGGTCTCAGAAGATGGGTCTTATACCTAACTCCCGGGGGAGTGGCCAAGGCGGTGCTCTCCGTGGCCAGGTCAGGTTACATACAGGTGACCGAACCTCTACAGAGCTACAGTACAATACACAGTACAATATACAGGATTATAGGGCCACGTTACACACAACTATTATATAACTATGTACAATGCTAGGGAAGTACAGTGCTGTATCACCACAAACAGAAAGGAAGAGTATTATTTAAATGGTGATCTATTGGGAAGTGTGATGTACAATGGGATCTGGGTATCCTTGTACACCAGTCAATGAATTGGGAAGGCAGGTGCAGCAAGAATTAGGAAGGCAAATGGTAAGTTGGCCTTCATTGCAAGAGGGTTCAGAAATAAGGTTGTCTTGCTGCAGGTATACAAGATCTTGATGAGACCACACCTGGCGTGTAGTTTTGGTCTCCCTACCGAAGAAAGGATATACCTGCCATAGAGGAAGTGCAGTGGCAGTTCACGAGGCTGACACCAGGGTTGGCGGGACTGTCCCATGAGGTGCGATTGTTTCGACTTGGCCTGTAGTCTCAAGAGTTTAGAAGGATGAGGGGAGATCTGATTGAAACATATAAAATTCTAACAGGGCTGGACATACTACACACAGGGAGGCCGCCTCCCGCTGGCAGGGCATTAGGCAGCCCACCCAGGGCAACGTCCACTGTAGCCCCCACGGGGGAGCCGGGCGGGGGCTGCGGAGGGCAGTTCCAGCTGACGTTGCTCCTGGCAGTCGCGCAGGCGCTAGAGCCAGAGACCCCCATGGTGCCGGGCACTGACAGGGCCAGGGATGCGGGGATTGACATGCGGAGGCGTAGCCCGCAGTGCCAACCGGGGCCACCATGTAGCCGTTGGACCTGGTTGAGCATGGGGTACGCACCCCATGTCGATGAACGTGCAGCTGATATGTGATCATTATTCACCTCTGCATCTGATACCCGGGCGGTGTGCACATCGCCTTCATCCTGGCACACTCGATGGTTCCTGACATGTTCGCGACGCCCCCTCTGCTGGGAGGTTGACTCCTGGATGACGGGGGTTACTCACTGCCGTTGTGGCTGGTGATGCCTATCCAGAGGCTGTAACACCGGGTCGGGTCCATGGGTCGGAGGATAATGACAACCCGCTCTGCGATGAGCTCTGGTGCTCCGCATCATTTGACAAAGTCTGACTCCTGCCCACGGTAGCACTTTCCACCATCCACCTGGGTGATCCCTGCATGTGAGCTGGACATTCCATCACACAGTGCCATCGGGACCCTGCCATAATACTCTGCTGCTCCAGATGCACTGTCCAAAACACGCAGATATGTGAATTAGGAGCAGGTGTAGTTCCCTCGGCCCCTCGAGCCTGCTCCACCATTCAATACCATCATGGCTGATCTGATTGTTGTTTACAGTCCACATTCCTGCCCACCCCCTGATAATCTTTCACCCACTTTGTTAACCACAAATCCATCTATTTCTGACTTAAAAACATTCAGCGACCCTGCTTCCACTGCCTTTTGAGGAAGACAGGTCTAGGGACTGAAGGATCCTCTGAGAGAAAGATTTCTCCTCATCTCTGTTTTAAATGAGCCACCCTCTATTTTTAAACTGTGACCCCTAGTTCTAGATTCTCCCACAGGAGGAAACATCCTTCCTGTCAAGCTCCTTCAGAATCTTACTCTTCTAAACTCCGGTGGGAGAAGTCTAGCCTGTCCAATCTTGCCTCATAAGACAACCTGTCCATTCCTGATATTAGTCTGATAAACCTTCCCTCAACTGGTTCTAACACATTTACATCTTTCCTTCAATAAGGAGACTAATACTGTCCACAATACTCCAGATGTGGTCTTACCAATGCCCCGTACAATTGAAGCGTAACCTCCGTGTTTTTATGTTCAATTCCCCTCACAATAAACTATAACATTCTTTTAACTTCCTAATTGCTTGCTGTACCTGTATGCTAACCTTTTGTGATTCATGCACTAGGACACCCAGATCCCTCTGCACCTCAGAGCTCTGAAATCTCTGACCACTTAGATGATAAGCTTCTTTTTTATATCTGCCAAAACGGACAATTTCGCATTTTCCCACATGATACCCCACTTGCCAAATCTTTGCCCTCTCACTTAACCTACCTACGCCCTTTTGTCACCTCCTTACAGATTCTTCACAAGATACTTTCCTATCTATCTTTGTGTCGTCAGCAAATGTAGCAACCGTACCATCTGTCCCTTCATCCAAGGCATTTCTAGGAAATGTAAAAATCTCCGGCCCCACCACTGATCCCTGGGGCGCGCCTCTCGTATTATTATTTTAAAAATTGTTCTCCAATAATTTATCCATTCTGCCTCTGCTTTTTCTCTTCAGGCTCTAAGCATACGAGTTCAATAACCCTTTGAGTAAACAGCAAGACATGAACAATTCAGCGATACAAGGTACAGTGGGGTGGCTGAATGTACATTATTTATTGCATTCCTCACAATTTTGGGATTTGAATTGACGCCTGGACATTTGAATCTTAAAAGAAATACAAAGAAGAGCTAAAATGAAGAAGAACCAATGCCTTTTGTTTTTGGAACCTCGGAAATAACCCAAGATTTGTTCGAGTGCTGGGAATTTCCTCTTGAAGATTTTCCCAATTGGCTGCAAATATTAAAAAATGCTTTCTTTCTTTTTCAGTTCCAATCATATCTGACAAACAGCTGATGAAACTAGCTGGAAGACTGGGGAACCAGTGGAAGCCCTTCGCAATCGAGTTTCTCAACTTTAAGAGATATGAAGTTGACAACTTTGAGTCTGATGGGACCAATAACCAAGATAGAGCATTTAAAATGCTAACGGCTTGGAAATGTCGAGAAAATTTCCCAACAGTCAGCCACCTGATCTGTCTTCTCAATGATGCCTATATTGACCGAGCTGCATGGGCGTTTCTAGATCACAAAAACAGTGATTTTAATGGTAAGTCTTTGTCTGTATCTCCTGAGGCACAGGGGCTCAGACATGTCAAGAGAGCTGATCCCCTATCTGTAGACCCTCAGCTCATTCTTAGTCCTATCTGCCCTTCGAAGGGGCCGTGCGGCCAAGGAGAAGGCAGCTGTTATTGCCCCTGCTGCTACTGGAGTAGTTGACGGTGTTGTGGCCTCTGCGATTGACCCTCAGAGGTGCAAGTTGGAGCTAATATGTTATGGTGAAGGTTAGCAGCATGAAAGCACACCTGAAGGTGAACGACGAGCAGGACAGATAAAGTGTCTTCCAACAAGTCAAAGAAGAATTGTGCAGCAGCCTCTCAATGGCTAAGGCTGGATCTCTTGATAAATAATAATAGTACCAATCTTTATTGTCACAAGTAGGCTTACATTAACACTGCAATGAAGTTACTGTGAAAATCCCCCAGTCGCCACATTCTGGCACCTGTTCGGGTACACAGAGGGAGAATTCAGACTGTCCAATTCATCTGAAAGCCTTCCCAGCCTTCCAGTTTCATTGAGGCTCTTTCCATTGGGAACTCTCCTTGGTGACCCTGATGAATTGCTGAAAGGTTGGGATTAAAAATGTTCCATGGCTGGGAAATCCAAGATTCAGAGACAAAGCAGCCCAAAAAACACCTCAACAACTTAATTACTTAGCTGACAGATCCATATTGGGTGTGGGGTGGGCGGGGGGGGGGGGGCTTATCAGGTTGTGGTCTCACCTCCTGCCTACGCCCCCCCATAGCACTTGACACCCTTGTCTATCAATAATCTGTCCAATCGGCAGATTTTCTTTTTTTTTAAAAATATATTTATTAAAGTTTTTTAACAAAACAAAACAATTTTTTCCCCTTACAAACAATAAACCCCCCCGCCCATAACAAAATAACACAAAATCGCCCTGAGCAAGATATATACATGGTAAGATGATATATTTACAGAGCTTTATACACTGGCTCTCGCCTGTTCGTGCCAGTTTCCCCCACCCTCCATGTTATCCCCTGCTCGTCCGTCCCCTCAAGCAATCTCTCGTTCCCCCCTCCCCTTCCCCCCCCCACCCCCCAGGGTTGCTGCTGCTGCTGACCGACCTTCCTCTAACGCTCCGCGAGGTAGTCTAGGAACGGTTGCCACCGCCTGTAGAACCCCTGCGCAGACCCCCTCAAGGCAAACTTAATCCTCTCCAACTTTATGAACCCAGCCATGTCGTTTGTCCAGGCCTCCACGCTAGGGGGCTTCGCCTCCTTCCACATCAGCAAGATCCTTCGCCGGGCTACCAGGGACTCAAAGGCCAGAATGCCGGCCTCTTTCGCCTCCTGCACTCCCGGCTCGTCCACTACTCCAAATCTTGTTAGCCCCCAGCTTGGCTTGACCCGGACTTTCACCACCTGAGATATTGCTCCCGCCACTCCTCTCCAGAACCCCACCAGTGCCGGGCATGACCAAAACATATGGACATGGTTCGCCGGGCTCCCTGAGCACCTTCCACATCTGTCGTCCACCCCAAAGAACCTACTCAACCTCGCCCCCGTCAAGTGCGCTCTGTGAACCACCTTAAATTGTATCAGGCTGAGCCTGGCACATGAGGAGGAGGAATTGATCCTACCTAGGGCATCAGCCCACAGACCTTCCTCGATCTCCTCCCCCAGCTCCTCCTCCCATTTACCCTTCAACTCTTCTACCAGCGCTTCCCCCTCTTCTTTCATCTCTTGGTGTATTGCCGAAACCTTGCCCTCCCCGATCCATACACCCGAGATCACCCTGTCTTGAATTTCCTGTGTCGGGAGCAGCGGGAGTTCCCTGACCTGTCGCCTCACAAAAGCCCTCACCTGCATATATCTGAATGCATTTCCCGGGGGTAGCTCAAACTTCTCCTCCAGTGCCCCATGGCTCGCAAATGTCCCGTAGATGAACAGGTCCCCCATTCTTCTAATCCCCGCCCGGTGCAAGCCCTGGAACCCCCCCGTCCATCTTCCCCGGGACAAACCGGTGGTCACCCCTGATCGGGGACCACACCGAGGCTCCCACTGCACCCCTATGCCGTCTCCACTGGCCCCAGATCCTTAACGTTGCCGCCACCACCGGGCTCGTGGTGTACTTTGATGGAGAGAGCGGCAACGGTGCCGTCACCAGCACCCCAAGCTCGTTCCTTTGCAGGACGCCATCTCCATCCTCTTCCATGCCGCCCCCTCTCCCTCCATAACCCACTTACGGATCATTGCCATGATTGCTGCCCAGTAGTAGCTCCCTAGGTTTGGCAGCGCCAACCCTCCTTGGTCCCTACTGCGCTCCAGGAACCCTCTCCTTACCCTCGGGGTTTTGTTCGCCCACACAAACCCCATAATACTCCTACCTACTCTCTTGAAAAAGCCTTTGGTGATCACGATGGGGAGGCACTGGAACACAAACAAAAACCTCGGAAGGACCACCATTTTTACCGACTGCACTCTACCCGCCAACGGGAGCGGCAACATGTTCCATCTTTTCAAGTCCACCTCCATTTGGTCCACCAACCTCGTCAGATTCAGTTTATGTAGGGCCCCCCAGCTCCTGGCTATCTGGATCCCTAGATACCGAAAACTCCCCTCCGCCCTCCTCAGCGGTAGGTCCCCTATCCCTCTTTCTTGGTCCCCTGCCTGTAGTACAAAAAGCTCGCTCTTCCCTACATTGAGCTTATAGCCCGAGAACTCCCCAAATTCCCTCAGAGTCTGCATGACCTCCACCATCCCCTCCATTGGGTCCGCCACGTACAGCAGCAGGTCGTCCGCTTACAGCGACACCCGATGCTGTTCCCCCCCGCGGACCACCCCCCTCCATTTATTAGACTCCCTCAGTGATATGGCCAAGGGTTCGATCGCCAATGCAAACAACAGGGGGGACAGAGGGCACCCCTGCCTCGTTCCTCGGTACAGCCGAAAGTACTCCGACCTCCGCCGGTTCGTCGCCACACTTGCCACCGGGGCTCTGTAAAGGAGCTTAACCCAGCTAATAAACCCTCCCCCGAACCCAAACCTACGCAACACCTCCCAGAAGTACTCCCACTCAACTCAGTCAAAGGCCTTTTCCGCGTCCATGGCTGCCACTATCTCCGCCTCTCCCTCCTCCGATGGCATCATTATCACGTTTAAGAGCCGCCGCAAATTCGTATTTAATTGCCTGCCCTTTACAAATCCCGTCTGGTCATCATGTATCACCCCCGGGACACAGTCCTCAATCCTCGTGGCCAGCACTTTTGCCAATAGCTTAGCGTCCACATTGAGGAGCGTGATCGGCCTGTACGATCCACATTGCAGTGGGTCCTTGTCTCGCTTCAGAATCAAGGAAATTGTCGCCTCCGACATTGTCGGGGGCAGGGACCCCTCCTCTCTTGCCTCGTTAAAGGTCCTCACTAGTAGCGGGGCCAACAGGTCCGCATGCATTCTATAGAACTCCACCGGGAACCCGTCCGGCCCCGGGGCCTTCCCCGCCTGCATGCTCCCCAAATCCTTACTCAGCTCTTCCAACCCGATTGGTGCCCCCAAACCAGCCACCTCTTGCTCCTCCACCCTCGGGAACCGCAGTTGGTGCAGGAATCTTCCCATCCCTTCTTCTCCCCCTGGGGGCTGGGATCTGTACAGCTCTTCATAGAAGGCCTTGAATACCTTGTTTAGTTCCGTTGCACTCTGGGCCATGGCTCCCCCACCATCTTTGACTCCCCCTATTTCCCTCGCTGCCGCCCTCTTACGGAGCTGGTGTGCCAGCATCCGACAGGCCTTTTCCCGTACTCGTAGGTCGCCCCCTGCGCCTTCCTCCACTGTGCCTCTGCCTTCCCCGTGGTCAACAGGTCAAACTCTGTCTGGAGCCGTCGCCTTTCCCCAAGTAATCTTTCCTCCGGGGCCTCTGCGTATCTCCTGTCCACTCGCAAAATCTCCCCCACTAACCTCTCCCTTTCCCTGCCCTCTGTCTTCTCCCTATGAGCCCTGATGGAGATTAGCTCTCCCCTGATCACCGTCTTCAACGTCTCCCATACCACCTCCACCCGCACCTCCCCATTGCCGTTGGCCTCCAAGTACCTTTCGATACACTCCCTCACCTCCCCACACACCACCTCGTCCGCCAGCAGTCCCACATCCAGCCGCCACAACGGGCGTTGGTCCTTCTCCTCTCCCAGCTCCAGTTCCACCCAGTGCGGGGCATGGTCCGAAACGGCTATGGCCGAATACTCCGCCCCCTCCACCCTCGGGATGAGCGCCCTGCCCAGCACAAAGAAGTCTATCCGGGAATATGCCTTGTGCACGTGGGAGAAGAAAGAAAATTCCATGGCCTGCGGTCTTGCAAACCTCCATGGGTCCACTCCCCCCACATCTGGTCCATAAACCCCCTGAGCACCCTGGCCGCCTCCGGCCTCTTTCCCATCCTTGATCTGGAGCGGTCTAGTACTGGGTCCAGCACTGTGTTAAAGTCCCCTCCCATTATCAGTCCTCCTACCTCCAGCTCCGGGATGCGCCCCAAGATGCGCTTCATAAATCCAGCATCATCCCAGTTCGGGGCATATACATTTACCAACACCACCCACGTCCCTTGCAACCTACCACTCACCATCACGTATCTCCCTCCATTGTCCGCTACGATAGTCTTGGCCTCAAATGACACATGTTTTCCCACCAGAATTGCCACCCCTCTGTTTTTTGCGTCCAGTCCCGAGTGGAATACCTGTCCTACCCATCCCCTTCTTAACCTAACCTGTTCCGCCACCTTCAGGTGTGTCTCTTGGAGCATAGCCACGTCTACCTTCAGTCCCTTCAAGTGCGCGAACACTCGAGCCCGCTTCACCGGTCCGTTCAGGCCCCTCACGTTCCACGTTATCAGCCGGATTGGAGGGGCTCTCACCCCCCCCCCCCCCCCCCCCCCCCCCCCCCCCCCGACTAGCCATCTCCTTTTCTGGGCCAGTCCCGTGTCCGCGTCTCCCTCACCTCCGTCCCGGCCACCTCTTCTGTGTCCCATTCCCTTTCGGCCAGTGCAGCAGCAGCTCTGTTTCCCCCCCCTCCCCAACCTTTCCTTCCCCCACCCCGCGAGACCCCTGTCTAGCTTCTTTGCTCCCCCATATCACTCCCGTAAGTCAGCTGATGCCTGCTGACCCCGGCTTCCCCCGCCATTCCTTTGACCCCCCGTGTGGGAATCTCCCCATCAGTAAACGTTCCTACGCTCCCCCTCCCACCTTTCTTCCCGCGCGCGGGAGAAAAATCCCGTGCTTTCCAGAGCCTGCCCCGCCCCCCCGACGCAGCTTCTGTTGCGTCCTTGTCTCTCGTACCCAGCCCATATACCATTCCCTGCGCCTGCTTGCCCCCCTATATACAACCGCCATCATACTTCAACCCTCAAATACCCCCCACCCTCTCAAACCCTCAATTAGAGTCCAACTTTTCAGTTAATATAAAGGTCCACGCCTCTTCAGGCGTTTCGAAGTAGTGGTGTTGGCCGTTATATATGACCCACAGTCGCGCTGGCTGCAACATTCCAAATGTCACTCCTTTCCGATGCAGCACCGCTTTGGCCCGGTTGAAACCCGCTCTCCGCTTAGCAACCTCCGCGCTCCAGTCCGGGTATATTCTAATCTCAGCATTGTCCCATTTGCTGCTCCGCTCCTTCTTGGCCCATTTCAGGACCCTCTCTCTATCTGTGAACCGTTGAAATCTCACCACCATCGCCCTTGGCGGCTCATTTGCCTTGGGCTTCCTCGCCAGCACCCGGTGCGCCCCTTCCAGCTCCAGCAATCCCGGGGGGGCCTCCGCGCCCATCAGCGCCCCGATCATTGTGCCCGCATATGCCGTGGCGTCAGCCCCCTCCACTCCTTCTGGGAGACCCAGGATCCTCAGACTATTTCTCCTCGACCTGTTCTCCAGGTCTTCGAGTCTTCCCGCCCACGTCTTGTGTAGCGTCTCGTGCCGCTCCACTCTCACCGCCAGGCCCAAGAGCTCGTCCTCATTCTCACTCACTTGGTCCTGGATCTCCTGGATCTTCACCTCGTGGGCTTTCTGGGTTGCCCCAAGTCCTTCAATTATTGCCAGCATCGGCGCCACCAACTCCTTGCGCAGCTCCTCGAAGCAGTGCTTGATGAATTCTTGCATCTCTTCTTTGTCCCCGGCCGCCGCCATTTTGTTTATTTTACCCTTCTTCTGCCGCTGCTCCAGTGCCGTTTTTTTGGCCGTTTCGCTGCGGGTCCGGTCCATACAGGTTAGTGCGGGACCTCTCTCCTCTCTTCCCCACGGGTTGGCTGTGTGAAAAGTCCCGTTGGGGCTCTTCTATTGAGCCCAAATATCCGTCTTTGCGGGAGCTGCCGATTCGTGCGGCTTAGCCCCGCATAGCCGCAACCGGAAGTCGAATATTTTCAATGGCCCTAGTTGCCGCTTCTTTCCGGGAAATAGAATTCCAAACACTAACTATTTTCTGAATGAAGAAACTCCTGTCATCTCACAGTGAAGCAGTAGCATAGTGGTATTGCCACGAGAGACTCTGGGATCTAGGTTCAAATCCCACCACGACAGATGGGGAAATTTGAATTCACAAAAAAATCGGGGGGGGGGGGGGGGGTGATTTTGAGACCGCACTCGCCATCTGGCGGGATTGGTGGGGTGGACGGAAAATGCTGAGAATTGGGAAATGTGATTTTTTTTGGGGGGGGGGGATAAATTTAGAGTGCCCAATTCATTTTTTCCAATTAAGGGGCAATTTTAGCGTGGCCAATCCACCTAGCCTGCACATCTCTGGGTTGTGGGGGCGAAACACGGGGAGAATGTGCAAACTCCACACAGACAAGTGACCCAGAGCCGGGATCGAACCTGTGCTAACCCACTGCGCCACCGTGCTGCCCCGGGAAACGTGATTCTTGCCGGATAGATCACGTTTACCAATTTCCCCCGCCTGCGACATCACAAGGTTCATACCCTCATTTTAATAGTTTTGAATTAATTTCAGTATTATTAGCCGCCCCCACCACATGATTCCCCCCCTCGCTAAATATTCACACCTCGCTGACGTGACGTCACGGCGGTGATGCTCACAAGTTAGGCCAGGTGTAAAGCAGTTGCAGGGACCCCTTTGGGGCGTCCGGTGTGTATAGCCTCCCTTGGGTGGGGAGGGCATGACTGGGCAATGTACTGGCAGTGGCCTTGGCACAGGTTGGCACTGCATGTTGGCAGTGCCAACCTGTGCCAAGGTGCAGAAGTGGGCCCTAGTCGGAGCCTCATTGGGGGAGGGGGTTGAGTCATGTGTGGTGGGTGGGGGAGCAATGAGTCGGGTGGGGGGGCAGTTCTGGCTATAAATTTGCAGTGTTGGTGGGCAGTGGAATGCTGGCTATGAATGTGGGGGTAAGCACGGGGGGGGGGGGGGGGGGGGGCGTAATGTAATGGAGAGCAGCACGGTAGCATTGTGGATAGCACAATTGCTTCACAGCTCCAGGGTCCCAGGTTCGATTCCGGCTTGGGTCACTGTCTGTGCGGAGTCTGCACATCCTCCCCGTGTGTGCGTGGGTTTCCTCCGGGTGCTCCGGTTTCCTCCCACAGTCCAAAGATGTGCAGGTTGGTGGATTGGCCATGATAAATTGCCCTTAGTGTCCAAAATTCCCCTTAGTGCTGGGTGGGGTTATGGGGATAGGGTAGAGGTGTTGACCTTGGGTAGGGTGCTCTTTCCAAGAGCCGGTGCAGACTCGATGTGCCGAATGGCCTCCTTCTGCATTGTAAATTCTATGAAACCCCTTTTTAAAGATGGTGCCCCAATCTCTCTGGAAATGCATGCCGTCTCTATGAGACCCCGCCTCGCCAGAGTGACGGTGTAAATCTTGCCCACTCATTTTTGAATCATAGAAATCACAGAAGCATAGAATCACTATCGTGCAGAATGAGACCATTTGGCCCATTAAGACTGCATGGACCCGCTGAAGGAGCACCCTACCTAGGCCCACGGCTCACCCTATCCCAGTAACCCCACCTAACATTTTTGGACACTACGTGGCAATTTAGCACGGCCAATCCACCTAAGCTGCACATCTTTGGACTGTGGGAGGAAACCGGAGCGCCCGGAGGAAACCCACGCAGACACGGGGAGAACGTGAAAACTCCACACAGATAGTTACCCAAGACTGGACTTCATCCCGGGCCCCTGGTGCTGTGAGGCAGCTGTGCTAACCAGCGTGCCACCATCCATAATGCCCGTGACCATCCCTGCAGAGGGCAGGAGTGGAAAAGTTAGACCCTGTTTCAATCTGAAATTGAACCCTAATCTCAGTTATCACAGAAACACAAAATTATTACAAGTTTCTTTGTCCTTAGATTTGAGGTGCAAATGTTGCCAAAAGTTAATGGACTGCTATTGCAAATGTAATCTTACTCAAGGTAAGAACCTTTATGTTCTCAGTCTCTTCTTAACTTTATCCACAATTTATTCACGTTTTTATTCCTCCCCCCCCCAAAAAAAACATAATGGTGTGCCCACACCCCATAGACCATAGAATTTACAGTGCTGAAGGAGGTCATTTGGCCCATCGAGCCTGCACCGGCCCCTGGAAAGAGCACCCTACCCAAGCCCACACCCCATCCCTCTTGGTTAATTATAATGGATAGATAATTGACCCCCCCGACAAAATGTTAGCTTAATAATTATGGTACAATGATAAGATAGTCAAGAAAATGAGTGCACAATATTGTAAACATCAATCAGTGATATTTACTTGAAGCTTTATCAGACAGTGGAGTTCGTTCAGTCAAGAAAAGATTGACGTTGGTGAACTAGGAATAATCTGCGGCACGGTAGCACAGTGACTAGCACTGTTGCTTCACAGCGTCAGGGTCCCAGATTCGATTCCCGACTTGGGTCACTGTCTGTGTGGAGTTTTAACGCTCTTCCCGTGTCTGCGTGGGTTTCCTCCGGGTGCTCCAGTTTCCTCCCACACGTCCAGAAAGGCGTGCTTGTTGGGCGAATTGGACATTCTAAATTCTCCCTCAGTGTACCCGAACAGGCGCCAGAGTGTGGCGACGAGGGGATTTTTACAGTAATTTCATTGCAGTAAGCCGACTTGTGACACTAGTAAAGATTATATGGATAGCACAATTGCTTCACAGCTCCAGGGTCCCAGGATCGATTCCGGCTTGGGTCACTGTCTGTGCGGAGTCTGCACATCCTCCCCGTGTGTGCGTGGGTTTCCTCCGGGTGCTCCGGTTTCCTCCCACAGTCCAAAGATGTGCAGGTTAGGTGGATTGGCCATGATAAATTGCCCTTAGTGTCCAAAATTGCCCTTAGTGTTGGGTGGGGTTTACTGGGTTATGGGGATAGGGTGGAGGTGTTGACCTTGGGTAGGGTGCTCTTTCCAAGAGCCAGTGCAGACTCGATGGGCCGAATGGCCTCCTGCACTGTAAATTCTATGAAATTATTACTATTAGGAATTAACTTGCAAAGTTTTGTCTTACAAAAATTCTAATAGAGACTTAGAGCGAAGCATGAGAGTTCATTCCATACGCTAAAATAAAAGCAAAATACTGCAGATGCTGGAAATCTGAAATAAAAACAGAAAAACGTAGTAGGTTTGGCATCATCTGTGGTGAGAGAGAAACAGAATTAACGGCAGATGACGAATGAAATGGGTCTGAGGACAAGGAGTCAAAGAACAAAGAGCAATACAGCACAGGAACAGGCCCTACGGCCCTCCAAGCCTGTACCGGTCCTGATACCAACCTTGGCCCGAACCCTCAGCACTTCCTTGTGCCGTATCCCTCCATACCCATCCAATCCATGTGTTTGTAAAGATGCCCTTTGAACGCCGTTAATATATCTGCTTCCACAATCTCCCCTGGCAAAGTATTCCAGGCACTCACCACCCTCTGTGTAAAATATCTGCCTCGCACATCTCCTCTAAACTTTGCCCCACGGACCTTAAACCTATGCCCCCTGGTGACTGACCTTCCACCCTGGGAAAGAGTGCCTGCCCATCCACTCTATCCATGCCCCTCATAATCTTGTAGACCTCTATCACCCCTCAACCTCCGTGGTGCCAATGAAAACAACCCGAGTCTATTCAGCTTCTCCGCATAGATAACACCCTCCAGACCAGGCCAGATCCTGGTAAACCTCCTCTGCACCTTCTCCAAAGCCTCCACGTCCTTCTGGTTGTGTGGTGACCAGAATTGTGCGCAATATTCCAAGTGCGGCTGTACCAAGGTTCTAAACAACTGCAGCATGACTTGCCAGTTTTCTGCCAGTCATACGGACTCAAACATTCTGTTTCTCTCTCCGCTGTTGCTACCAGACCTCCTGCGCCTTTCTGCATTTTCCGCTTTTATTTTATTCTCTACAATTGCCAAGGACAAAATCAATTTTCACTTGGAGCAACATGGGCTAATAAGTGGCAACCAGCACAGAATGATTAAAGGCAAGCCACGTCTGATTAACCTGACTGAGCTTTTGCAGAGACAATAAAGTGGGAAGATGCAGTAGATATTGGATATATTCTCGACTTTCAGAAAGCACATGATAACGCGCTAAATAACCAACTTAATTGGAGAACTCGAAACACATAGGACCAAACGGACCCTGGCAACTTGGGGTGCATGTTTGATAAGTGAAAGGCGGCAGAGAGCAGTAGTGAATCGATCTTTTCTGGTTGGGGAGATCTATGCAGTGGGGTCACACAGAGGTTGGCATTGGCATCATTACCATTCTTTCTATATAATCTCTTAAGAGGGTATGGGAATTACAATTTATATGGTGGTGTAAGATGTAAAACCTGGCAGACATGGTAAATAGCGATGACATGAGCTTGGGCAGACACATATAATTTAATGTGGATTGAATGTGAAGTGATGCACTTTGGGTGGAACAACTTGGGAACAGTAGCATCTTAATGGTGGGTAGGCGGTAATGTCGTGATATTGTCACTGGACTAGTAATCCAGAGACCCTGGGTAATTCTCTTGGGGCCCGGGTTCGAATCCCACCGTGGTATATGGTGAAATTTGAATTCAATAGAATTCAATTTGATATGCAAATTTATAACTACCATTATTTTGATGAAGAAAAGTCATCGATAACATGCAACTTCTTATTGTCCCTCAGAAATTATATGCTCCACCCCGGATGCTGATGGATATTGTAAGTAACAAACCAGCTAAGAACGTCTATATAAAAACAAAATACTGCGGATGCGGGAAATTTGGAAGGAAAACGGATAGTGCTGGAAAGTCTCATCAGGTCTGGCAGCATCTGTGGAGCGGGAAACACAAAGTTAGCTTTTCGAGTCCATATGACTTCTTCAGAGCATCTGCTGTGTGCTTGAATAGGTGGCTTTGTGTTTTTTGCCTTGCAAAAATACACCAACCACATAAGACTCCTTTATTCCGGGAATCAGTGGCATGAACCTTCTCTAAACTTCTTCCCATCTTTGTGGTTAAACCACTGTTGCACCTGTATTAGGTGATGTAAGGTAGGACCTGTACTACAGGTTCGCCAGTAGTCCCTGCCTGCTGGCTCCGCCCAGTAGGCGGAGTATAATTATGTGTGTCCTCCATTCAGCAGCCATTTCGCCAGCTGCTGGGGAGGCCACACATCTTAGAGCAATAAAGCCTCAGTTGTACTCAACTCTCGTCTTTGTTCAATTGATCGTGCATCAATCTTAAATAAGGAGACCAAACTGTGCACATTATTCTAGGTGGGTCTCAGCAGTGTGCTGTACAGCAGGAATACCCCACTTTCAATGACCATCCCAGCCCCATTTCAGTAAAAACCTACGTTCCGTTTGCCTTCCTGCTCCGCCTTCATTCTAATCTTTTGCGATTTATGTACAAGGGCCCCCATGTACCTCTATTTTTGTGAACCTTCCTCCACCACCCACAACCCATGCCACACACTATATAGTTGACAGTCCTCTCTACACCCTTACTAATACAATTTGGCAGTGCACCGGTCCCAGAGTGCTTTAGGTGTAGACTGCCCCATCAGAGTAGCTCCCACCTTCTCCAGCACTGGTGCCAGTGCCCCATGAATTGAAACCCATTTCTCCCACACCAATCACTGAGCTACCCCCTCAACGCTCTGATCTTATTTACCCTATGCCAATTTGGTTTAGGTAGTAATCTGGCGGACATTATTTTTAAAAAAATATTTTTATTCTCCTTTTTCGCATTTTCTTCAAGGTTTACGCCCCACCAACAAACAGTAAGCAGTAACGAATACAGTGTCAATCCCCTTATTAACAACAACAATCCCAACCTCCCACCAATCCCCAAACAACGGCCCGTATGACAATATAAGCATCAAATAAAAACAAACCCAAGAAAAAAAAAGAAAAAATCCTGAATATGGTCACTATTAACCTATATAATCCACCCTCCCCCCCTAATATTCAACGCCATCCAATTCCCGAAAGTGTACTGTGAATGACACCCATGAATTGTAGATTCCCCCCCACACAGTATCCTCCCCTCCACTTCCTCTTGTGATCTCCTTCCCCCAGAATTGGCTCCTTCCCGCAACTTTTCACCCTGGCTAGACTCATCGAGACCTGTTCTACCAGACTCCGCTGGCCGCAACGCCTCCCCCCACCTCACTCCCGTTCACTGGCTGGATCAAACCAGCCAGCGTGCAGGCCCCCGCCCGGGTCTCCTTCCCCCCTGCCCGGTTCCAGGGAAACCAAGAAATCCCCTTTAACACACAACCCCAACATACACACCCAGGCCCCAAAGAACCATCATTGTAAACGAAAGTCCTATCTCTTCCCTTGTCCAAATATATACAGCGTCAACTCATTTAGTACATACACCAACACGCAGTGAAAAAATAAAGTTACATGAGGCTACATCAGTACAAGACCAGCTCTCAGCCCCATTTATCAATTCTGCCACAGTCCTCCTGCCTTTGCAAACCCCTCCGCCTCTTCCGCCGTCCCAGAATAAAAGTCCTTGGATTTGTAGATCACCCTCAACTTAGCTGGATACACTATAGGGCAGCGCGGTGGCGCAGTGGGTTAGGACTGAGGCCTCATGGCGCTGAGGTCCCAGGTTCGATCCCGGCGCTGGGACACTGTCCGTGTGGTGTTTGCACATTCTCCCCATGTTTGCGTGGGTTTTGCCCCCACAACCCAAAATAATGTGCAGGGTAGGTGGATTGGCCACGCTAAATTGCCCCTTAATTGGAAAAAAAAATGAATTTGGGTATTCCAAATTTATTTTAAAAAAACTTCGCTGGATACACTATGCCGCACTGCACCTTGCCGAAGGCCACCCGCCTCCTCGCCAACTCCACCGTAAAGTCCTGGTATATGTGTATACCAGCTCCAGCCCACTGCTTTGCCCAGCACCGAACCTTCTCCTTCACGCTATACCTACGGAAACAAACACCACGCTTGGCGGCTCACTCGTTTTTGGTATAGGCCTCCACGACCTATGAGCCCGATCCAGTTCGTATCAAGAGGGATTGACACCCTCCCCCAATAGCCCCGCCACCATCTTGGCAAAATACTCTGTCGGCCTCGGGCCTGCCACCCCTTCGGGCAGACCCATGATCCTCAGATTCAGCCGCCTGGATCTGTTTTCCATAAGACCATAAGACATAGGAGCGGAAGTAAGGCCATTCGGCCCATTGAGTCCACTCCAGCATTCAATCATGGCTGATTTCAACTCCATTTACCCGCTATCTCCATAGCCCTTAATTGCTCGAGAAATCAAGAATTTATCAACTTATGTCTTAAAGACACTCAATGTCCCAGCCTCCACCGCCCTCTGTGGCAATGAGTTCCACAGACCCACCACTCTGGCTGAAGAAATTTCTCCTCATCTCTGTTCTAAAGGGACTCCCTTTTATTCTAAGGCTGTGCCCCTGGGTCCTAGGCTCCCCTGCTAATGGAAACAACTTCCCTACGTCCACCCTATCTAAGCCATTCATTATCTTGTAAGTTTCTATTAGATCTCCCCTCAACCTCCTAAACTCCAATGAATATAATCCCAGGATCCTCAGACGTTTATCGTATGTTAGGCCTACCATTCCTGGGATCATCCGTGTGAACCTCCGCTGGACCCGCTCCAGTGCCAGTATGTCCTTCCTGAGGTGTGGGGCCCAAAATTGTTCACAGTATTCAAAATGGGGCCTAACTAGTGCTTTATAAAGCTTCAGAAGTACATCCCTGCTTTTATATTCCAAGCCTCTTGAGATAAATGACAACATTACATTTGCTTTCTTAATTACGGACTCAACCTGCAAGTTTACCTTTAGAGAATCCTGGACTAGGACTCCCAAGTCCCTTTGCACGTCAGCATTATGAATTTTGTCACCGTTTAGAAAATAGTCCATGCCTCTATTCTTTTTTCCAAAGTGCAAGACCTCGGCTTGCGCACGTTGAATTTCATCAGCCATTTCTTGGACCACTCTCCTAAACTGTCTAAATCTTTCTGCAGCCTCCCCACCTCCTCAATACGACCTGCCCCTCCACCTATCTTTGTATCATCGGCAAACTTAGCCAGAATGCCCCCAGTCCCGTCATCTAGATCGTTAATATATAAAGAGAACAGCTGTGGCCCCAACACTGAACCCTGCGGGACACCACTCGCCACTGGTTGCCATTCCGAAAAAGAACCTTTTATCCCAACTCTCTGCCTTCTGCCTGACAGCCAATCGTCAATCCATGTTAGTACCTTGCCTCGAATACCATGGGCCCTTATTTTACTGAACAGTCTCCCGTGATGCACCTTATCAAAGGCCTTTTGGGACTTCCGGGTGCGGCTATGCAGAGCTAGGTCGCATATTCGGTAGCTCCCGCTTGGAACGGACTTTTGGGCTCTTTTACAGGGCCCCCACGGCATTTGTTTGACATTTCCCGGTGTGGGAAGGAGACTGCAGCATTCCCCTGACAGTGTCCCCCAGGAATGTTATGGCTTTTGGCTACCAGACCCGGCAGAAACAGTAAAAGATTTGGCTGCAACAGGATAAACAGGGCCTCTTCCAGCATGCAGGCGGGGGGAAGGGCAAGCTTAAAGCTGCAATCTGACTTGACTCTATCAAAGGTGAATTCTAGCAGCAGAGGGAACAACTGTGAAAAGGTCTACTAAGGCCATTGAAGAAGCAGGGACGAGGCTTCCGGTGGCGGCCATGGAGGAGTAGGTCGCGCATTCGGCAGCTCCCGTCTGGAACGGACTCCCAGACCTTTTTCAGGAGTTTCCATAGACTTTTTGGGGCAGACTGGTGGAGCGAACACTGCCAAAAGGATTCCCTCTCGACTTCTGGTTGCGGCTATGCGGAGCTAAGCTGCACGATTCGGCAGCTCCTGCTACCACGGACTTTCGGGCTCGTTAGAGGAGCCCCAACGGAATTTTTTTTATTTGACGCTGCCCATGGGGAAGGGAAGAGAGAGGTCCCCCTCCAACTTCTATGAAACGGACCAGAAGTGTAACGGCCAAAGGAGCGACACTGGAGCAACGGGAGAAGCGAGGGGAGGAAAATAAAATGGCGGTGGCCAGGGACAAAGGGGAGCTACAGGAGTTCATCAAGCGCTGCTTTGAGGAGCAGCGTGAGGAGATGTGCAAGGAGATGTTGGCGCCTACGCTTTCGGCAATTGAAGGACTCGGGATCACCCCGAAGGCCCACGAAGCTAAGATCCAGGAGGTACAGAACAGAGTCAGTCAGAACGAGGACGAGCTCGTGGGCCTGGCGGTGAGAGTGGAGCAGAGCGAGGCGCTACACAAGAGGTGGGCGGGAAGACTCGAAGACCTGGAGAACAGGTCGAGGAGAAAGAATCTGCGAATCCTGGGTCTCCCTGAGGGAGTGGAGGGGGCTGATGCCGGGGCATACGCGAGCACGATGCTCGCGCGATGATGGGCACAAAGGCCCCTTCGAGGCCGCTGGAGTTGGACGGGGCACATTGGGTGCTGGCGAAGAAGACCCAAGGCAAATGAGACGCCAAGGGCGATGGTGGTGAGGTTCCACCGGTTCACGGACAAAGAGTGGGTCCTGAGATGGGCCAAGAAGGAGCGGAGCAGTAAGTGGGACAGTGCAGAGATCCGAATATACCCGGACTGGAGCACGGAGGTTGCAAAGCGGAGAGCGGGTTTCAACCGGGCCAAAGCGGCGTTGTACCGGAAAGAAGTGAAGTTCGGAATGCTGCAGCCAGCGCGACTGTGGGTCACATACAAGGGCCAACACAATTCCTTCGAAACGGCTGAAGAAGCGTGGACCTTTGTACAAGCCGAAAAGTTGGACTCTAACTTAGGGTTTGTGAGGGTGGGGGGGATGTTTTGGGGTTTGATGTGTGATGGTTGTGGTATATAGGGGGTCAATCACGCGCAGGAAATGTTACGTGGGCTGGGGGAGAGAGACAAGGCCGCGACAGGAGCTGCGCCAGAGGGGCCGGAGCGGGCTTTGGAAAGGCGGGAAGGGGAACGAAGGAATGCATATGGATTGGGAGACTCCCACGCGGGGAGGTCAATGGGACGGCGGGGAAAGCCGGGGTCAGCAGGCGTCAGCTGACTTACGGGAGTGACATGGGGGGAGCAAAAAGGCTAGACAGGGGTCTAGCGGGGGGGAGGGGGAGAAGGGGGGGAAAAAGGGTTGCTGCTGCACTGGCCGAAAGGGAATGGGACACAGAAGAGGTGGTCAGGACGGGGGTCCCCCCTCTGGGGGACTGGAGGGTGAGGGAGGCGTGGACACGGGACTGGCCCAGAAAAGGAGATGGCTAGTCGGCGGGGCGTTGGGGGGGGGGTGAGAGCCCCTCCAAACCGGCTGGTAACGTGGAATGTGAGGGGCCTGAATGGTCTGGTGAAGAGGGCTCGAGTGTTCGCGCACTTAAAGGGACTGAAGGCGGACGTGGCCATGCTCCAAGAGACACACCTGAAGGTGGTGGACCAGGTCAGGCTAAGAAAGGGATGGGTAGGACAGGTAGTCCACTCGGGACTGGACGCGAAGAATAGAGGGGTGGCAATATTGGTGGGAAAGCGGGTGTCATTTGAGGCCAAGACTATTGTAGCGGACAATGGAGGGCGATATGTAATGGTGAGCGGTAGGCTGCAAGGGACGTGGGTGGTGTTGGTAAACGTATATGCCCCGAACTGGGATGATGCAGGATTCATGAAGCGCATGTTGGGGCGCGTTCCGGACCTGGAGATAGGAGGCCTGATAATGGGAGGGGACTTCAATACAGTGTTGGATCCAGCACTGGACCGCTCCAAATCAAGGACTGTAAAGAGGCCTGCGGCAGCCAAGGTACTTAGGAGGTGTATGGATCAGATGGGGGGGGAGTGGACCCATGGTGGTTTGCAAGGCCGCAGGCCAGGGAATAGGGGGAGTCAAAGATGGAAGGGGAGCCACGGTTCGGAGTGCGATGAAAATAAACGAGGTATTCAAGGCCTTTTATGAAGAGCTGTACAGATCCCAGCCCCCAGCGGGGGAAGAGGGGATGAGACGATTCCTAGATCAGCTGAGATTCCCGCGGGTGGAGGAGCAAGAGGTGGCTGGTTTGGGGGCACCAATTGGGTTGGAGGAGCTGAGCAAGGGTTTGGGGAGCATGCAGGCGGGGAAGGCCCCGGGACCGGACGGATTCCCGGTGGAGTTCTACAGGAAGTATGCAGAACTGTTGGCCCCGCTACTGGTGAGGACCTTTAATGAGGCAAGAGAGGAGGGGACCCTGCCCCCGACAATGCCGGAAGCGACAATTTCTTTGATCCTAAAGCGGGACAAGGACCCACTGCAATGTGGATCGTACAGGCCGATCTCGCTCCTCAATGTGGATGCAAAGTTGCTGGAAAAAGTGCTGGACACGAGGATCGAGGACTGTGTCCCGTGGGTAATCCACGAGGACCAGACGGGATTTGTAAAGGGCAGGCAACTAAGCACCAATGTGCGGCGGCTCTTAAACGTGATAATGATGCCATCGGAGGAGGGAGAGGCGGAGATAGTGGCAGCTATGGACGCGGAGAAGGCCTTTGACCGAGTAGAGTGGAAGTACCTCTGGGAGGTGCTGCATAGGTTTGGGTTCGGGGTAGGGTTTATCAATTGGGTTAAGCTCCTTTACAGAGCCCCGATGGCGAGTGTAGTGACGAACCGGCGGAGGTCGGAGTACTTTCGGCTGTACCGAGGAACGAGGCAGGGGTGCCCTCTGTCCCCCCTGTTGTTTGCATTGGCGATCGAACCCTTGGCCATATCACTGAGGGAGTCTAATAAATGGAGGGGGGTGGTCCGCGGGGGGGAACAGCATCGGGTGTCGCTGTAAGCGGACAACCTGCCACTGTACGTGGCGGATCCAATGGAGGGGATGGTGGAGGTCATGCAGACTTTGAGGGAGTTTGGGGAGTTCTCGGGCTATAAGCTCAATGTAGGGAAGAGCGAGCTTTTTGTACTACAGGCAGGGGACCAAGAAAGAGGGATAGGGGACCTACCGCTGAGGAGGGCGGAGGGGAGTTTTCGGTATCTAGGGATCCAGATAGCCAGGAGCTGGGGGGCCCTACACAAACTGAATCTGACGAGGTTGGTGGACCAAATGGAGGAGGATTTCAAAAGATGGGACATGTTGCCGCTCCCGTTGGCGGGTAGCGTGCAGTCGGTCAAAATGGTGGTCCTTCCGAGGCTTCTGTTTGTATTATGGGGTTTGTGTGGGCGAATAAGACCCCAAGAGTAAGGAGAGGGTTCCTGGAACGCAGTAGGGACCGAGGAGGGTTGGCGCTGCCAAACCTGGGGAGCTACTACTGGGCAGCAAATGTGGCGATGATCCGCAAGTGGGTTATGGAGGGAGAGGGGGTGGCATGGAAGAGGATGGAGATGGCGTCATGTAAAAGAACGAGCCTGGGGGCGTTGGTGACGGCACCGCAGCCGCTCTCGCCGACAAAGTATACCACGAGCCCGGTAGTGGCGGCAACGCCAAATGATCTGGGGCCAGTGGAGACGGCACCGGGGTGAAATGGGAGCATCGGTGTGGTCCCCGATCAGGGGTAACCACCGGTTTGTCCCAGGGAAGATCGATGGGGGGTTCCAGAGCTGGCATCGGGTGGGGATTGGAAGAATGGGGGACCTGTTCATCGACGGGACGTTTGCGAGCCTAGGGGCACTGGAGGAGAAGTTTGAGTTACCCCCGGGAAATGCCATTAGATATATGCAGGTGAGGGCTTTTGTGAGGCGGCAGGTGAGGGAATTCCCGTTGCTCCCGGCACAAGAAGTTCAAGATAGGGTGATCTCGGGTGTATGGGTCGGGGAGGGCAAGGTGTCGGAAATACACCAGGAGTTGAAAGAAGAGGGGGAAGCGCTGGTAGAAGAGTTGAAGGGTAAATGGGAGGAGGAGCTGGGGGAGGAGATTTCGAGGAAGGTCTGTGGGCTGATGCCCTAGGTAGGGTTAATTCCTCCCCCTCGTGTGCCAGGCTCAGCCTGATACAATTTAAGGTGGTCCACAGAGCGCACTTGACGGGGGCGAGGTTGAGTAGGTTCTTTGGGGTAGAGGACAGATGTGGAAGGTGCTCAGGGAGCCCGGCGAACCATGTCCATATGTTTTGGTCATGCCCGGCACTGGAGGGGTTCTGGAGAGGAGTGGCGGGAGCAATATCTCAGGTGGTGAAAGTCCGGGTCAAGCCAAGCTGGGGGCTAGCAATATTTGGAGTAGTGGACGAACCGGGAGTGCAGGAGGCGAAAGAGGCCGGCATTCTGGCCTTTGCGTCCCTAGTAGCCCGGCGAAGGATCTTGCTAATGTGGAAGGAGGCAAAGCCCCCCAGTGTGGAGGCCTGGATAAATGATATGGCTGGGTTCATAAAGTTGGAGAGGATTAAGTTTGCCTTGAGAGGGTCTGCGCAGGGGTTCTACAGGCGGTGGCAACCGTTCCTAGACTATCTCGCGGAGTGTTAGAGGAAGGTCGGTCAGCAGCAGCAGGAACCTTTGGGGGGGGGGGGGGACGTCCTGGGAGGGGGGGGAAAGGGGGGACTGCCTGGGAGGGTGGATGAGCAAGAGATAACATGAAGGGTTGGGGAAACTGGCACGTACGGGTGAGGGCCAGTGCACAAAGCTGTGTAAATATATCATTTTGCCATGTATATATCTTGTTCTGCGTGATTTCTCGGGGTTTTTTTGTTACGCGGGGGGGGGTTATTGTTTGTAAGGGAGAAAAATTGTGTTAAAAAACATTAATAAATATATATATATATTTTTAAATCAAAGGCCTTTTCTAAGTCAAGATAGATAACATCCATTGGCTCTCCTTGGTCTAACCTATTTGTTATCTCTTCAAAGAACTCTAACAGGTTTGTCAGGCATGACCTCCCCTTACTAAATCCTTGTCCTAATCCGACTTGTCCTAATCCGACCCTGCACTTAGAAATCTCATCCTCATCCATTTTGGCTTGCAGCGCCCTGTTGGTCTCTATCACCTTCCGCAGGTCCTTCCCCATCGAGGTGAGTTGATCACTGTGCTGCGATAATGTCTCTCCCACTTCCTTCATCGCCTCACCCTGCTCCCGCACCTCCGCGGCTGCGCTCGACACCTCCACCCTCACCGGGGCTATCGCCTTCTCCACCAGCATAGAACATAGAACATAGAACGATACAGCGCAGTACAGGCCCTTCGGCCCACGATGTTGCACCGAAACAAAAGCCATCTAACCTACACTACGCCATTATCATCTATATGCTTATCCAATAAACTTTTAAATGCCCTCAATGTTGGCGAGTTCACTACTGTTGCAGGTAGGGCATTCCACGGCCTCACCACTCTTTGCGTAAAGAACCTACCTCTGACCTCTGTCCTATATCTATTACCCCTCAGTTTAAAGCTATGTCCCCTCGTGCCAGCCATTTCCATCCGCGGGAGAAGGCTCTCACTGTCCACCCTATCTAACCCCCTGATCATTTTGTATGCCTCTATTAAGTCTCCTCTTGACCTTCTTCTCCCCAACGAAAACAACCTCAAGTCCATCAGCCTTTCCTCATAAGATTTTCCCTCCATACCAGGCAACATCCTGGTAAATCTCCTCTGCACCCACTCCAAAGCCTCCACGTCCTTCCTATAATGCGGTGACCAGAACTGTACGCAATACTCCAAATGCAGCCGTACCAGAGTTTTGTACAGCTGCAACATGACCTCCTGACTCCGGAACTCAATCCCTCTACCAATAAAGGCCAACACTCCATAGGCCTTCTTCACAATCCTATCAACCTGGGTGGCAACTTTCAGGGATCTATGTACATGGACACCTAGATCCCTCTGCTCATCCACACTTCCAAGAACTTTACCATTAGCCAAATATTCCGCATTCCTGTTATTCCTTCCAAAGTGAATCACCTCACACTTATCTACATTAAACTCCATTTGCCACCTCTCAGCCCAGCTCTGCAGCTTATTTATGTCCCTCTGTAACCTGCTACATCCTTCCACACTGTCGACAACACCACCGACTTTAATGTCGTCTGCAAATTTACTCACCCACCCTTCTGCGCCTTCCTCTAGGTCATTGATAAAAATGACAAACAGCAACGGCCGCAGAACATATCCTTGTGGTATGCCACTTGTAACTGAACTCCATTCTGAACATTTCCCATCAACCACCACCCTCTGTCTTCTTTCAGCTAGCCAATTTCTGATCCACATCTCTAAATCACCCTCAATCCCCAGCCTCCGTATTTTCTGCAATAGCCTACCGTGGGGAACCTTATCAAACGCTTTACTTTCAATACCGCCCCCATCTACTTCTTCATTGCTTCCATGTGCTTTGTGAACTGTTTTTCAAGTTCCACGGCCATCACCTTGGTCATTCCTTCTGCCGTGAGCATCGCAGCCTCCCCCAACGCCCCAGCCTACGCTTTCCTTACAGTTGCCGCGCCGACTTTTCCACTCACCGGCAGACTTTCATTAGCCCCCTTTTTCACGACCGTTCTTTTCGCAAACGTGGACATTTCTCCTCACTGTGTCTTCCTACAACTTTTTCAGCATCAGTTGCCCCTGGGACCGGGCATTAAAACCCCGAAAATTCTATTCCCGAGCGGGAGCCCTCCAACGAGTGGCTGCCTCCCGCCCGCCGTCACCAGAAGTCATCTGGCGGATATTATGATTGGGATTCAGATTTTTAATTTTGCCCCTGGCTGCTCACGAACATTGTTCTACCTATATCGTTAGTATCCATGTGGACCACAACGACTCGATTCTTCTCCCCCCCCCCCTGTGCTCCAAATTCCTCTCCAGTCCCTAGACATTTCCTGAACACTGACAGAGCCTTCAGGGCTTGGCTGCAGAGGACAGTATCTATTTCCCTAACTATATTGTCACCTACTACAACTGCATTTTACTTCCTCTACTCCCTGCCTCCTGGTACCGTGGCCAGTTTTCTGAACCTCTTTGCAGCTGCTCTCATCTACACCAGCCGCAGGAACCTCAAAACATTTGGACAATTACTGGGGTCGAGCCCCTCCATTGCTTCCTTCTGGATTCTGATACCTGCCTCGCCCTCCTGTCCCTGACCACAGAACAAATCTCAACTAACTAACCTAAGGGGTATGACTGCCTTCTGTCCAGCTAATCTTCCCCTTCCCTCAGACTCCCGTTCATCAACGCTGAGTCAAGGTTTTTCAAGCCGCAGGTATCTATGGCAGATGTGGTTGCCATGGATCCCAGAAGTGTCCATCAAAGCCAACATGCTACAGCTGCAACACTTCAGCCTGCTCTGACATCTTTCTTTTGTTTTAGTCACCTTAATAGGTTCCAGGTTTATAAATATTACTCAGTGATTTTTGTAGTTTTTTATTAGAGTACCCAATTATTATTATTTTTTCAATTAAGGGGCAATTTAGCATGGCCAATCCACCTACCCTGCACATCTTTGGGTTGTGGGGGTGAGACTCACGCCATATGGAGAATGTGCAAACTCCACGCAGACAGTGACCCGGGGTAGGGATGGAACCCGGGTCCTTGATGCCGTGAGGCAACAGTGCTAACCGCTGCGCCACCGTGTCACTCAGTGATTTTTGGAATGGAATTTAACTTTTATTTCGCCAGTACTGGTTTAAACTACAGTCACAGTTTAGGGAGAGAAGATAAAAACCGAAAACTCACCAATCATCTTCCTGCTCACCTCTGAGGATCATCTCTCAGGTCTCACTACCTTTAGCTCCCTCTCTCGGATCTCTTCTTTGTCAAACGGGCAGACAGCACCTCTTTCCACACTCCATCAAAGTCCCTCACTCGCCAAATTCCCAGAGTTAAGCGCTCAGCGTTGCTGTACTCTGATGAAGTTGCACCTTCGTGCAACTTGATCAGGTGACCCTAAATCTGGTGACTGAGTAGTACAATCTCCACTCTGCCAGGAGGTGGGCCTCCGCTGGTAAAGTGTTTGGAAAGCAGTTCAGTCCCTTCATCTTAAGAGGGAGAAACGGGTCAGTCGGGAACCCGGTGCAGGTCTAGAAAAGAAAATATGCCCTGTTATCCGAGGATAAAAAAGGAGTATCATAGCATTTACAGTGCAGAAGGAGGCCATTCGGCCCATTGAGTCTGCACCGGCTCTTGGAAAGAGCACCCTACCCAAGGTCAACACCTCCACCCTATCCCCGTAAACCCACCCAACACTAAGGGCAATTTTTGGACACCTAAGGGCAATTTATCATGGCCAATCCACCTAACCTGCACATCTTTGGACTGTGGGAGGAAACAGGAGCACCCAGAGGAAACCCACACACACACGGGGAGGATGTGCAGACTCCGCACAGACAGTGACCCAAGCCGAAATCGAACCTGGGACCCTGGAGTTGTGAAGCAATTGTGCTATCCACAATGCTACCGTGCTGCCCTAAGTAAAGGGGGAGTCGTTTGTTGTGCAGTAATTCATGCTATTAAAGTGTCATTTTTGCTTCCATCTACAGGTTTTAATATTAAAGTTATTATCGCAGATGTTCTTGATGTCCAGAAAGAAGCTAATAAAGACCTTGACAAGCTATTCGAAGAATTATTCAAAGCTGAAATCAAAAAACGTTTTAAATTTCTAAACATTGTTAATTCTATGGAGTCTAAAATTCTGAAAATTGCATCAGGATGTATAGATTTCCGTCTGCAAGCACTGTCATACTCCGCTCTGTTGAATTTTAGCCTGCAGTTTGAAAAAGGTGGACCTGAAGGGATAAAACAGCTCCCTCCTTTACACCAGAAGCTGCAGGATGCGATAATGGAAGTGCTATCATCGAACAAGATAATGACGCCGAAGCTTTCTTTCACCAACTATTTCGAAGGTGGATCCTACAGAGGTGCACTGGAATTCTTTTCAGGAGGTAGGTCTGTGGGAAGCTTTGAGTCACAGAAGTAAAGGCAGCAAGGCCCAGCGGTGGCACCATAGCACAGTGGTTAGCACTGCTGCTTCACAGCTCCAGGGTTCCAGGTTTGATTCCCAACTTGGGTCACTGTGCGGAGTCTGTACATTCTCCCCGAGTGCGTTTCCTCCGGGTGTTCCAGCTTCTTCCCACAAGTCCCGAAAGATGTGCTTGTTAGCTAATTTGGACATTCTGAATTCTCCCTCCCATGTACCGAACAGATGCCGGAATGTGGCGACTCGGGGTTTTTCACAGTAACTTCATTGCAGTGTTAATGTAAGCCTGCTTGGGACAATAAGGGTCTAGTTTAGCAGGCTAAACAACTGGCTTGTAATGCAGAACAAGGCCAGCAGCACGGGTTCAATTCCTGTTCCAGCCTCCACGAATAGGCGCTGGAATGTGGCAAATAGGGTCTTTTCACCGTTAACTTAATTGAAGCCTACTTATGACAATAAACAATTAATATTATTATTATTATTAATAATAATAAAGATTATTATTATTATTGGAAAGGTCAAACTTTACAGTTTTGAAAGGTAGCTTTGAATGAAGAAAGTCCAGCATCCCATTTCAACTGAATCTATCTGGATTCTAGAATATCTATTCGACACCTCCCCATAGATTTAGTGAACCCCTACAGTGCAGAAGGAGGCCATTTGACCCATCAAGTCTGCACCGACCCTCTGAAAGAGCACCTGACCTAGGCCCATTCCCCCGCCCTATCGCCGCAACCCCATCTAACCTATGGGCACTAAGGGGTCATTTTCTTTTAGCACGGCCAAGCCACATAACCTGCATGTCTTTGGATTGTGGGAGGAAATCGGAGCACCCGGAGGAAACCTGCGCAGCCACGGGGAGAACTTGCAAACTTCACACAGCCACCCAAGGCTGGAATTGAACCTGGGTCCCTGGCGTGTGCTAACCCCACTGTATCACTACTTTCCACCTCAACAATAACTTGCCATTTGTGTAGCTCCTTTAACATTACAAATGGCAATGAGGGGTGGGGAGACTGTGACATAGTGGTAATGTCACTGGGCTAGTAATTCAAACACTAGCGGTCTGGGGGGGGTGGGGGGATAGGCCTCCATGCGACTCCAGACCCACAGAACGTAGTTGACTTGTAACTAAGGCTTTGCAAGTCGTTCAGATCAAGGGCAATTCGGGATGAGCAACTTACGTCGGCCTTACCAGTGATGTCCATATTCAATGAAAGAATTTAAAAAGAATTGAATTACACTAAAACCTAAAGGGGATAAATTATCCAACTAGGGCTAACCATACAGAAGATATTAATGAGACATTTTGACAGTGTGATGAGGAGATCAGATGGGCCAAGAGAAAGAATGAAAAACATCCGTCAGATAAGGTTCAAAAAGGAAGGACGGTAGAAAGAGGGAAAATTGACCGTGGATATCTAAGGAAATAAGGGAGAGTATCAAACTGAAGGAAAAAGCATACAAAGTGGCAAAGATTAGTGGGAGACTAGAGGACTGAGAAATATTTAGGGGGCAACAGAAAGCTACTAAAAAAGCTATAAAGAGGAGTAAGATAGATTATGAGAGTAAACCTGCTCAGAATATAAAAACAGATAGTAAAAGTTTCTACAAATATATAAAACAAAAAAAGAGTGGCTGAGGTAAATATTGGTCCTTTAGAGGATGAAAAGGGAGATTTAATAATGGGAGATGAGGAAATGGCTGAGGAACTGAACAGGTTTTTTGGGTTGGTCTTCACAGTGGAAGACACAAATAACATGCCAGTGACTGATGGAAATGAGGCTATGACAGGTGAGGACCTTGAGATGATTGTTATCACGAAGGAGGTAGTGATGGGCAAGCTAATGGGGATAAAGGTAGACAAGTCTCCTGGCCCTGATTGAATGCATCCCAGAGTGCTAAAAGTGATGGCTGGGAAATTGCAAATGCAGTAGTGCTAATTTTCCAAAATTCACTAAACTCTGGGGTGGCCTCGGTGGATTGGAAATTAGCAAACGTGACACCACTGTTTAAAAAAGGAGGTAGGCAGAAAGCGGGTAATTATAGGCCAGTTAGCCTAACTTCGGTAGTAGGGAAGATGCTGGAATCTATCATCAAGGAAGAAATCGTGAGGCATCTGGATGAAAATTGTCCCATTGGGCAGACGCAGCATAGGTTCATAAAGGGCAGGTCGTGCCTAACTAATTTAGTGGAATTTTTTGAGGACATTACCAGTGCGATAGATAACGGAGAGCCAATGGATGTGGTATATCTGGATTTCCAGAAAGCTTTTGACAAGGTCGCTGCATAAGATAAAGATGCATGGCATTAAGGGGAAAGTAGTAGCATGGATAGAGGATTGGTTAATTAATAGAAAGCAAAGAGTGGGGATTAATGGGTGTTTCTCTGGTTGGCAATCAGTAGCTAGTGGTGTCCCTCAGGGATCAGTGTTGGGCCCACAATTGTTTACAATTTACATAGATGATTTGGAGTTGGGGACCAAGTGCAATGTGTCCAAGTTTGCAGACGACACTAAGATGAGTGGCAAAGCAAAACGTGCAGAGGATACCGGAAGTCTGCAGAGGGATTTGGATAGGTTAAGTGAATGGGCTAGGGTCTGGCAGATGGAATACAGTGTTGACAAATGTGAGGTTATCAATTTTGGTGAAGGGATTATTATTTAAATGATAAAATATTAAAACATGCTGCTGTGCAGAGAGACCTGGGTGTGCGAGTGCATGAGTCGCAAAAAGTTGGTTTACAGGTGCAACAGGTGACTAAGAAGGCAAATGGAGTTTTGTCCTTCATTGCTAGAGGGATGGAGTTTAAGACTAGGGAGGTTATGCTGCAATTGTATAAGGTGTTAGTGAGGCCACACCTGGAATATTGTGTTCAGTTTTGGTCTCCTTACCAGAGAAAGGAAGTACTGGCGCTGGAGGGTGTGCAGAGGAGATTCACTAGGTTAATCCCAGAGCTGAGGGGGTTGGATTACGAGGAGAGGTTGAGTAGACTGGGACTGTACTTGTTGAAATTTAGAAGGATGAGGGGGATCTTATAGAAACATATTAAATTATGAAGGGAATAGATAGGATAGATGCGGGCAGGTTGTTTCCACTGGCGGGTGAAAGCAGAACTAGGGGGCATAGCCTCAAAATAAGGGGAAGTAGATTTAGCACTGAGCTTAGGAGGAACTTCTTAACCCAAAGGGTTGTGAATCTATAGAATTCCTTGCCCAGTGAAGCAGTAGAGGCTCCTTCATTAAATGTTTTTAAGATAAAGATAGATAGTTTTTTGAAGAATAAAGGGATTAAGGGTTATGGTGTTCGGGCCGGAAAGTGGAGCTGAGTCCACAAAAGATCAGCCATGATCTCATTGAATGGCAGAGCAGGCTTGGGGGCCAGATGGCCTACTCCTGCTCCTATTTCTTACATTCTTATGTTCTTACGTTCTTTTGCTCTTATGTTCTTATGTTCTAAATAAAGAGTAAGGCCTGTTATTCCAATTCTCTTCCCACAACTAGTGTGCACTAAGGCAGACTTTCACCTGTTTCCAGAGCTAGTAATACCCGGAACAGGTCACTAGCCTGTCACCAGGAGCTTAATGCTTGAGGGACTCCACCCCACATCAAGCGTGACTGACCAGGAGTCTCCCCCACTCTTACCGCCAGCCATTGGTATGTTTGAAGGATTTTACAGGTTGACACTCGACCTCTTTGGCCGCATTATGAACACACCTTCCTTGGTCATCAAGTCCTGGGGTGGGACTCGAACCGGGAGCTTCTAGCTCAGAGGCAGGGACGCTACCCACTGTGTCATAAAACCTGCAAGGTGTAGGACCACTTGGGGATTATTGAAGGCTTCACATTTACGATAAAAAGATACTAAAGGATACCAGAAACCTGTGGGTTAATTTTGGACATTTAGCCATTCTGACTCTCATGGAATAGAAGCCTTTGAGGTAACATTGAGAAAACAAGTGCAGTGGATGGTGATCGCACAAATTTTCAAAAGACATTTAGTCAAGTGCTGACTCAGAGTCCAGTTAATAAAATTGAGGCATAAGTGGACAGGCCATGACTTCCTGCAATGGTGGAAAATGGGTTATAGTGAATCTGCTTCCTGTTTTCCATATACACTCATGGAAAGGACATCAAGGGTCACGATCAATGCTATGAGAAAGGAGCAGCACTGAGAGGACCAGGGTTATAGGACAGGAAACTGGATCGTGGTCAAGTGATGTTTTTCAAACAATAATGTTGGCTATAACTGCATACTACCGTAGAATTTTCTTAACTTCATACACGAGATAATGGCCTCGATACTCCCGACCAACAACCACGCGCTGACTCCAGTGGGAAAGCTGGAGTGATTTCCCATTTTTGCTGGCAGCACTGCTGACGTGCTAGTCAATGACACTTTGAAACTTTTTTGGAGAGGGGTGGGTTTTGCGCTGGCCTTGAGAGGGGAGGGGCCGAAACTTGCTGATGGGTCCCTCTCTTCAGAAATCGGGGTGGGGTTTTTAAAGGGCACCCCAGTGTCAGAATAACATTGCAGACCTCCCCCCCCCCCCCCCACATCCCCCTCGGAATGGCTAGCAAGTCCCCCATCCTCCATAATTGCAGGCAATGGCCTCCCGCCCCCGAATCGCTGTTAAGGTCCCCTCCAAAATCACTGGCAAGGGACCCCCCACGCCTGAAACACTGGCAAGCCCCCTCCCTTAAATGAGCGATTTTCCTTTACGGACTCACCAAATGTCTCCCACTTACAGCCCCCCCTTCAGCCTCCTACCTCCTTCAGCACTTCTGCCTCAGTCCACCACTTCAGGTCTCCCCCCCCCCCCCTCAGTACCCCTTCATGACTCCTCCTTCAGGCCCCCCTCATTCCCCCCTTCAGGCCCTACTATTCAGTCCCCATTCTGGTCTCTCCTCCCTTTAGTCCCCCACTCAGTCCCTCCCTTCAGGCTTCCCCTCAGTTCCCCTGTTGGCCCATCACCCCACTCCCCTCTCCCCTTCAGGCCCTGCCTCTTAACAGTGACAACATTGTGCCACGGACTATGAGGGGTGCCAAGGCAATGAGCACTCTATACACTTACTGAGAGTTGCCGAGAGGGATCCTTCACGGGAAGTGAGATTCGGGGGTACATAGAACATAGAACAATACAGCGCAGTACAGGCCCTTCGGCCCACAATGTTGCACCGAAACAAAAGCCATCTAACCTACACTATGCCATTATCATCCATATGTTTATCCAATAAACTTTTAAATGCCCTCAATGTTGGCGAGTTCACTATTGTAGCAGGTAGGGCATTCCACGGCCTCACTACTCTTTGCATAAAGAACCTACCTCTGACCTCTGTCCTATATCTATTACCCCTCAGTTTAAAGCTATGTCCCCTCGTGCCAGCCATATCCATCCGCGGGAGAAGGCTCTCACTGTCCACCCTATCCAACCCCCTGATCATTTTGTATGCCTCTATTAAGTCTCCTCTTAACCTTCTTCTCTCCAACGAAAACAACCTCAAGTCCATCAGCCTTTCCTCATAAGATTTTCCCTCCATACCAGGCAACATCCTGGTAAATCTCCTCTGCACCCGCTCCAAAGCCTCCACGTCCTTCCTATAATGCGGTGACCAGAACTGTACGCAATACTCCAAATGCGGCCGTACCAGAGTTCTGTACAGCTGCAACATGACCTCCCGACTCCGGAACTCAATCCCTCTACCAATAAAGGCCAACACTCCATAGGCCTTCTTCACAACCCTATCAACCTGGGTGGCAACTTTCAGGGATCTATGTACATGGACACCTAGATCCCTCTGCTCATCCACACTTTCAAGAACTTTACCATTAGCCAAATATTCCGCATTCCTGTTATTCCTTCCAAAGTGAATCACCTCACACTTCTCTACATTAAACTCCATTTGCCACCTCTCAGCCCAGCTCTGCAGCTTATCTATATCCCTCTGTAACCTGCTACATCCTTCCACACTATCGACAACACCACCGACTTTAGTATCGTCTGCAAATGTACTCACCCACCCTTCTGCGCCTTCCTCTAGGTCATTGATAAAAATGACAAACAGCAACGGCCCCAGAACAGATCCTTGTGGTACTCCACTTGTGACTGTACTCCATTCTGAACATTTCCCATCAACCACCACCCTCTGTCTTCTTTCAGCTAGCCAATTTCTGATCCACATCTCTAAATCGCCCTCAATCCCCAGCCTCCGTATTTTTTGCAATAGCCTACCGTGGGGAACCTTATCAAACGCTTTGCTGAAATCCATATACACCACATCAACTGCTCTACCCTCGTCTACCTGTTCAGTCACCTTCTCAAAGAACTCAATAAGGTTTGTGAGGCATGACCTACCCTTCACAAAGCCATGCTGACTATCCCTGATCATATTATTCCTATCTAGATGATTATAAATCTTGTCTCTTATAATCCCCTCCAAGACTTTACCCACTACAGACGTGAGGCTCACCGGTCTATAGTTGCCGGGGTTGTCTCTGCTCCCCTTTTTGAACAAAGGGACCACATTTGCTGTCCTCCAGTCCACTGGCACTATTCCTGTAGCCAATGATGACATAAAAATCAAAGCCAAAGGTCCAGCAATCTCTTCCCTGGCCTCCCAGAGAATCCTAGGATAAATCCCATCAGGTCCCGGGGACTTATCTATTTTCAGCCTGTCCAGAATTGCCAACACCTCTTCCCTACGTACCTCAATGCCATCTATTCTATTAGCCTGGGGCTCAGCATTCTCCTCCACAACATTATCTTCGGGCTGGGCTGGAGGGTCTCAGGTTGTGGGTCTTTCCCGGGATGGAATTTGTGTACCTAGAGCAGGTAGGAAGCTCTAAAGAGGTAGCCTCTTCAAAAAAAATGCAGCTAGAAAGAACACCTGCTCAACTTCAGAGCTTAAAAAAAAAATTTAGAATATCCAATTCATTTTTTCCAATTAAGGGGCAATTTAGCGTGGCCAATCCACCTACCATGGACATCTTTGGGTTGTGGGGGTGAAACCCATGCAAACACAGGGAGAATGTGCAAACTCCCTGTGGCCCAAGGCTGGAATGGAACCTGGAACCTCGGTGGCATGAGGCAGCAGTGCTAACCACTGTGCCACCGTGCTGCCCGGGCACTTTTGAGTTAATAGACCGTGAAGAGATATAGACACAAACAATGCTAATCCCTCCTTTGAAGTCGCTTGGACCTGTCAATCAAGAGGCTTGTAAAAGGTAATGGGCCGTGAAATGGAATGTAAACAAAGCAGTTCAAAGCTTTTAGGCTTCTCAGCATGCTTAGAGGTTTGTGAAAGTTAATCGGGAATGACTGTGAAAAAAGCACATCAAAGGGAACACTTTTACCTTTGTCAGACAGTTTTGAACTTGACATGCTGAGAGAGACATCAAAGGGTTCCAACACATCACAGGGAAGACTTTAATACTACAACTTGACCTGCTGAAAGTTTAAGAATTTTCAGAGCTACAGAGGGGGACTCACCACACAAACGCCATCCCGGAGTTACTTGTAGAGAGGGTACTCACCTATTTGCCCCCCATCAAGGTCCAAGGCACCAGGTCACATGCCCATGTGACTCCTGACTGGGGTTGGGGCGAGTGCATCCCAGGGGGCGAGTGAATTGGGCTTCATGCCTGATAATTACATTCAAATGAATTGAAAGAGGAGTTTGCATATTCTCGCTTGCTCTGGGGCTAGTGGCACCGGAGAATCACCCCCATTGAATAATATTCATTCATGTGGGCATCACTGGGTAAGCCAGCATTTAATGCCCAACCTTAATTGCCCTTGAGAAGGGGGTGGTGAGCTGTTTTTGAACCGCTGCAGTCCACAAGTTATTCTGGCGTGATAGAGTGATGCATTTTGGGTGGACTAACAGGGCAAGGGAATACACAATGAATGGCAGGACACTAGGAAGTACAGAGGACCAGATAGCCCTTGAGATACATGTTCAAAGATCCCAGAAGACAGCAGGACAGGTAGAGTCAGAGTCATTGTAGCCCCCAGCTAATCAGAGTTATGGCTGGGCTGGGCAGTGCTCTGCTACCCTGGCAGTGCAAACATGTTCTTTGCATTGACAGTTAGGCACCGACTCTTACTTTGTCAGTGTCTAAAAATGTTTTTAAAACAATTAGTTCATGGGATGCCGTTGTTGCTGGCCCAGTCACCATTTATAGCCCACCCCAAATCATCTCAGAGGGCATTTACCAGTCAACCATGTTTCTGTGTGTCTGGAGTCACATGTAGGCCAGACTTGGTAAGATGGCAGATTGCCTTCCCTCATCATTAGATTTTTAATTCCAGATATCTTATTGAATTCTGATTTTACCATCTGCCAGGGTGGGATTGAAATCCAGGCTTCTAGAGCATTACTCAGGGTCTCTGGAATACTAGACCAGTGACTGTACCATTACAACACTGCCTCCCCAGCGTTTTGTCAACCTTCTGTGTCAACCTACAGTGATTTAACTCTTGTCAATTTCAGTGGCAAAATACCCACATTTCTGAGTGGGAGAAAGTTTAATTTAAGAGGTTACTGCATTAAGAATCAGAAGCTCATTTGTAAAGGATTGGATTGGATTTGTTTACTGTCACTTGTACCGAGGTACAGTGAAAAGTGTTGTCCTGTGTACAGTCCAGACAGATCGTTCCATACAGGAAAATAAAACATTGGGCAAACATAAAATACACAATGTAAATACATAGACACAGGCATCGGGTGAAGCATACGGAGTGTAGTACTACTCAGTAGAGAAGATGTGTGAAGAGATCAGATCAGTCCATAAGACGGTCATTTAGGAGTCTGGCAACAGCGGGGAAGAAGCTGTTTTTGAATCTGTTCGTTCGTGTTTTCAGACTTTTGTATCTGCTGCCTGATGGAAGAATTTGGAAGAGAGAATATCCCGGGTGGGAGGGGTCTTTCATTAGCTGCCCGTATTCCCAAGGCAGTGGGAGGTGTAGACAGAGTCAATGGATGGGAGGCGGGTTTGCGTGACGGACTGGGCTGTGTTCATGACTCTCTGTAGTTTCTTACGGTCTTGGGCCGAACAGTTGCCATACCAGGCTGTGATACAGCCAGACAGGATGCATGGACGGGTGACACATTCCTGCAAAATTTCCTCTTGTCGTTACTTGACCCGTTTGACAGGATGTGAGCATTATTGGCAAGGCCAGAATCTGTGGCTCCTATTATGCTTGAGAAGGTCTTGGCTACAGTCCATCTGGCAGGGTTACACCACAACCCAGTTATGAAGGGAGTTCCAGGATTTGGACCCCGTGAGACTAGCAGGGAGAAAACCGTTTCAGAATTCCACAGCATAATTTCAAGGGCAAAGGCATTGCTCTGCCAATTCTTGTTCAATGAGATGGATAAAGCACCTGAACATTTTCTCCCCTTGCTTCCGATCTGTAGGTTTGTTCTCCTCCCATCTGCTCAGGCCTCTGTCTCTCTCGCCCCACCATTCTTCTTGTTTCTCTTATCACCAGGCTTAGTCGATCTCCTGTGTTGCAGAAAAAGCTAAAATATAGTCTTGAGACGTATATGATTAGAGGGCAAAGCATGCTAAAGTAATTCAGTTCCGATTTGAAAGTCACCCCCTCTAGCCTTAGTTGTATATTTTTATCACGAGGGTAAGTAAGTAAAAGTAAAGTCGTCATAGTCCAGATGACCAAAGGCTGCTTTCCCCTTTGAGGGGGGAGAGCTGGCGGGTGGTGATTTAACCTGAGGGTCACCACACCTCAGGCGAGAGGTGGGGTTGAGAAGGGGCTTTAGTAGACCTCAAAGGGAATCCACACCAAGTTGTAGAAAGAAAGAAAGTTTTATTACAATAACTATTATTTACATGGCACAGAAGATCCCAGCCGGGTCTCTCCTCTATGTGGTACCCAAACTGGCTGACTTCATACAGACGTTTAGCTATACATGGTTTAGCTTTCCCACCCCCTTTAATGGGGGAGTTTGTATTCATAAGACCTGTGGAGGTTGTGACAGGGCCTTCAGAGGGGGCCGGTTTAGCACAGCCGGTACAGGAATTGAACCTGCGATGTTGGCTTTGTCTCTGCATCACAAACCAGCAGTCCAGCCAACTGAGCTAAACCGGCCCCATCCGAGTAACAAACCTGAGGATTAGGAAGATTCCAAGATTCAGCAAAGGATGAACGATGTGCAGGTTAGATGGATTGGTCATGTTAGATTACCCCTTAGTGTCCAACGGTTAGCGGAGGTTACAGGGATAGGGCCGGGGAGGGGGGAAGGGGGGGCAGAGGCCTAGGTTGGTGCTCTTTCAGAGTCGGTGCAGGCTTGATGGGCTGAATGGCCTCCTTCTGCATCGTAGGGATTCTATGATGATGACAATACAAATGAATTGAAAACAAAGGAGAAAATAGGGTGAGAGTAAATTAGCGAGAGACATGAAAACAGATTAATAAAGCTCCAATAAGGATGTAAAAAGGAATGCATTAGTGAGAATATACGTGGGCCCCTTAGAGGCAGAGACAGGAGAAATTATAATGGGGATTGATGACAGAAAGATAGATAGATGGAAAAATAGATAATTGGTTATTGAAAAGTAATCGCAGCAGCTGCTGAATTGTGATGACAATACAAATAAAACATAGCTATCAGCAATCATGAGAATAAAAATAAAGTATAAAATAAAAAACTCATTGCATAGTTTTGAATATTTAAGTTTACAAATAATTACAATATATTGCAAAATACAAGTCTCAATTTTCCGAGTAAAATGAATGGTGCTACACTCAGCATGTTCCATTAAAGTCAATAGATCAGATGTTATCCGGTTGAGTTCATTAAATTCTCAATGATTTACATACTATTTATGAGTTTCCCTTGCGATATATATATTTATCATGCTTCCCTTCTCTCAGGCATCTAGAACAAGGGGATCAGAATAAGGACTTGGTCATTTGGGACTCAGGAGAGGAGCTGTTATTTCAGTCAAAGTATTGTGAATCTTTGGAATTCTTTATAATAATAATCTTTATTATTGTCACAAGTAGGCTTACATAAACACCGCAATACTGTGAAAAAAACCCTAGTCACCACATTCCACCGCCTGTTAGGGTACACCGAGGGAGAATTCAGAATGCCCAATTCACCTAACAGCACGTCTTTCGGGACTAGTGGGGGGAAACCGGAGCACCCAGAGGAAACACAGCAGACACAGAGAGAACATGCAGACTCCGCACAGACAGTGACCCAAGCGGGAATCGAACCTGGGACCCTGGCGCTGTGAAGCAACAGTGCTAACCACTGTGCTACCGTGCTGCCTTTATCCCAGCGAGCTAAGGTTGCTCAGCCGTTGGGTATATTCAAGAGAGACACAACATATTTGTGGTCACAAAGGGAATCGAGGGATAAATAGAAACATAGAAGCAGGAGGAGGCCATTCGGAGAGTGTTGGGACGTGCAGCTGAGGTGGGGAAACAACCGCAAACTTACTGAGTGACAAAGCAGGCCTGAGGGAATGGCTGGGTTACCTTGGCACCTAGTTTTTATGTTCTTAGTAAAAGCTCCTTTGGTTCTTGTTCACCATGGCCCTCCCATCAGCTTTAGCTCTTAAATCAGAATATTTACGTCAATACACAGGGCTAAATCGCTGGCTTTGAAAGCAGACCAAGGCAGGCCAGCAGCACGGTTTGATTCCCGTAACAGCCTCTCTGAACAGGCGCCGGAATGTGGCGACTAGGGGCTTTTCACAGTAACTTCATTGGAAGCCTACTTGTGACAATAAGTGGTTTTCATTTCATTTCATTTCATTTCAATATTTTTGAGTCTGCAGTGAGTGTTTTTCCTGCCTTTTTTTCTATTTATCAGGGTTTGCCATTGACGATATGCTCCCAATCTTAAAAAAACGGAGACAATTCCAGAATCTTGATTACCTGTGCCTCGATATGAAAACTGCACCACAAACAACCCTCAGTGATCTGAAAAGAGAATTTGTGAAGCAGCGGCACAAGGAATTACAGAAACTCAAAACAAAGTTGTTTAAAGGCAAAACACTCAGCCAACGTGATTACAAACTTATTTGTGAATTATTCCATAACATTCCAAACATCCCTGAGGAAGGACATGGACAGGAATCCAGGAAGGATGAAGTTGAAAAGCTCGCAGGTAAGGGAAGAACGATAAGGATAATTGAGATGAAGCTCCCAAATGTGTGGTAGACTGTGTTCATCTTACCCGTTGCTCTGATAAGAGGATTCTACTGCTTTAATGAGTTAATAGTATGTTAATTATATTACTATGCTAAACAGGTGAAGGTCATTGTTTAGTTGAGCACCTTAAGCACTTATAAAGAGAGACTGCTGGGACACAGATGTGGTGGATAGAATGCAATGCTGCAATCTATAAATAAACCTATTATCAAGGAAAGGATTGGTGTCTCGTTTAATCCTACACAACCTGGCTTGGGACCTATTTGATGTAATGTCCAGGTCGCAGTATTTTGCAGGTACCCTAATCCTCTTGGGGAATCGGAACTTTCAAAGAGTGTCTCAAAACAAAGTGAGGGCTAAGGCAATGATTGTCGGGGGTGACACTTGCTAACAAGTTCTGCTAACACCCACTGGACACTTAAAGTACAATGCAGTATGTTTTGAAATGTACTTGTGGTGATTGCCTCTTTAAGGGCAACACAGCAGAGTAATGGTCACATGGCCTCTGAGACCAATCAGGACTCAGAGTGTGGTGAGAAAAGCTCCTTTGCAGAGACATTTTGGGAGCTTCCTGCAGCCATGAGATTGTTGTATAATTCTAATTAATAAATACCTTTAGTGTTCACAAATGAAGTCTGTGAAAGTGCATCTTTACAGTAGTCATTGTTGGAATGTAGGGAACCGGGTAACCAATTTTTACACAGTAAGATTCCACAAACACCTATATGAAAATGACAAGATAATCTTTTTTGTGTTGTTGATTAAGGACATAAGGGATAACTCACAGACACTTCTTCAAAACATGGGCCATGGGATCTTTTGCATTTATTTCAGTTGGCAACGTGGAACCATCCAAACGATGGTGGTTGACATTTTCCGGCAGTTCCTGCAAGCAGGATCTTCCAGTCTCGCCAAAGGTGATCCCTGGTTGCGGAGGGTACGAATAATGAGAAAACCTAATGATAGCAACACGAGAAGATACCGCCACTGCCACGAACCATGCCGTGAGGACGTGGAAAATCCTGCCCTCACTGTGCAGCGCTTTCTCAGTACTGCGCTGGAGGGCCAACCTTGTTGGTTATACATAAGCCCTTACCGGAGAAACATAGAAAATAGGAGCAGGATTAGACCATTCGGCCCTTCGAGCCTGTTCCGGCATTCAATATGATCATGGCTGATTCTCTGTCTCGACGCCATAGTCCCACACTCTCCCCTTACCCCTTAACACCTTTAGAGTCCAAAATCTATCTATTACCTTTTCCAATTATATTCAGTGACTTGGCCTCCACAGCCTTCTGTGTAGAAAATTCCACAGGTTCACCACCCTCCGAGTGAAGAAATTGCTCCTCATCTCAGTCCTAAATGGCCGTCATGATATCCTGACATTGTGACCCCTTGTTTTAGACTCCTCCCAGCCAAAGGAAGCACCATCTCTGCATAGTCAGATCAGCCCTGCCAATTAGATAGCCTCTCATTTCTCTAAACTCCAGTCAATATCGGCCCAGTCGACCCAATATATCCTTGTAAGACAATCCTTGCTTCTGTGCTCATCCTCTTGTTTAAGAAAGAAAGCAGGGATAATCCTGGAAACTATAGGTCGGTGAACCTCACGTCGGTAATAGGTAAATTACTGGAGAGAATTCTCAGGGTCAGGATTTATACCCAATTGGAAACAAATGGACTCATTAGCGATAGACAGCATGGTTTGTGAAGGGGAGGCCGTGTCTCACTAACTTGATCAAGTTTTTTCAGAAGGTGACAATGACGATTGATGAGGGGAGGGCGGTGGATGTTGTTTACATGGACTTCAATGAAGACTTTGACAAGGTGTCTCATGGAAGACTGGTACAAAAGTGAAGTCACATGGGATCAGAGGTGAGGTGGTAAGATGGATACAGAACTGGCTCAATCACAGAAGGAAGAGGGTAGCAGTAGAAGGGTGTTTTTCTCAATGGAAGGTTGTGACTAGTGGTGTTCCACAGGGATCTGTGCTGGGGCCTCTGTTGTTTGTAGTATACATAAACGATTTGGAAAATGTAGTTGGTCTGATTAGTAAGTTCGCAGATGACACCATTGTTGGTGGAGTGTCAGATAGTGTTGAGGATTTCCAGAGGATACAGCAGGACATAGATAGGTTGGAGACTTGGGCAGAGAAATGGCAATTCTCCTCCATTGCTGATTCAATGCTTTGCGATCAAATTGTCTTTGGAATTAATGATGAACGTTTGCGAGATAAAATGCTGACACAACCGATTTTGCTGCTAGATGTAGCGATTAATATGTGCAAAGCCAGTGAACAAGCAACCTTTGAATATGCAGAGTTCAGGGCAAATGAAAAAGGCGCAAAGTCGGGAAACCTGGCCGTTGCCATTGATGCTGTGTCGCAGCACAGAAAACTGCGTACAACAGCTGGCAGCCGTTTTGAGAGTGACGTCATGAACGTAATCATGTGCATGCGCTGTGGCCACGCCCACAGCAAAGAAAAATCTGTCCAGCACAGTGCCATTTCGCAACAGCTTCAGAAGCAAATAAATTAAAAAGATCCCACAACGATTAAAGGAAGGTGAAGGAACAGAAAAAAATAGTCTTAACTGATAATGTCGATTCCTCCCAATATGCACTGAAAGATACTTTCATGGTCGATGCGATTACTAGGGTCAGTGCTCTGGACTGTAAAAATAAGCCGATATATCAGCTCTCCAAAATTATTCAAGAGTGGACTGTACAACCCGATATAAATGGGTCTGAAATTCCATTTAAACTAGATACAGGTGCACATGCAAATTTAATAACAGAAAAGGATTTCAGACAAGTGCATAGCAAACCACAGATAAAGAAATCAACCTGTCGATTGACTGACTATAATGGCAATGCCATAGCCACAAGAGGTTCCTGCTGTCTCAGCGTTCAGAATGGTGACATCAGCATGCCAATAGACTTCGAAATGGTAGAAAATGACAAATCATCACTACTTGAGGTGGATGATTGCAGCAAACGTAACTTGGTTAAAAGGATACACGCAACCAATAATTCAAATGTCACGCTTAAAGTTGAAATTGGAACAAATTTTGGGTAAATGTGACCATGTATTCTCTGGAATGGGCACCCTACCGTTTACATACAGTATCCAACTGAAAAAGGATGCCAAGCCTGAAATACATGCGCCCAGAAGAGTGCCAGCTCCATTGAGAGATGGCCTCAAGACTGATCTTGACCGAATGCAGCAGTCAGACATCATTTCCAAGGAGACAAAACCAATGGACTGGGTCAGTTCGATGGTATGCGTACGCAAACCTAATGGAGAACTAAGAATATGCAAAGATCCTAAAGACCTGAATAATGATATTAAGAGGGAACACTATCCCACTCCCAAGAGAGAAGAGATCACATCAGAGATGGCTAATGCCAAGTTTTTCACAAAATTAGATATCTCGAAAGGATTTTGGCAACTAAGGCATGACAATCAAAGCAGAAAGCTCGCTACCTTCAACACGCCTTTTGGTAGATATTGTTTCAATAGGTTACATTTCAGGATCATATCTACATCTGAAATTTTCATCGTTCAATGGAAACCATGATCGAAGGGATATCTGGTGTCAGAGTAAATGTTCATGACGTAATCATCTCGTCTACTACTCCAGAGGAACACTGTGATAGGCTCAAGAAAGTGCTCAACAGGGTTCATCACTATGGATTGAAACTCAGTCATGACAATAGTCAATTTGGGATCCACAAACTGAAATCTTTAGGCGATATCATATCGCAGGAAGGAATTCAATCGGATCAAAACAAAATCGATGCCATAGGTGAAATGCCAAAACTGACGAAAACGTAATTCTGAGAATGCTCGGTGTTGTTAACTTTGTGGGCAAATTCATTCCCAACCTATCCAATACAACAAAGGCTCTGCGCAATCTCATCAGAAAGAATGTTGACTTTACATGGACACCTGAACACGCAAGACATGAAAACAGCTCTGACCACCGCTCCAGTGTTAGTGTTTTACAACTCGACAAGGGAAACAAAAATCTCCACGGATGCAAGCAAACAAGGCATAGGTGCAGTCCTACTTCAACAAGATGACCATGATCTGTGGAAACCAGTAGCGCGTGGGTCTCACTCGATGACTCCCAACAGAACAACGCTATGTGCAGAGAGATAAAGAATGCCTTGGTCTCTTAACACCAAATTTCACGACTATGTGTATGGTTTACCACACATTGTAATTGAAACTGATCACAGACCTTTGGTCAACATCATCAAGAAAGACCTTGACGAAATGTCTCCACATCCTCAATGATGATGAAGCTATAAAGATACGATAGTTAAAAGCAAATTACTGTGGATGCTGGAATCTGAAACTAAAGAGAAAATGCTGGAAAATCTCAGCAAGTCTGGCAGCATCTGTAGGGGGAGAAAAGAGCTAACGTTTCGAGTCCAATGACTCTTTGTCAAAGCTTTGACAAAGAGTCATCGGACTCGAAACATTAGCTCTTTTCTCTCCCTACAGATGCTGCCAGACTTGCTGAGATTTTTAAGATACGATAGTTGTTGCTGATAGTTGTTATCAAGAGCTACGAATAATGTTGATGCCACGACTTCGGAAATATTACACATTGTGGAAACACAAGCTTCATTTATTGCAGAAATGCTACCAGTGTCTGACAACAAGCTCCGTCTCATATGAGAAGAAACAGCGAAGGACTTTACACTCCAAAGGGTAATCCAATACCTGAGCGAAGGATGTCCCAATGGCTGTTGATCCAGTTTTCGTAGTGTCAAAGGTGACCTCACTGTGATTAACGGATTCCTCAAAGGAGACAGAATAGTTATTCCCTCCTGCCTACAGAAAGATATCTTGGGACAGATACATGAAGGGTATCAAGGAATTGAAAAATGTCACAGACGAGCAAGACAATCTGTCGACTGGCCTGGGATCAACAAGGATATGGACAATCATGTGCAGGAATGCAGCATTTGTCAGATGCATCAATCCGCACAATGTACAGAAAGCTTTGAAGAAAATGAAGTAGTCACTCATTCATGGCTGAAAGTTGGTACGGACCTCTTCTATTTTAAAGGACATGACTATTTAGTCATTATTGACTACTATTCTAACTATCCTGAGGGTATTACGTTCACGGATTCAACAACTTGATCTGTATTCAGAGCACCAAAATCTGATTTTGCTCGACTTGGAATTCCATTAAACATTATCTCAGACAATGGTCCTTGCTTTAATAGCTGGGAATGGTTACAATTTGCAGAAGGTTATAACTTCCACCATGCAACATCAAGTCCGTTGTACTCCCAATCCAATGGAAAAGCAGAGAAAGGCGTAGGAATAGTGAAGAAGCTATTCTGCAAAGCCCTGGATGACAACAAAGATTTCTCGGTAGCACTGTTAATGTACAGAGCTACTCCATTGTCTTTAGGTTTGTCGCCCGCCTAGATGTTGATGGGAAGAAAAATTTGTACAACTTTACCAGAAATCACAATTCCGGATATGGATGAACATGACAGAATAAGGTTACAAAAAGGAAAACAGAAGCCTACTACAATAGGCTTACCAAACCTTTACCGCTGTTACAAGAAAGAGACGATGTCAGAATGGTGGTGGTCACATTTTGCTAAGGTATTACGGCAGATAGCACCAAGATCGTATTTGGTCCAAACTGAACATGGCACAATGTTTCTAAGGAATCGAAGAGCATTCTTCAAGATAAAGAATCACGTTCCACTTCAAACTCCTGATATTATTGCTCCGGATGCCATATTCCACAACATTGACTTTCCAAATCCTTCACTGTTGACAAGAAATCCAAACAACATGGAAAACAACTTGACCACTTCAACAAGTACACTAAGAAGATCATCGAGAACAAGAAAGTCGCCAAATAGACTGAATTTATAATGGAATGGTAGTAACTATTACTCTGTAATTACTGTAGTGATATGACATTTAACTTTTGCTATTGAACGTAATATAATAATAATGCATTCTCACGAGTGTTATATTTAAAAAAAATTACAAACAGAATTTATATTCTTTTTTTTCTCAAAGAAAGGAGGATGTGACATTCTGAGAAATGTACAGAACTTTGAGGGTTCATGTTATGTCTGAATCAACCACTAGAGGAAACTAGATGCAGAACTATATAAAGCATCAATGCTAAGCCTTCTGGGAGAGAGTTGAAGGTGAGGAGAAGGCTAGAGAACAGACTGAAGGAAAGACAGTGTGAGTGCGAACAGATCATAGTTATTGTAAGAGTCGAATTCAATTAAGTAGTGTGAATAAATCTTTAGCTTTGTTTAATGTAAAAGCTAGTTGTGATCTTTGTGAACACTACGCCAACCATCCTAGGATCTGAACAACAGGTGAACATCACACAGGGAACAAAACCGTGAAAGTAAATGAAAAAGCAGAGTCTGGAGAGAAGCAGCTTGGAAAAAGTAAGAAATCAAGGAGTCTGAAGAGAAAGAAAGTGTCCGAAGATTCATCGGCTCCAGGAAAGAGAGTGAAAGTAATGGAAGGATTAGAGAGTCCAGGGATAAAAATGGAGAGAATCCAGGAACCCGAGGCTCCAGGGAAGAAAAGGAAGAAAATCCAGGATGTCAAACCTGGTACAACGGAAATGAAGGAGGTGCAGGGATTAGAGGTTCCAGGGTGGAAAACGCACAAGTTAGAGACTTCTGTTGAGTGTTAAGTAATGGGTTAAGAGACACTGCAATTAGTTGTCTCATTTATGTTAAGTATCCATTAATTGACACTGATATGTAAAGGGGCTTCAGGTGGCCTCTGTCAGGTGATGTATAGTTAGAGTTTTGTACAAAGGCTGTTGGAATGAAATAAATGTGTGTTTGTGAAAAAGGAACAGAACTTTAGACTCTTCATATCACAGCAACTAAAACGTTTAACAATCGGTAGCAGAGGATGGTTGCTGTGTAAATGTGAAGGGTTGAAAGATACAACTTTTCCAGATCAAGCCAAGGAGTGAGTGAGAAAAGAAAAAAAAAGGGATATATGGCTGAACCGAGGATAAAGATGGCTGGATATGACTATCCTCCCTTATTTTCTGAAAGGGAATTGTACGACCAATGGAGAAGTGCAGTAGTTTTGTGGACTAAGGTAACTGCTTTGGGAAAGAGGAAACAAGGTATGGCATTGGCTCTTTCTCTACCATATGGCCGTAAAATCTGAAACAAAGTACTTTCTGAGCTGGAATTGGAAGAGTTAGACCCAGAAGAAGGTCTGGAGACTTTATCACATTATATGGATAAGATTTATAAGAAAGATGACTTGTTAAGTGCGTATGAAGCATGGTCAGATTTTGATAAGTTCCGGAAAATGGAGGATATCCCCATGGAAGACTATATAATGGAATTTGGCAGACTATATAAAAGGGTGCAGAAACACAACCTGGAATTTCCACAGTCTGTGTTGGCCTTTAAATTACATGACTGTGCTAGAGTGAGCAACATGGATAGGCTCCTGGTTTTGACAGGAGTTCAGTTTACTGATAAGGATACCTTGTTCGAACAGATGACAAAAGCTTTACAAACGTTTCTGGGGAAACATTCGAATCCGATGACCCAAATAGGTCAGCCTGCAATAAGGCAGAGTATGGAAGATACACTACTAACAGGGTGGCGAAATCATATGGCTATGAACAGGGCTCAAGACTATAGAAGGAGACCGAGACAAGGAAATTATGAAGACAGAAACCCAGTTAGAACCTACAATAGGAAGATGAACCCCAGAAATGCACGGGGCATGATAAATTGATGTTTTCAATGTGACTCTTAATACCATTATGCTTTCAACTGTCCAACTCATTATGATAGAGTGTTTGAAGCAACACATGACACGGAAGAGTCAGAAGAGGAAAAAGATAGTGACCAGAAAGAAGGCATTGTCCTATTGACAGGCAGTTTTACGCCGGTAATGAAGGTGTTGGTTGCAGAATCCTTCAACTGTGCTGTATTGGACAGTGGTTGCACATCTACTGTGTGTGGAATTGACTGGTTAAAATGTTACCTGGACTCTTTGAATGCTGAAAATCGTAACAAGGTTGAGGAATTTGAAAGTTCCACAAGTTTCAGATTTGGGGATGATAATACTCTGAAGTCGCTGAAAAGAGTGGTGATCCCTTGCAATATTGCCGGAGTGAATCATTTTATTAGCACGGATGTTGTGTCAATACCTTTGCTTCTGAGCAGACCGTCGATGAAGAAAGCACACATGAAACTGGATATGAAACAAGATAAGGCAACAGTTTTTGGAAAGACGGTGGACTTACAATTTACACAGTCGGGACACTATTGTATTTCATTACTGACAAATAATATTTCAAGTAGAGTGGTTAAGGATGTGTTAATGGCAGTTGAAAATGTCACTTCAGCTGATAAAAAGCTTGTAGTATTAAAACTGCATAGGCAATTTGCACATTTGTCTCCTCGGAGGCTGAAAAATTTATTAAAGGATGCTGGGGTAAGGGATGATGACTATACTAAACTGATAGAACAGGTTAGTGACCGCTGTGAAGTTTGTAGGACGTACAGAAGGACACCAGCACGACCAATAGTAACCTTACCTTTGGCCAGGGATTTTAACGACATTGTGGCCATGGACCTGAAGATCTTGGATAAAGCAAATAATATATTTATTTTGCATTTTGCAGATTTAGCAACCAGATTTAGTCAATCAACGATTGTACGAAGTAAAGAAAAGAGAGTAATTCTGGATCAAATCGTGGAAAAATGGATAGGGACAGGAATGGGTAAACCTGCAAAATTCCTGAGGGACAATGGGGGAGAATTTGCTAATGATGAGTTTCGGGATATGTATGAAAACATGAATATCAGAGTTATGAATACGGCTGCAGAAAGCCCATTTTGTAATGGTGTCTGTGAAAGAAATCATGCTGTCATCGATGACATGCTTCGTAAAATTTTGGCAGATCGACCAAATTGCAGGCTAAATTCAGCTTTAGCATGGGCAGTACATGCAAAGAATTCATTGCAGATGGTTGGGGGCTGCAGTCCTTATCAATTAGTGTTTGGTAGAAATCCTAAAATTTTATCCATTTTGGATGACCAGCCTCCAGCTTGGGAGGGGACTACAATTAGCTCTGGTTTTGCTGAACATTTAAATGCATTACATAGCAGTAGAAAAGCTTTTTTGGAAGCAGAAGTCTCTGAAAGAATTCGCAGAGCTTTAAGACATATCGTACGGCCATCAGATGCCGTTTTTCAGCAAGGAGGCATGGTATACCATAAGAGAGACAATTCTAATGAATGGAAAGGCCCAGGGAAGATCATAGGCATAGATGGCAAATCAATTATTTTGCAACATGGTAATCAAACTGTTAGGGTACATTCATCAAGGATAATGGGTACAGATTACAAATTTTCTAATTTAGACAGAGCAGACAGACATGACGAGGAACCAGAGTCATCTGGTATGCATGTGTTACAGAACTATGAGGACCAGTTAACTGATATAGACAGGATTTCTGTGGAGGAACACAACAGTTCTGATGAATTATTTTTTTAAATATATATATTTTATTAAAGTTTTTCGATCAAAAAGAATTTTCCATTTTTACAACTTTGTAACGAAATGTACATTGACCGTTATTTAAACAATATATTAACTAACAACAAGTGCAGAAAAAGAAATAGTAACATTGAAAAAATAAATCTAAACAACTATCATGGAAAAAAACAAAAATCCCCCAAGGACCCAAATGCAGCCCCCCCCCCCCCCCCCCCCCGGTTGCTGCTGTTGTCTTTCCTGTTTTCCCTTATCACTCTGCGAGATACTCAAGGAACGGTTGCCACCGCCTGGTGAACCCCTGAGCCGAACCTCTTAGTGCGTACTTTATTCGCTCCAATTTTATAAACCCTGCCATGTCGTTTATCCAGGCCTCCACGCCCGGGGGTTTAGCTTCTTTCCACATAAGTAGAATCCTTCGCCGGGCTACTAGGGGCGCAAAGGCCAAAACATCGGCCTCTCTCGCCTCCTGCACTCCCAGCTCTTCTGCAACGCCAAATATAGCCAACCCCCAGCTTGGTTCGACCCGGACCCCCACCACCTTTGAGATCACTCTTGCCACACCCACCCAGAACCCATGCAATACCGGACATGACCAAAACATGTGGGTGTGGTTCGCCGGGCTTCCCGCGCACCTCCCACACCTATCCTCCACTCCAAAAAATCTACTCAGCCTTGCTCCCGTCATATGCGCCCTGTGTAGAACCTTGAATTGGATCAGGCTGAGCCTGGCACACGAGGACGAAGATTTTCCCTACTTAGGGCATCTGCCCACAGCCCCTCCTCAATCTCTTCCCCCAGCTCCTCCTCCCATTTACCCTTTAGCTCCTCTACCATCGTCTCCCCCTCGTCTCTCATTTCCCTGTATATCTCGGACACTTTACCATCACCGACCCATGCCCCCGAAATCACTCTGTCCTGGATCCCCTGCGCCGGGAGCTGCGGAAAGTCCCTCACCTGTTGCCTCGCAAATGCCCTCACTTGCATATACAGGAAGGCATTCCCAGGTGGCAACTCGTATTTTTCTACCAGTGATCCCAGACTCGCGAACGTCCCGTCCAAGAACAAGTCGTTCAGCTTCACAAGTCCTGCTCGTTGCCAAGATTGGAATCCCCCATCTGTCCTTCCCGGGACGAACCTGTGATTGTTCCTTATCGGGGACCACACCGAGGCACCCGTCACTCCCCTATGTCGTCTCCACTGCCCCCAAATCTTCAAAGTCGCCACCACCACTGGGTTTGTGGTGTATTTTTTCGGGGAGAACGGTAACGGCGCCGTCGCCAGTGCTTTTAAACTTGTTCCCCTACAGGACGCCATCTCCAGCCTTTTCCACGCCGCTCCTTCTTCTTCCCTCATCCACTTACATATCATAGACACGTTGGCGGCCCAATAGTAATCACTCAGACTCGGCAGTGCCAGTCCTCCTCTGTCCCTCCTAAGCTGCAGGAACCCTCTCTTTACCCTTGGGGTCTTTCCAGCACACACAAAGCTCATAATACTCCTATCCACTTTCTTGAAGAAGGCCTTTGTAATCAGTATGGGGAGGCACTGAAACATGAAAAGAAACCTCGGGAAGACCACCATTTTGACCGCCTGTACCCTACCCGCCAATGACAGGAGCACCATGTCCCACCTTTTAAAGTCCTCCTCCATCTGCTCTACCTGTCGTGTCAAGTTAAGTTTATGCAAGGTTCCCCAGTTCCTAGCCACCTGAATCCCTGAATATCGAAAGTCCCTTGCTACTCTCCTCAGCGGCAGATCGTCTATTCCCCTGCCCTGTTCCCCGGGGTGCATCACAAATAGTTCACTCTTTCCCATGTTCAATTTGTATCCCGAGAACTCTCCAAACTCCGAGTGTCTGCATTATCTCAGGCATCCCCTCCACTGGGTCCGCCACATATAGCAGCAGATCATCCGCATATAATGACACCCGATGTTCCTCTCCTCCTCTAAGCACCCCTCTCCACTTCTTAGAGACCCTTAGCGCTATGGCCAATGGCTCGATTGCCAACGCGAACAGTAACGGGGACAAGGGACACCCCTGTCTTGTGCCCCTATGTAATCGGAAATAGTCGGATCGTTGCCTGTTTGTAACCACGCTTGCCACCGGGGCCCCGTACAGGAGCTGAACCCATCTGATGAACCCCTCTCCAAATCCAAATCTCTTCAGTACCTCCCACAGGTAGTCCCACTCCACTCTATCGAATGCCTTCTCTGCATCCAATGCCACCACTATCTCCGCCTCCCCCTCCGGTGGGGGCATCATCATTACCCCCAGCAACCTTCGTATGTTGGCATTCAATTGCCTCCCTTTAACAAACCCTGTCTGGTCGTCATGTACCACCCCTGGGACACAGTCCTCTATCCTAGTCGCCATCACCTTGGCCAGTAACTTGGCGTCTACATTTAGGAGGGAGATGGGCCTGTATGACCCGCACTGCAGCGGGTCTTTGTCTCGTTTCAGGATCAACGATATCGTCGGGGGTAGTGTCCCCCTTTCCTTAGCCTCATTGAAGGTTCTCGCCAGGAGTGGGGCCAGTAGGTCCACATATTTCCTGTAAAATTCCACCGGGGACCCATCTGGTCCCGGGGTGGGCCTTTCCTGCCTGCATGTCCCCGATTCCTTTTACCACCTCCTCCACCTCAATCTGCGCTCCCAGACCTGTCACCTCCTGCTCCTCCACCCTCGGGAACTCCAACTGGTCCAAGAAGTGCATCATTCCCTCTTTCCCCTCCGGGGATTGGGACTTATACAGCCTCTCATAGAATGACTTAAATACCCCGTTCACTCTCTCCGCCCTCTGTTCCATCCTTCCCTCCCCGTCCCTAATTCCTCCGATCTCTCTCGCCGCCCCCCTCTTCCTAAGTTGTTGGGCCAGCAGTCGGCTCGCCTTTTCTCCATACTCGTATTGTATTCCCTGTGCCTTCCTCCACTGCGTCTCTGCCTTACCCGTGGTCAGCAGGTCAAACTCCGTCTGTAGTCTCCGTCTTTCCCTTTATAACCCTTCATCCGGGGCCTCCGCATATTGCCTATCCACCCTCAGAATCTCCCCGATCAGTCTCTCCCTTTCTTTACCCTCTTGTTTCCCCTTGTGGGCTCTTATGGAAATCAGCTCCCCCCTAACCACCGTTTTCAGCGCCTCCCATACTACTCCCACCTGGACCTCTCCATCATCATTGACCTCTAGGTACCTTTCAATACATCCCCTCACCCTTCCACATACCCCCTCATCTGCCAACAGTCCCATGTCTAATCTCCAAAGTGGGCGCTGCTCCTTCTCCTCTCCTAGATCCAGATCCACCCAGTGTGGGGCGTGATCTGAAACGGCTATAGCCGAATATTCCGTTCCTGCCACTTTCAGGATCAGCGCCCTTCCCAGGACAAAAAAGTCTATCCGGGAGTATACTTTATGGACGTGGGAGAAGAAGGAAAACTCCTTACTCCTCGGTCTAGCAAATCTCCAGGGATCTACTCCTCCCATCTGCTCCATAATTCCCTTAAGCACCTTGGCCGCTGCCGGCCTCCTCCCGGTCCTAGATCTGGACCGGTCCAGCCCTGGGTCCAGCACCGTGTTTAAGTCCCCCCCAATACCAAATTTCCCATCTCTAGGTCCGGGATGAGCCCCAACATACGCTTCATAAAACCCGCGTCATCCCAGTTCGGGGCATATACGTTCACCAGCCTCACCTTGCAATCTGCCACTCACCATCACGTACCTGCCCCCACTGTCCGCTACTATGGTCTTAGCCTCAAACGATACCCGTTTCCCCACCAGTATTGCCACCCCTCTATTTTTCGCATCTAATCCTGAGTGGAAAACCTGTCCCACCCATCCTTTCCTTAATCTGACCTGATCCGCCACTTTCAGGTACGTCTCTTGAAGCATAACCACATCCGCCTTCAGCCTCTTTAGGTGCGCAAATACCCTTGCCCGCTTAATCGGCCCGTTCAACCCTCTCACGTTCCACATGATCAACCGGGTTGGGGGCCCTTTACCCCCCCCCCCCATCATCGACGAGCCATCCCCTTTTTTAAACCAGCTCCTCACCCGGGTCCCACGCACCCGTTTGTCCCCCAGACGGCGCCCTCCCGTCCCGACCATCCCATCCCATATCAGCTCCCCCTTACCCTCAGCAGCAGCAACCCAGTTAATCCCCCCCCCCCCCCCCACCGCTAGATTCCCTTCTAGCTTGATTGCTCCCCCATATTGCTTCCGGGAGTCAGCAAACTCTGGCTGACCTCGGCTTCCCCCGTTTACCCTTGGCCTCCCTGCATGTGGGGCCCCCTTCCTTCCTGCGCCCACTTTTCCCGCCACAATTTCCGTAGCGCGGGAGAAAAGCCCGCGCTTCCCTCTCGGCCCCGCCCCTAACGGCGCAGCTCCCTCTCCCCTTCCCTGTCCCCTTCCCCACCGGCGCCCACATTCCTTCGTGTGTGTCCCCCCCTCCGGGGGTGGGGGAGAAAAAATTCTCCCGTCCAACATTTTTACAGATGAGCCCTCACCCTCTCCCCCTTTACAGTTCCTTGCCACCACCTCGCTACTTCTTTCCAAACATCCATTCCTCAAATCTAGCCCAACTTCTCTTCTTGAATAAATGTCCACGCCTCCTCCGCCGTCTCGAAGTAGTGGTGTTTGCCCTGGTGTGTAACACACAGTCTTGCCGGCTGCAACATTCCAAATTTCACTTTTTTCCTGTGGAGCACCGCCTTGGCCCGATTGAAACTCGCCCTCCTTCTCGCCACCTCCGCACTCCAATCTTGATACACGCGGATCACCGTGTTCTCCCACCTGCTACTCCGTGTCTTCTTAGCCCATCTCAGGACCATCTCTCTGTCTTTGTAGCGGTGGAACCTCACCACTATTGCTCGCGGTATTTCCCCTGCCTTCGGTCCTCTCACGAGGACCCGGTATGCTCCCTCCACTTCCAGGGGGCCCGTCGGGGCCTCAGCTCCCATTAAAGTATGGAGCATTGTACTCACATAAGCCCCAACATCCGCTCCCTCTGACCCTTCGGGAAGACCCAAAATCCTTAAATTCTTCCTCCTCGAGCTATTTTCCAGGGGTTCCAGCCTTTCTATGCACCTCTTATGTAGTGCCTCGTGCGTCTCAGTCTTCACCACCAAGCCCTGTATCTCGTCTTCATTCTCGGCTGCCTTTGCCTTCACTCCACGGAGCTCCATCGCCTGGGTGTTTTGCGTCTCCTTCAATCCCTCAATCGCCAGCAACATCGGCGCCAGCACCTCCTTCTTGAGCTCCTCCACACATCGCCGGAGGAACTCCTGCTGTTCCGGGCCCCATACCATCTGGGCTCCCTCTGCCGCCATCTTGTTTCTCCCTTCTCTTCTCTGCCGCTGCTCCAGAGGATCCTCCGCAATCTGGCCACTGCTATCGCTTCTTTCCATCCACATCCGGGGGGGGACTCATTCCTTTGTCGCCTCACACTGAGTTTGGCCGTGAAAAATTTCCGTTGGGGCTCCCGATAAGAGCCCAAAAGTCTGTTAAAACGGGAGGTGCCGAAACGTGCGACTTAGCTGGTCATCGCCGCAACCGGAAGTCTGTTCTGATGAATTATAACAGCCATTTTTCCGAAAGGGCAACTGCCAAAAGTTGGTCCGAAAGTGACATACTTGCCTGGAGGGTCTAGTCAATGGAAGGATGCAACTGTTATTAGTAGAGCAGGGAAGGCCACTGGAAAGCATAAACATTGGTTGAATGTACAGCATTCAGGGGAAGGAGTCAAGACAATGGATTGGGAAAACAAAGTTCAAAAATGGAGGGCACAGAAACGCAGTGCTAGTTCAGATAGTACATCGGATAGTGAACAGGTCCCCAGGAAACGGCCGCAAACTATTGAAAGGACACCCCACAGCAGAAGGGAAAGATCAAGCAGTAGCAGTACAGAACGAGATACCAGGCGGGAGAGGGGACGTAGTTTATCAATATCTTGGAACAGGAGGAGGACTACGAATACTAATAGGAGTAGAAGCCCACATGCACGTGAGATTTTGGTGGCTTCAAATAAATTAGATGAAAAAGTTATCAAAGAAGCTAAACATCAAGAATTGAATAGTTGGAGTGAATTTGGGGTATACACGGAAGTACCGGATAGGGGACAAAGGGCTCTATCCCACAGATGGATTTGCACGGAAAAGGTTCTTCCGGATGGAACTTATAAGGCAAAGGCCAGGCTTGTGGCAAGGGGATTTGAAGAAAACTTAGAAGATCAGCATGTAAGGGTAGATTCACCTACAGCAGGAAAGATTATTTTAAAGATCTTCTTGGCTCTATTAGCCACAAAGGCATGGGAATGCAAATCTATAGATATAAAAGCTGCCTTTTTGCAGGGGCATCAGCTCCAGAGAGACTTTTTTCTCCGTCCTCCTAAAGAAGCAGCTAACACAGAAGGGGTATTCTGAAGTTGAACAAATGTGTATATGGATTAAATTATGCATCTAGAGTCTGGTATTTTTCGGTAAGGTCAGTTTTGTTAAAGTTAGGCTGTTGCCAGTTGAAAGCAGATCCTGCAATGTTTTACTGGAACTATAAAGGAAATCTTTCTGTCATTTTGATGATGCATGTTGATGATTTTTGTGGGGTGGGACTAGTGATTTTGAAGCTATTGTAATCTCTGGTTTGAGGAAAGAATTCAGGGTTGGAAGTCAGGCTTCCGGTGCATTTAAATATATTGGACTGGAAATTGGACAGACTAAGTTAGGGGCAACTTTACGTCAGCAATCTTATTTGGAAAGCATCAGCCCAATAGCAATTAGTCGTGGCCGAGTTGCACAAAAAAACGCAATGGTTTCAAAGATAGAAAAAGAGCAACTGCGAAGTTTAATTGGGCAACTGAACTGGTTAGGTAGACAAACTAGACCGAATGTGAGTTTTGATGTCTTAGCTTTGAGTACAAAAATGAATGATCCCAAAGTGGAAGACATAATAAGAGCAAATAAAGCGTTGGCCAAACTAAAAATGCAGGAGTGTGTTTTGAAGTTCCCAGGTTTTAGGTGACCTTAGGCACTTGAAACTCATAGTTTATAGTGATGCGTCCTACGCAAATTTATGTGATGGGGTTTCAAGCGCAGGAGGTTTTATAATTTTCCTTTTGGGGAACAATGGTAAATGTTGCCCTCTTGTGTGGGAATCAAAGAAAATAAGGAGAGTGGTAGAAAGCACTTTGGCTGCTGAGACGTTAAGCCTTGTAGAGGCGGTGAATATGGCCTTTTATATAAGTATGATATTGACAGAAATTTTGGGATTAGGGGATTTGGGTAATATACCTATTGACTGTCACATTGACAATAAATCCCTGTGGGAAAATGTGCACTCTACAAAAAGTGTCAATGAAAAGAGGTTTCGAATAGACATCGCAAGTTTGAAGCAAATGTTGGACAGAGGGGGAATAACAAAAATTAAATGGGTCGACAGGAGCTATCAACTGTCAGACTGTTTTACGAAAAGAGGGGCGGGTTCACAGAAACTTTTGGATATTGTTAATGAAGGGCGCTTGTTTCTGTGACTGTTTTTTTTCCTCGTCCAAACAAAAAAAAAGGGGTGAAATCATGTGTGTGTTTTTGAGTTTCTTGAAATTTAGTTTTCACCTAATTATTTTTTTTTCTCCAAGGAAGGGGAGACTGTTAAGTAATGGGTTAAGAGACATTGCAATTAGTTGTCTCATTTATGTTAAGTATCCATTAATTGACACTGATATGTAAAGGGGCTTCAGGTGGCCTCTGTCAGGTGATGTATAGTTAGAGTTTTGTGCAAAGGCTGTTGGAATGAAATAAATGTGTGTTTGTGAAAAAGGAATATAACTTTAGACTCTTCATATCACAGCAACTAAAACGTCTAACATTGAGAAGATGTACACATCAGATCCTCAAGTAGTGAAGTCAGAGACAAATTTAAATGATGAGCCTTCTTTGAAGATAATGAAGATCAGTAAGTATATGAAAAAATTAGAAAAGGAGAAATCATCCCAGAAAATGGATTCGCTAACGATGAAAAAGGAAGAGGTGAAAAAGAAGGAAAGACTGCAAATAAAGGACAGAGATAAAAAGGGTGAGTTTTATCTTACATTTAAGGAAAACTGTCAATGAAATTTTTAATTGGCAGTCGAGTACAAAATATGACTCTTGCAGCGTAAATATTTTTCTCAATATTAATTTTTTAAAATCTGCAATCAGGAACGAAAGCTCATGAAAATTTGTATCTTCACCCTCACCTCCAAGTTCTAATTGGTTGTCAGACCACATCACAACCTCCTGCTAAAATTGGACACGAGGTAAACCATATTCGAAGACACTTATTGTCACTGAATCTTCCTCTATCAACATCCTGGGGTTACCATTGACCAGAAATCGAACTGGACTGGCCTTATAAATACTGTTACTACAAGAGCAGATCAGAGACTGGGAGATTTGCAATGAATAACTCACCTCCTGACTCTCCAAAGTCTGTCCTCCACCTACAAATTACAAGTCAGGAGTGTGATGGAATACTCTCCACTTCCCAAGATGAGTGCAGCTCCAACAATACTTAAGAAACTCAACAACATGCAGAATAAAGCAGCCCGCTTGATAGGCACCCCATCCACCACTTTAAACATTCACTCCCTCCAATGCCAGTGCCCACTGGCAATAGTGTGTACCCTCTCCAATATGCACGGTGAGTAGAAGCTTTATCTTCTCAGCATCGGCCTGCCATCTAGGTCGATGCTACCATGTAAATCTCAAATCTCTGCTTGAATGCACGCCAGTTGGCACTGAGATTGCTGTGGTACCTGAGCTGCTGAGGAACCCGAATCTCGATCATCTTGCCTGGGTGCTGTTGCTGGTAGTCACGGATATGTTGAGTTGAAATATATAGATTCAACAGGTACTCACTGGTACTCATGTTGTGTTATGCTTCTTCATGTAGCATAAGCTGCTTCCTTGATGTATGCTCTGACAAAGGAAGGTTCAGACTTGGAGATAGTTTTAACATAATTATTGAACAGTTAACAATTCTCCTACTTAAGTTTGACTCTCCTGCTAATCTTGCTATAGTAACTCAGTCTAACTAACCAGTCTGCTCCAAGCCACGTGGTGGGTGTGATGCTTCTGATCTGCCCCTGTCCTTCTCTCGAAGTTGCCGCCTGTGGAAAGAGAAAGAACATGTGTGCCCTGTCCTTTTATATATGGGTTGTATAAATGCCCCCTTGTGGTGGTGTCACCACTGGGTGTCTCGACTGCCCATTGGTTGTATCCTATTCTAAGTGTTCATTAGCTGTATGTCTGCATGTCACGATGTCTCTGGTGCTCCCTCTCTGTTATATTTTTTAAAAATGTTAGAAGCCACCTGCGCTAGCTAACTAAAGTCAGTTAGTGAACGGGGGTGAGGTGAGAGGAGGACTGCGGACGTTGGAGTCTGGATAGCAGGCTTCAATGGGCCTACGAGGCGAGCAAGAGGGGGTGGAGGGATGGATGTTGGGGGATGTTTTTGTAGGGGGGGTTCTTGGGAGGGGGGGAAGGGGTTTGATGTTAACAATGGACAGGGGCGGGTCAGGCTTATGGGGCAGGGCCCGGTGGTATGGTGATGGTGGATAAGAAAGGTGGGAGGGGGTGAGAGACCCCCAGTAAGGATAATCACGTGGAACGTGAGAGACTAGGAGGCCCGGTCAAGAGGTCAAGGGTGCTTGCACATCTTAAAAGTTTGAAAGCTGATGTAGCAATGCTGCAGGAGACTCACTTGAGGGTGAAGGACCAGGTGAGACTTAAAAAGGGCTGGGTTAGCCAAGTGTTTCACTCCGGATTTGATGGAAGGGCTCGAGGGGTAGCAGTGCTGGTCAGCAAAAGGGTACACTTCCAGATGGAGAAGGTGGTGGCAGATCAGGGGGGTAGATATGTGATTGTGACAGGGGCACTGGAGGGGAGATTAGTGGCGCTGTTAAGTGTATACGGCCCCAATTAGGACAATGTGGGATTCGCGAGGAAGGTGTTTGGGGCTATTCCCGACTTGGACACGCATGAGCTGATTGTGGGGGGGGGACTGGAACTTGGTGCAGGAGCCAAGGGTGGACAGATCACGGCCGCGCTCGCTGGTCCCATCAGGGGGGGCGAAGGCGCTGGCTGGGCTAATGGTGGAAATGGGAGGTGGACCCTTGGAGGTTCCTGCACCCAAGGGAACGGGGGTATTCGTTTTTCTCAGCGGTCCATAAGGTATACTCGCGGATCGACTTTTTTGTGGTGGGGAAGGCTTTGCTGGCTGGAGTCAAGGGGTCGGACTACTCTGCAATTGCAGTGTCAGATCACGCTCCACATTGGGTGGATATGGTGCTAGAGAAGGGGGCAGCACAGAGACCGGGGTGGAAACTGGATGTGGGGCTTTTGGGGAACCAAGTGTTCTGTGAGAAAATTGAAAAGATATCTTGATACACGCGGTTCACCGCGTTCTCCCACCTGCTACTCCGTGTCTTCTTAGCCCATCTCAGGACCATCTCTCTGTCTTTGTAGCGGTGGAACCTCACCACTATTGCTCGCGGTATTTCCCCTGCCTTCGGTCCTCTCACGAGGACCCGGTATGCCCCCTCCACTTCCAGGGGGCCCGTCGGGGCCTCAGCTCCCATTAAAGTATGGAGCATCGTACTCACATAAGCCCCAACATCCGCTCCCTCTGACCCTTCGGGAAGACCCAAAATCCTTAAATTCTTCCTCCTCGAGCTATTTTCCAGGGGTTCCAGCCTTTCTATGCACCTCAAGTAGTGCCTCGTGCGTCTCAGTCTTCACCACCAAGCCCTGTATCTCGTCTTCATTCTCGGCTGCCTTTGCCTTCACTCCACGGAGCTCCATCGCCTGGGTGTTTTGCGTTTCCTTCAATCCCTCAATCGCCAGCAACATCGGCGCCAGCACCTCCTTCTTGAGCTCCTCCACACATCGCCGGAGGAACTCCTGCTGTTCCGGGCCCCATACCATCTGGGCTCCCTCTGACGCCATCTTGTTTCTCCCTTCTCTTCTCTGCCGCTGCTCCAGAGGATCCTCCGCAATCTGGCCACCACTATCGCTTCTTTCCATCCACATCCGGGGGGGGACTCATTCCTTTGTCGCCTCACACTGAGTTTGGCCGTGAAAAATTTCCGTTGGGGCTCCCGATAAGAGCCCAAAAGTCTGTTAAAACGGGAGGTGCCGAAACGTGCGACTTAGCTGGTCATCGCCGCAACCGGAAGTCTGTTCTGATGAATTATAACAGCCATTTTTCCGAAAGGGCAACTGCCAAAAGTTGGTACGAAAGTGACATACTTGCCTGGAGGGTCTAGTCAATGGAAGGATGCAACTGTTATTAGTAGAGCAGGGAAGGCCACTGGAAAGCATAAACATTGGTTGAATGTACAGCATTCAGGGGAAGGAGTCAAGACAATGGATTGGGAAAACAAAGTTCAAAAATGGAGGGCACAGAAACGCAGTGCTAGTTCAGATAGTACATCGGATAGTGAACAGGTCCCCAGGAAACGGCCGCAAACTATTGAAAGGACATCCCACAGCAGAAGGGAAAGATCAAGCAGTAGCAGTACAGAACGAGATACCAGGCGTGAGAGGGGACGTAGTTTATCAATATCTTGGAACAGGAGGAGGACTACGAATACTAATAGGAGTGGAAGCCCACATGCACGTGAGATTTTGGTGGCTTCAAATAAATTAGATGAAAAAGTTATCAAAGAAGCTAAACATCAAGAATTGAATAGTTGGAGTGAATTTGGGGTATACACGGAAGTACCGGATAGGGGACAAAGGGCTCTATCCCACAGATGGATTTGCACGGAAAAGGTTCTTCCGGATGGAACTTATAAGGCAAAGGCCAGGCTTGTGGCAAGGGGATTTGAAGAAAACTTAGAAGATCAGCATGTAAGGGTAGATTCACCTACAGCAGGAAAGATTATTTTAAAGATCTTCTTGGCTCTATTAGCCACAAAGGCATGGGAATGCAAATCTATAGATATAAAAGCTGCCTTTTTGCAGGGGCATCAGCTCCAGAGAGACTTTTTTCTCCGTCCTCCTAAAGAAGCAGCTAACACAGAAGGGGTATTCTGAAGTTGAACAAATGTGTATATGGATTAAATTATGCATCTAGAGTCTGGTATTTTTCGGTAAGGTCAGTTTTGTTAAAGTTAGGCTGTTGCCAGTTGAAAGCAGATCCTGCAATGTTTTACTGGAACTATAAAGGAAATCTTTCTGTCATTTTGATGATGCATGTTGATGATTTTTGTGGGGTGGGACTAGTGATTTTGAAGCTATTGTAATCTCTGGTTTGAGGAAAGAATTCAGGGTTGGAAGTCAGGCTTCCGGTGCATTTAAATATATTGGACTGGAAATTGGACAGACTAAGTTAGGGGCAACTTTACATCAGCAATCTTATTTGGAAAGCATCAGCCCAATAGCAATTAGTCGTGGCCGAGTTGCACAAAAAAACGCAATGGTTTCAAAGATAGAAAAAGAGCAACTGCGAAGTTTAATTGGGCAACTGAACTGGTTAGGTAGACAAACTAGACCGAATGTGAGTTTTGATGTCTTAGCTTTGAGTACAAAAATGAATGATCCCAAAGTGGAAGACATAATAAGAGCAAATAAAGCGTTGGCCAAACTAAAAATGCAGGAGTGTGTTTTGAAGTTCCCGGTTTTAGGTGACCTTAGGCACTTGAAACTCATAGTTTATAGTGATGCGTCCTACGCAAATTTATGTGATGGGGTTTCAAGCGCAGGAGGTTTTATAAATTTCCTTTTGGGGAACAATGGTAAATGTTGCCCTCTTGTGTGGGAATCAAAGAAAATAAGGAGAGTGGTAGAAAGCACTTTGGCTGCTGAGACGTTAAGCCTTGTAGAGGCGGTGAATATGGCCTTTTATATAAGTATGATATTGACAGAAATTTTGGGATTAGGGGATTTGGGTAATATACCTATTGACTGTCACATTGACAATAAATCCCTGTGGGAAAATGTGCACTCTACAAAAAGTGTCAATGAAAAGAGGTTTCGAATAGACATCGCAAGTTTGAAGCAAATGTTGGACAGAGGTGGAATAACAAAAATTAAATGGGTCGACAGGAGCTATCAACTGTCAGACTGTTTTACGAAAAGAGGGGCGGGTTCACAGAAACTTTTGGATATTGTTAATGAAGGGCGCTTGTTTCTGTGACTGTTTTTTTTCCTCGTCCAAACAAAAGAAAAGGGGTGAAATCATGTGTGTGTTTTTGAGTTTCTTGAAATTTAGTTTTCACCTAATTATTTTTTTTTCTCCAAGGAAGGGGAGACTGTTAAGTAATGGGTTAAGAGACATTGCAATTAGTTGTCTCATTTATGTTAAGTATCCATTAATTGACACTGATATGTAAAGGGGCTTCAGGTGGCCTCTGTCAGGTGATGTATAGTTAGAGTTTTGTGCAAAGGCTGTTGGAATGAAATAAATGTGTGTTTGTGAAAAAGGAATATAACTTTAGACTCTTCATATCACAGCAACTAAAACGTCTAACATTGAGAAGATGTACACATCAGATCCTCAAGTAGTGAAGTCAGAGACAAATTTAAATGATGAGCCTTCTTTGAAGATAATGAAGATCACCAAGTATATGAAAAAATTAGAAAAGGAGAAATCATCCCAGAAAATGGATTCGCTAACGATGAAAAAGGAAGAGGTGAAAAAGAAGGAAAGACTGCAAATAAAGGACAGAGATAAAAAGGGTGAGTTTTATCTTACATTTAAGGAAAACTGTCAATGAAATTTTTAATTGGCAGTCGAGTACAAAATATGACTCTTGCAGCGTAAATATTTTTCTCAATATTAATTTTTTTAAATCTGCAATCAGGAACGAAAGCGCATGAAAATTTGTATCTTCACCCTCACCTCCAAGTTCTAATTGGTTGTCAGACCACATCACAACCTCCTGCTAAAATTGGACACGAGGTAAACCATATTCGAAGACACTTATTGTCACTGAATCCTCCTCTATCAACATCCTGGGGTTACCATTGACCAGAAATCGAACTGGACTGGCCTTATAAATACTGTTACTACAAGAGCAGATCAGAGACTGGGAGATTTGCAATGAATAACTCACCTCCTGACTCTCCAAAGCCTGTCCTCCACCTACAAATTACAAGTCAGGAGTGTGATGGAATACTCTCCACTTCCCAAGATGAGTTCAGCTCCAACAATACTTAAGAAACTCAACAGCATGCAGAATAAAGCAGCCCGCTTGATAGGCACCCCACCCACCACTTTAAACATTCACTCCCTCCACTGCCAGTGCCCACTGGCAGTAGTGTGTACCCTCTACAAGATGTGCTGCAGTAACACACCAAGGTTTATTTGACAACACCTTCCAAACCTGTGGACTCTACCACCTAGGACAAGGGCAGTAGATAATGCCTATTATCAATGTTTCGAGTATCTGTCCGTTACACAAATGTTTTTTCTTTTTGCAGGACAAATAAACTTTGGCCAAGAAGCCTCAGCATCAAGAAAGAAGGAACATACATTCCTAAAAAAGGAAACAGGTGGGAAACGACTGATTGGCAAATGCAGCTTGTGCATTAGAACATTCTCTAGAAGCCATGCAATTTCCTGAAATGAGCAAAAAGGAACAGAAATAGAACTTAATGAGACCTTAGGAGTAAGAGTAGGCCATTCAGCCCTTCAAATGTGTTCCGCCATTCAATGAGCTCATGGATGATCTGATTGTGGCTTCATCTCCATTTTCCTGTCTGCTCCCCATAACCCTTGCCTCCCTTGTCTGGGCATTGCCATGGGCAATGCACCAGGGAAGAGTTGTTTCCCATGCCTTTGTTCAATTGAAAAAGGCACAATGCCTGGACACATTGGGCTGGTTTCTCTGGCCTCCCCGCAGCTTGTCTCTCGGCGGCGGGAGGCGTCATGCCATTGGCCGGAGACAGGATTGTCGGGTCCCGCCGCTGTCAATGGGATTTCCCATTAAATCCACCTCACAAGCAAGGAAATCTGCGGTGGGGGTGCGCCATCAGTGGGATTGGAAGATCCCACCGGCATGAACACCTGGACGATCATGCTGGACATTGGGCGGGATTCTCCATCGTCCGACGTCAAAATCGGGAAAGGCGATTGGGCAGAGGATAGGTTCCAATGCCTAAATCACGGTCGGTGCCAATTTGTCCTGAAATCGCAATTCTCCATCAACTCCACTGCGGCGTCAATGCGTTCCGGAACGCACGTACAGTAAACACCGTTACCATGTCATTTGCAGGCCCGACCCAGTTTTCTCCGGGGCCTCCGTGATTCTCCGCCTCTGATGTTCTGAGTCCCCGACTGCACGGTTCACTTGTGCTGTTAAAAATCGTGAAACCAGCTGAGGGGCAGAGAGGGGATACAGAAAGTGTCCAACCTCACCATAGTTTGCTGAAAGTTGTACCGCTGGCTGGGGGGCTTCTGCCAGGGCCGGGGGGGGGGGGGGGGGGTGCAATAGCGGGGGGATGGCCAGTAGTTGGGCTCTGGGGTCGGGGTGGATGGGCATGGAGCACCATTGCTGCAGCCGGCAAGGCAGCCATGCAGCTACGCACACCGCTGACAGCTCACCGTAAACGTAGTGCCAGGAGGCGTATAAGGCCCCCTCCCCCTTCCCCCGCCAGTGCACCCCCCCCCCCTCCCCTCCCACCTAGGTGCCCTCTGGCCCCAGTCGACCCATCATCTGTATGGGCGTGCTCCAGCACAACCAGTGCCATCTTGTTGTCTGGGATGAGTATGTGTGGGGAGTGTAATGTGTGTGTGCGGCTGCAGCTTGTCAGCCTCCCGAGTGTCAACCACGGACCCGACGAATCCCGCACCATTTTTCATTGGAATCAATTGTGTTCCATGAGGCACCGGTGCTAGCCCCTTAATAGTAGCGGAATCGGTCCAGGTTTGCCACCAGTTTTTCTGTCATGAAAGTCCACGAATTCTGTGTTGGCGTCGATACATAGTCTCAGTGTCTCTATTTGCAGAGAATAGGGCCCAGCAAAGAACTGAGAGTAATTGTAATGGCTTATCTGGATGATCCACGCCGCAGGTGGAAAATGGGCTCACTGTGTGACTTCTGCCCTTCACTGGGGAGCAAGTCCCAATCTCGTGACCGGCCAACCAGTCTCAGCAGCACCAAGAGCTCAGCGGTGGGCACTGCCAGAACTGTAACTAGCCCCAAGAAGAAGGCCCAATGGATCCCTGAGTGGCAGATGGGGCTGGTGATAGGGTGGTGCGTTTTAGAAAGTAGTGGGTAGAAAGTAAGGGGGGGCATCTTATTGGGGGCTTCTCTCAATACACAAAGTGCTCACCCTGAAGACAGTAGAACTCCCCCCTCACTTCCGTCCCGCACTTTAAATTGCTTTTGTTTGAATGGACTCCCCACTCCCACCTCTTGCCCATGCCAACTATAATATGCAGCATATTATCGGTGTCAATTGGCGAGATAACAAGCTCAATTGTCCCTTACATATTTATTTACATATGATGGGCGGTGGATTGTAGTCCCTGCCCACCTACTGTTATGGGATAGAGCTGGAGGTGGTTGGGAGGATGGTTGGCTGGGCACCCAGCCTGGTTTGTGTGCACCCTACTCCCCTGCCAAAAACATGGCTGGTGGGGGCATGTAAAATCCAGTCCTATGATTCTCTGATTCTGTAATAATCTATGACATCCCCCTGTTGTATTAATGAGGGTGTGAATTAATTGTCCCTGGTAGGGGGCTGAGATACATTCCTGGTATAAATTGGCCGAGTGTGATGGAATACTCTCTAATTGCCTGGATGAGTGCAGCTCCAACAATACTTAAGAAGCTCAACAACATCCAGAATAAAGCAGCCCATCCACCACTTTAAACATTCACTCCCTCCACCGCCAACGCACATCCGTAGCCGTGTGTACCCTCTACATTGGCAAACCGGATGAGGTTTTTTTTTACTAGAATCAGAGAGTTTCAAGGCCACCGTTATGAGTACAGTATTTTAGACCAGATTTATTTATTTAATTGCATTTTAAGTTTCACCAGCTGCAAATACTAGGTAAGATGGTGGGGGGGGGGTGCGGGGGGGGGGGGGGGGGGGGGGGGGGGGGGGGGGAGGGGTTGAGGGAAGAAACTCCTGAACAGGGGCCCAAATGGCTGATGAGAGCACCAGCAATCACGGGTCAAGGGAAAACACTGGACTTAAGTTAACAAAAATGCTGGATACTACGACAAGTAGACATTAGGCTTGACATTCTGAAAGGAGATCAAACATCTGAAGATCTTTCTTCATCTAAACCTAGATATTTGTTGCGATCATTGTTGTTTCTATAAAGGGCTGATATAATCAAATATGTATCATAGAAGTGAGTAGACACTTAACTTGAGAAAGCTCAGTGAGAGTTTATGCTTTTTGTACAAGACACCACCAGGACCGAAGAAAGTAGGCAGGAGGCAAAGTGAATTAAGAAGTTAAGGTTAGAAGGCAACAAGCTTGAAGTCTTTGAGTGGAAAGCATGTTTGAGGGATGTGAGCTTGGGAATGAAGGCAGTAGAACAGGAGATGTTATTACTCACCAAGCTCCTTTAACAGAACATTACAAATCACTTTGAGTCCAATATATCTTCAGCGAAGAATGAAAACATTGTTAAAAAACAGTTGCCATTGTGGTATCGACAAATTCGCAGACCTGGTGTGTGTATATTGTTACGGTCAAGTAAACTTAGAGGATTTTTGCTTTTTTACAGACAGACTAATAACTGAAATGAAACCAATAGCAAAGAAAACCGGAATTTCATGTCAGAAAAACTGAAAGGTCAGGGGAAGATGGTAGCATTGTGGCGATGTAGCTGGGCTAGTGGTCCCAAACCCCGTGGGAACATAGGTTTCTATGAGATCCCCCGTCATTCTTTGGACAACTTTGGACTCCCACAATCCAAAGATGTGCAGGTCAGGTGGATTGTCCAAAAGGTTAGGTGGGGTTACTGGCTTTACGGGGAAAGGGTGGAGGCGTGTGCTTCAATAGAGTGCTCTTTTCAAGGGCCGGCGCAAACTCGATGGGCTGAATGGCCTCCTTCTGCACTGTAAATTCTATGATTCTTCTGAACTCCAGCAAATACAATCCTAACCAACTCAACCTCTCCTCATACGTCCGTCCTGCCATCCCAGGAATCAGTCTGGTAAACCTTCTGTGCACTCCTTCTACAGCAAGAATACCCTAAAGATTAGGGGTTGAGGGGGAAAGGGAACAAGGTGAGGAAATGTGATCAAAACTATTTTTGAGCATGGAGATTAAACAGAGTCATGGATGTGTTGGGCTGATTGACCACTTGTAACCCCTCTGTATTTCTGTGAGCTATTCTGCTGAATGAATATATCATTGACATCCTATTCCACTTTATATTTCAGAAAAGCAGGGGAAAACATTTGAAGTTCTCATCCGTGAAAAGTTGAGATATAAGCCGAAGAAATGCTACGGATGTGGCAAGATGCTCCTTGATGCCCAGTTGGTACTGAAGACACAAGATGTTCGTGAATATTATGGCTCTTGTCGAACAAAGCATCTTGCTTTTCAGGAGTCTAATGTGTACTTCCACCTACTTGAGAAATGTGTGGGGAAGAAATATGGGTCTTTTGCTCAACATAATTTCACTGTCCCAGATGCCGTGATGGTGTGTTTAACCAGCACCCAGATCACAATGCTGAAAGACATGAATATCATTCAGGATGCAGGGGACACAGAACCCCAAGACAAAATGGGGGAAGTTGCTTTTGGCCAGAGTAAGCCCGCCCAATGTGAGGAAGCTGAAGAGATAAAGATCCCCCCTGTCCTCAATCCCCGTCCCGCGTCCCATGTTAGCAAATAGTATTCCTCTGAGTTCTTCCTGAACAGTCTTCATAGTCATTTGGATAGTGACAGAAGCAAAACCAGGAATGTCTTAGAATCATAGAATTTACAGTGCAGAAGGAGGCCATTCGGCCCATCGAGTCTGCATCGGGCCTTGGGAAAGAGCACCCTACTTAAGCCCACGCCTCCACCCTATCCCCGTAACCAGTAACCCCACCTAACCTTTTTTGGACATGAAGGGCAATTTAGCATGGCCAATCCACCTAACCTGAACATCTTTGGACTTGTGGGAGGAAACCGGAGCACCCGGAGGAAACCCACGCAGACAACGCGCAGACAGTGACCCAAGCCGGGAATCAAACCTGGGACCCTGGAGCTGTGGAGCAACTGTGCTAACCACTGTGCTACCGTGCTGTCAAGTTCCACCATCGTTTGTCAGTTTGTGCATTTCGGTGGGCAATGTGCAAGGATGTTTGCTGTAGAAGGTTCCATCTCTGCTACTCCACTACTGGGCCGATATCTGGGGTTTGAGTATCTGTGTGTGTCTCTCTCCAGCTGGCACTGAAACTTCAGAGGCCAGGGGATGCCGCACTGGGACACCTCCACGGAAGAGAGCACTGAATCAAGCCTGCCGTTTATCCCTAACCGGAAGCCTGAGGCTTATATCACACAAATATCCAGACCCCCACCAATGCCCAGGTGATTCTCTCTCTTGCCGGTGGTGCAACACCCACCCGGTTCCTACTTCGCTGGAGTAGCTTTCCCAAGAGAGAGAATAGGACACTGCTGTTTATTACCTAACCAGCAGCCTGTCCTGAGTGAACGGGTTCGAATCGTTCAAGATGACCCTAGATTCTCGACCCCGGAATTAAGGTGAGGAATATCTTAACAATGACTTGGTCAGAGATCACTGGTGAGAGATTGAAGAATTGAAACGACTCCAATTATCAGCAAATCGAGGTTTATTGCAAAACCCAGGTCAAAATCATCAAACAGAAGAAATTATAATAAAATCTTAAACTCTAACACAAACTAAGTCTATTCAGGAAGTACTATAACGGACACAACGTAAAATCTTATTGTTACACAAGTTTAGCAATGGCACAAAACACAAATTAAGCCCCTGCCCCAAAGCCTCAACCACTATCAAAGTCAAGGGAGTTTCGCAAGCTGCTGCAGGGTACTTACGGTCACAGGCTGCAGGAGGTCAAGTCGAAGGTGGAGAGGTCAAGCCAAGAGACCCTCAATCGAAACACAGCCCCTTTTATATCTGTTTTACCTGGCTTTTTCCTGTGTTCGGCAAGCCCCTTTTGCATTGAATCCATAAGGTTTAAAGTTCCCGCAGGTCCTGCCCCCTTTGAGCCGGTCAGACCTGTCAAGATGGGAGTACCTCCCCTAGGTCCGCCTCCAGTCTGCTTTTTGAGATAACGAGGTTGAGCTCCCTTGTGAAGATTTTCAAAGTCTTCCATCTGCTCCGGAGATCGCTGCTATGTTGATGAGGTGTTGATTGGATTCTGCTCTGGTGGAGGCAAAGTCATTTACATCTGCATGGGGCTATGACCATCCCATTGTCCTGCTTGCAGGCAGGCCCCTTTGTGTATTCCCGTGCCCCTTTGTCTGTGTTTTAATCTTATCTAGTTGTCTGGCTCCTTCTTCCTTGTAGCTCCTAGGGGGGGGTTGTAAATACCTATGCCCCATCTCAGCTCAGCGGACCAAGCCTGCTGGGAAATTTGGTTACGTTCCTTTGGCTGAAAAGTGTCCAGTTTACAGTCTCTGGGTTTTATTCTTGGGCAGTCCAAAAAGGGCCGAATTGCCCAAAAACCTTACATTGCACAGCAACGGAATGCAGTTTTGCATATCATTCTTGCGGACCCTGCATCTGTGAGCAGATAATCTGAATGATGGCAAAGGCTTCTGTCGGTACCACTGCCCTTGGCCAGACATCTCATGGATCCTATTTGAACAATGTTTCTACGTGTTCCCGGTTAATTGGAATGCTGTGCCTGTTCGGGCCTTTATTGATGACTTCTTATGATGTTGAACCCTTATTCCAGCCTTTTCTCTGCATTGCCGCTTTCAGTCTCCTCTGGCGCCACACGCCTTGCATACATTCTGGGAAGCTGGGCAATTCCTAGCTGCCTGGAGGAGAGACTGCACCGCCTGCATTGTGGTACAGACTCTGTCCATCCAGTTTGGTTTGATACTTGCTTTATCATAGTTCTCACATGCTATAATCTTTGGGTTGGCCCAAGAGGTCTTTTTGCGACACTTCTGTTGGCGTAGATGGTGTCACAAACTCGATTATTCTGTCGGCTAGCTCGGATGCTGTAAATTTAAAATCATGTCCCTCGCCTCTGCATCTACTTATGAATTGTTCAATGCTCCCCATCAGTTGTTGCCTAAAAGAGCAAGAATTCCAGATGGTGGGCGTGATTCTCCAATCGCCCGGCCACGCGTATCTTGGCAGCGTGCCATTCGCTGGTGGCGGGACCTCTACTCCCGCCGCTGGTCAATGGGATTTCCCATTGAAGACACCCCACACTGGCGGGAAACCAGCGGGTGGGGGTGCGCTGCCGGCGGGAAAAGGAAATCCCAGTGGCCGGAGAAATCCAGACAACGTATTCAGAAGTTAAGCTTCACTCGCAATTGATCTTCAAGTGTTGAACATATTTTATCCAAATTTTTAAGAACATCATCCAATAGATCTGAAGTGTTCAGTTTGTTGGAGGCCTTCATCGCCTATAGCAATTTTAATCTTTATCTTTTTAATCTGAGGAACAAATGTGCAGGGGTTTATACGTTCTATACGTATTTTTATATGTTCTCTGTTCTGCGGCCTGTCAGGACTTATGGCTTCCTGACTTGCAGTACCTCTCCTGGCCACAGCATGCTAATTGATTTGCAGTGGGTGGTGCTGTTGAGATGTTGTTTCAGTCCCTGGCTTTCCAGAAGCTCCCCCAACAAAGCAATGATTTTGGCACAAAAATGAGCTGCAGACTTGAAAAGGCATTTTTTTGTCTACGGTCTTCTTCTCGATATTCGAAACTGTCAGGAGCTCTTACAGGATGGACTCTTCTTTCTTGGTCCAGTGTTTACTCAGCTCCCCCCCCCCAACACCCCCACCCTGCCAACCCCCCCTGATCTCCTGAATAGTCAGCTATTTAATATCTGTTCCCACCCCCACTTTCTTGATTGCCCGACCAGTGGAAACTATTTCTCAGTGCCCGCCCAATCAAGCCCCTCCAGAATTTTGTAGATTTCAATTAGATCACTTCTCGTTCTTCCAAATCCCAGAGAATATGAACCCAATTTACTCCGCCTCTCATCACCGGGACCAATCTAGTGAGACTTTGCTGTTACCATCTCCAATGTGAGTATATCCTTTCCGAAATATGGAAACCAAAACTGCGCCCAGTACACCAGATGTGGTCTCACCAAAACCTGGTACAAAAGTAGCAAGAACTCTTTATTCTTGTACTCTTGTAACAAAGGCCTCAACACCCTGGGATGTTTCATTATGCCAAAGGCACTAGATTAATAGAAGTTATTGCACCTGTAGCTGGATAATTGTTCAAGTGTTCCTCTACAGTAATGTATTCTTTTTCAAGCACCCAATAATGAGTCTTGCATTTAGGTTTTGCATTGGTTTACTTGGTGGGCAGCACAGTGGTTAGCGCTATGGCTTCGCAGCGCCAAGGTCCCGGGTTCGATTCCCGGCTTGGGTCACTGTCTGTGCGGAGTCTGCATGTTCTACCCGCGTCTGCGTGGGTTTCCTCCGGGTGCCCCAGTTTCCTCCCACAAGTCCCGAAAGACGTGCTATTAGGTCATTTGGGCATTCTGAATTCTGCCTCTGTGTACCCGAACAGGTGCCGGAATGTGGTGACCAGGGGATTTTCACAGTAACTTCATTGCAGTGTTAATGTAAGCCGACTTGTGACAATAAAGATTATTATTATTCTTAACTTTCTGTTATAAGTTGCCTGTATTGTCTGCTCCCACATGGACAAATATATCCATTCCTTTGAACTTTATAACCAAACTATTTATAACCCAGCTGGTTGATCCCTTCCAAAGAAAAAAATCTCCATTATCCCAGCAATCTGATAACCACAGCGTTACATGAGTATTTGTTCATCATTACTTGTTCCTATCCAAATAACCTGCAACCTTGCTCATACATTTCTCCAGCTCATATTTTTTGCTAGAATATATTAATTAGTGTGCTTTTGTTGGAAATCTATTGCACATATCCACTATATAAAACTCTTCTAATCTACAATCGTGTTTGAGTTTGGTTAATTTTGTAATTGCAAAAAGCCATGGAAAGGGTAATGAGGATTCACTGGAGTGATATGAAGCTTGAAGTTATGCAGGAACATTTTGGATTCATTCATTTTGAATTAATTCACTTGTCTGCTTCAAACTTGTTGTCATCATCAACTGTCCCTTCATTCGAGGATGGCATCCATCCAGGGTCATGGTTTTCTGCCTTGGGTCGTCCCGTGACTGAACAGGCTGATTCACGACCCGCAGGTATTTGGGTAGATCGGATAGGATGCCCCTCAAGATCATGGGATCCTGACTGAATGATTTGCCTCCTTTGCGTTCCTTTTCTGCCAACACTCTTCCTCATTATTAAGACCGTGTGACTCGAAGTGAGATGCAACCAAGCTCTGCCAAGTCATTAATGTCAATGCTGCTCTGCCTCAAGAAGAGCTTCAGAGCGTCTTTGAGACATTTTCTGTGTCCTCCCCCGGAACGTGTGAGAGTTGGGAAAACGGGACTTGGCAGGGAAGATGGTTTTGGCCATCCGGATAAAGTGCCCAGTCCATAAGTGTGAGGTTATCTGATTTGGTCGGAAAAATGGAAAGGCAACTTATTGCAATGGAGAGAAACATCACAGAGTGCTTCGGTGCAGAGGGATCTGGGTGTCCTTGTGCATGAATCACAGAGAACCAATAAGCAGGTAATAAGGAAGGCAAATGGAATGTCTGGCGGCCTTGACATCTATCATTATGAAATGCTTCGAGAGGTTGGTCATGAGACACATCAACTCTTTACTCCCAGAATGCCTTGATCTACTGCAATTCGCATCCCGCCACAACAGAAGCCATCTCCCTAGCCCTGCACTCATTCCTGTAGCATCTCAACAACAATGACTCCTACATCGGACTCCTATTCATTGACTAAAGCTCCGCCATCAACACCATCATCCCAGCAAAGTTCATACCAAAGCTCCAAAACCTAGGACTTGGCTCCTCCCTCTGCAACTGGATCCTAGACTTCCTGACCCACAGACCACAATCAGTAAAGATAAACAACAACACCTCCTCCATGATAGTCCTCAATACCGGGGCCCGGCTAGGCTCTGTACCTATTCCCCTTCTATACTCTCTATACACACACGACTGTGTGGCAAAATGTGGCTCCAACTCCCATCTACAAGTTTGCTGATGACACGACCGTAGTGGGCCGAATCCCAAACAACGATGAGTCAGAATACAGGAGGGAGATAGAGAACCTAGTGGCATGGTGCAATGGCAACAATCTCTCCCTCAATGTCAGCAAAACTAAGGAGCTAGTTATCGACTTCAGGAAGTGAAGAGTCAAACACCCACCCCCCTGTCTGCATCAATGGTGCCAAGGTGGAGATGGTTGAAAGCTTCAAATTCCTAGTTGTGCACATCACCAACAATCTGTCCTGGTCCACCCACGTCGACATTATGACCAAGGAAGCACAACAGCGCCTATACTTCCTCAGGAAACTAAGGAAAGTCAGCAGGTCCACATTGACTTCCAATTTTTACAGATGGGCCATAGAAAACATACTATCTAGATGTATCACAGCCTGGTATGGCAACTGCTCAGCCCCAGACCATTAGAAACAGCAGAGAGTCGTGACACAGCCCAGTCCATCACGCGAACCTGCCTCCCATCCATTGACTCTATCTATATCTCCCGCTTCCTTGGGAAAGCGGGCCGCATAATGAAAGACCCCTCCCATCCGGGGCAATCTCTCTTCCATCGGGCAGGGGATACAAAAGTCTGAGAACACGCACTAACAGATTCAAAAACAGCTTCTTCCCCGCTGTTACCAGACTCCTGAATAGCCCTCTTATGGACTGAACTGATCTCTCCACACATTTTCTCCACTGTGTAGCTCTACACTCTGCATGCTTCACCCGATGTCTATGTGTTTACATCTATCGTATGTCCTATGTTTTTCTGTATGTATGACTGCACTATACGCAGAACAATACTTTTTACTGAACCTCAGTCCACATGACAATTAATCTAAAATGTCGACCTTTATAGCTAAAGGAACCGAGTATAAAAGTAGGGAAGTGTTGCTGCAACTGTACAAGGCATTAGTGAGCCCGCACTTGGAGTACTGTGCACAGTTTTGATCCCCTTATTTGAGGAGGGATGTAGTTGCATTAGAGGCAGCTCAGAGGAGATCCACAAAAGATTGATTCCAGAGATGAGGGTCTGGATTCTCCGTCGGCAGCGCACTCACACCAGCGGATTTCCCGATGGTGTGGGCGTGGCCACAATGCGGGACCCCATTGGCCGGCTGCCGGGATTGAAAATCCTGCTGCCAGTGGGGGCGCGCCACACCTCAAAACGTGTCTAACGGGATGGAGAACCCACCCAGGGGTTTGTCTTATGAAGAGAGATTGAGCAGTTTAGGCCGATACTCTCTCGAGTTTAGAAGAATGAGGGGAGATCTAATTGAGGTATATAATGTCATGTGAGGGTCCCTTTAAGAAAAGTGTGTTTTATCAAATGGCTGCAGTGATGTCACTGTGGGTGGAGCTGGGCTGTGATTCTGTCTTTTACTTGTGTTTTGAGCTGGAAGCTGCTTTGTGGCTCTGAGTTTTTTTGGTTTTGTTTTCAGTTGGAATCTGCATTCAAACAAAGAAGGTGTATTTTTGGTTTCTCTCTCTGCATGCTAAAGAATGTCTCCAGATCACTTGATAACTTCAAAGTAATACCTGTTTTCTGTAAGGAATGCAAACCTACTGTAGAAAAGGGTGTTTGGCTTATGGATGTTGTTAGGAAAGTTATGAAGGGTTACCTATAGAGTACTATATCTTTGGGGGGCTATTTGTGTTGGTAGTTGATAAGATGTTTATTGTGTGTTTATAAAATGTTAACTGGATTGATAGAATAAACATTGTTTTGTTTAAAAATACTAAAGATCTCTGTTGCATAACACCTGGAAAGTAGGCCCTTGGTGTAGCCACGTAAAATGGCTGCGTTCCGATTAATCTGGCCAAAACCCAGTTTGAAACGGCTAACCCGAAAGACTGCTGGGAAAAGCAGCTAACAAGACACAAGCAGGCAGCTGCAGACAGTATTGCATATTCGGCTCTGGGGAAGTTAGCCCAGGTCGATACTCAGGGCTATCAACAGCCCATCAACCCAGGTATTTGCAGTTACATTCAGGACTGTTTGCAGCCCATCTATCCAGACATCTGCAGTTAAATCGGCTATCCCCGGGGACAATTGCAACATATTAGCAATTGAATACCGGGCCAGACCTGTCGGCGCCTGCAGTGGCCGAAACAAAGACAGGTGAACGACCACCCCCCGATCGAGGAATCGCCTCACCATTGGACACATCGACCCCAGGCATTGGGGACAGATCCAATCACTTGGGACTCAGGGTCAAGGGCCGCCCCGGGAGGCGGGAAGCCCCTGGGCCCTATAAAAGTGAGGGGCCAAGTTCAGATCTCGCTCTCTCTCCTCTTCGCCTGCTCGAGATCTTCGCAAGAACAGCAACCGGCAACAGTAAGTTTGAATCCAGCGATCGCTATCCGGTGGAGACACCTAGCCACCGACCTGTAGCAGCCATTTGAATCCCGCGGGCCAGATCTGATTGGACAAGCCATTCGTTTCCCTGACCTAGTGGGCTCTTCCTAAGTTAAGTATTGGCCAGTAGTGATAGGTTTATTATATAGAAAGTAGTATTAGGGTATTAATATTGCTTGTTGTATATAATAAATGACCGTTGTTTTAATCCTTACTAAGCGGTGTGCTGTATTATTAATCATAACCTGAACTTGAACCACGTGGCGGTATCATAAAGATACCTGGCGACTCATGAGCAAAGGTGACGTAATCAGAGCAAATAGACTAACGTTAAAAAGAGCACCATAATTGGCAACATCCTGACGGGACCCGACTTAGAAGTGGAATACCACTCCGGGAGAACCCCAACATTTTGAATTAGAATCCAATCGGAAACAAACAAAAAAAAACCACAAGTGTTCAAGCGGTTCTGGTTAATAATTCACAATTCGGAAGTGTGTATATGCATGCGTAACTAACAGGGCTATAAGGCAAAACCGATAGATTTTTTGTTGCGTCAAAACTATCGGCAGTTGGTATTTCAGAAATAAGCGCAAGCCGTACCCGCATCTACCACACCACCTTAGCCCCCTGTTCCAAATTCAAACGTAACGAGCAGATAAGAGAGAGCCATGCAAGCGATGCAGCGCCTCATGAACCCCGAAGATTTTGCTGTCGCACCAGTCAGCAGCGTTAGAGCGGGACAGTGTCCCGTTTGGGAGGTGGAAATCCTCACATTTCTGCAGGGCAAAGGATGGCCCATGTGGAAGGATTTCTGCAATAACGATGTCCAGGTCCTGGACGTATAGGGCATACTTGGTGGGAGAACCTGAGTGAGATTCACAGAAAGAGTTTAGCAAAAGCGCGCAAGCCGATGGCAATTGTGTCCTGTCTGGCACAATTGCGAGGCACAGAGGAGGTCGTCAGGACGCTCCGCAAGGAAATAGAAGGCATACATCGGATACAGGCATACAGGGAAGTTAACACGTGGCTGAAAGAGTGGTGTGGGAAAGAGGGGTTCCTTTTCATGGGACACTGGCATCAGTTTTGGGACAGGGGGGACCTATACCGTTGGGATGGTCTCCACCTGAACTGAGCTGGGACCAGTGTTCTGGCGAAAAAGAATAAATAGGGTGGTCAATAGGACTTTAAACTAAAGATTGGGGGGGAAGGGAAAGTCAGGGAACCAAGAGGTGAAGTAATCAGTGGGAAGCGTAGCTGCTTAGGTATACAAAAAAGCACGAAAAGACAAAACTCAGGAGAGGTTACGATAGTCCCCATCCCACAAAATATGACACAGTATATGGAAAGGCTCAGTAAACCAAGGTCCACCACACTAAGAAAACAAAAAGGGACGGTCAATAGAGAATTAAAGGTGCTATATTTAAATGCGCGCAGTGTACGGTACAAGGTAGATGAGCTTGTGGCCCAGATTGTGACTGGCAGGTATGATGTGGTAGGCATCACAGAGACATGGTTGCAGGGGGTTCAGGACTGGCATTTAAACATCCAGGGATTCACAACCTATCGAAAAGACAGGGAGGTGGGCAGAGGGGGCGGGGTTGCCTTGTTAATTAGGAATGAAATTAAATCAATAGCACTAAATGACATAGGGTCAGATGATGTGGAGTCTGTGTGGGTAGAGTTGAGGAACCACAAAGGCAAAAAAACCATAATGGGAGTTATGTACAGGCCTCCTAACAGTGGCCAGGACCGGGGGCACAAAATGCACCACGAAATAGAAAGTGCATGTCAGAAAGGCAATGTCACAGTGATCATGGGGGACTTCAACATGCAGGTGGACTGGGTAAATAATGCTGCCAGTGGACCCAAGGAAAGGGAATTCATTGAATATTTACAGGAGGGCTTTTTGGAACAGCTTGTGATGGAGCCCACGAGGGAACAGGCCATTCTGGACTTAGTGTTATGTAATGAGCCAGACTTGATTAAAGATCTTAAAGTAAGGGAGCACTTAGGAGGCAGTGATCATAATATGGTAGAATTCAATCTCCAATTTGAAAGAAAGAAGGTAGAATCAGATGTAAAGGTGTTACAGTTAAATAAAGGTAACTACAGGGGCATGAGGGAGGAACTGACGAAAATCGACTGGGAGCAGAGCCTAGTGGGAAAGAACAGCAATGGCAGGAGTTTCTGGGAGTAATTGAGGACACAGTACAGAGGTTCATCCCAAAGAAAAGAAAGGTTATCAGAGGGGGGATTAGGCAGCCATGGCTGACAAAGGAAGTTAGGGAATGCATCAAAGCAAAAGAGAAAGCCTATAATGTGGCAAAGAGTAGTGGGAAGTCAGAAGATTGGGAAGGCTACAAAAACAAACAGAGGATAACAAAGAGAGAAATAAGGAAAGAGAGGATCAAATATGAAGGTAGGCTAGCCAGTAACATTAGGAATGATAGTAAAAGTTTCTTCAAATACATTAAAAACAAACGGGAGGCAAAAGTTGACATTGGGCCGCTCCAAAATGACGCTGGTAATTTTGTGATGGGAGACAAGGAAATAGCTGAGGAACTAAATAAGTACTTTGCGTCAGTCTTCATAGTAGAAGACATGAGTAATATCCCAACAATTCCGGAGAGTCAGGGGGCAGAGTTGAATATGGTAGCCATCACAAAGGAGAAAGTGGTAGAGAAACTAAGAGGTCTAAAAATGGATAAATCTCCGGGCCCAGATGGACTACATCCTAGAGTTCTAAAGGAGATAGCTGAAGAAATAGTGAAGGCGTTAGTTATGATCTTTCAAAAGTCACTGGAGTCAGGGAAAGTCCCAGAGGATTGGAAAATCGCTGTTGTAATCCCCCTGTTCAAGAAGGGAACAAGGAAAACGATGGAAAATTATAGGCCAATTCGCCTAACCTCGGTTGTTGGCAAGATTCTAGAATCCATTGTTAAGGATGAGATTTCTAAATTCTTGGAAGTGCAGGGTCGGATTAGGACAAGTCAGCATGGATTTAGTAAGGGGAGGTCATGCCTGACAAACCTGTTAGAGTTCTTTGAAGAGATAACAAATAGGTTAGACCAAGGAGAGCCAATGGATGTTATCTATCTTGACTTCCAAAAGGCCTTTGATAAGGTGCCTCACGGGAGACTGCTGAGTAAAATAAGGGCCCATGGTATTCGAGGCAAGGTACTAACATGGATTGATGATTGGCTGTCAGGCAGAAGGCAGAGAGTTGGGATAAAAGGTTCTTTTTCGGAATGGCAACCGGTGACGAGTGGTGTCCCGCAGGGTTCAGTATTGGGGCCACAGCTGTTCTCTTTATATATTAACGATCTAGATGACGGGACTGGGGGCATTCTGGCTAAGTTTGCCGATGATACAAAGATAGGTGGAGGGGCAGGTAGTATGGAGGAGGTGGGGAGGCTGCAGAAAGATTTAGACAGTTTAGGAGAGTGGTCCAAGAAATGGCTGATGAAATTCAACGTGGGCAAGTGCGAGGTCTTGCACTTTGGAAAAAAGAATAGAGGCATGGACTATTTTCTAAACGGTGACAAAATTCATAATGCTGAAGTGCAAAGGGACTTGGGAGTCCTAGTCCAGGATTCTCTAAAGGTAAACTTGCAGGTTGAGTCCGTAATTAAGAAAGCAAATGCAATGTTGTCATTCATCTCAAGAGGCTTGGAATATAAAAGCAGGGATGTACTTCTGAAGCTTTATAAAGCATTAGTTAGGCCCCATTTAGAATACGGTGAGCAATTTTGGGCCCCACACCTCAGGAAGGACATACTGGCACTGGAGCGGGTCCAGCGGAGATTCACACGGATGATCCCAGGAATGGTAGGCCTAACATACGATGAACGTCTGAGGATCCTGGGATTATATTCATTGGAGTTTAGGAGGTTGAGGGGAGATCTAATAGAAACTTACAAGATAATGAATGGCTTAGATAGGGTGGATGTAGGGAAGTTGTTTCCATTAGCAGGGGAGACTAGGACCCGGGGGCACAGCCTTAGAATAAAAGGGAGTCACTTTAGAACAGAGATGAGGAGAAATTTCTTCAGCCAGAGAGTGGTGAGTCTGTGGAATTCATTGCCACAGAGGGCGGTGGAGGCCGGGACGTTGAGTGTCTTTAAGACAGAAGTTGATAAATTCTTGATTTCTCGAGGAATTAAGGGCTATGGAGAGAGAGCGGGTAAATGGAGTTGAAATCAGCCATGATTGAATGGTGGAGTGGACTTGATGGGCCGAATGGCCTTACTTCCGCTCCTATGTCTTATGGTCTTATGGATGAGTAAAATCGTTGTATGCGAAATTGAGAAAGAGAACCTGGAGTTAAAAGGGAAATTAGCAGCAAAGGACGAAGAGGTGGCTGACGCCAAACGGGGTCACCAATCTTGTCTGGCGCACTTGAGTAGTTTCCAGTCACAATATGAAAAGGCTTATCAGAACCTGCAACGTGCAGTCCTGGTAAAGAAAGAAACAGAAAACCAGGTAGAGACGCTCCAGAAACAATGCAGTGATCTCAAGGCAGCCTTGAGAGCGCTCCACGCCACAACCACGGAACAAAGGCAGAGTACTTTGGACCATGCAAAGTGCCGAAAGCAGATTGCAGACTTGAAAGCACTGCTTTCTGTCCAAAAGGGATTTCAAGAAACCTTTGGGGAAAGTTTAGACCAGGAAGACGGCCCTGATTGGGAAGAATTGCAAGAGACAGCGCAGAGATATGTTCAGGGAGCATGTGCGCAGGGAAAACCCCAAAGGAAGAAAACACCCCCACTCCCACACAACAGATAATACAGGCTCCCATGAACCATGTAACAACCCACCGCACCGCCACAGCAGACGAGGCGGAAGTCTTATATTCCACCCCCCTTACAGTGACCCAATTACGGGACGCGTGTGCCAAAATCACACCGTTCCTCCCCGCTTCAGACCCACACCATTTCTTTGCCACCGTCAAACACCAGGCAACCATGTGCGGCCTGGATGAGAAAGAGCAGGTAAAGCTCACGGTTCTCAGCTTAGACCCATCGGTCGCAGCAGCCCTTCCCGACACACAGAATGTAGGAGGAAGCACCCTTGCAGAAATGCATGCCGCCATCCTGGATGCGATCAGGTACAACCGGGGCGACCCCGTAGACGGTCTGAATAAATGCAGACAGAAAAAGTCTGAACACCCCACAGCGTTCACAGGACGCTTATGGATTCATTTTGAAGCCGTTTTCGGCAACGTGGATCGTGCCCATTTGTCCCCAGACAATATGGCCAAATGGACCCGCACCCTTATCTCCCATGCCACAGAGGCAGGACAAAAAGCCTGTACCAATTATGACCCAGTTTGAAATGGCTAACCTGAAAGACTGCTGGGAAAAGCAGCTAACAAGACACAAGCAGGCAGCTGCAGACAGTATTGCATATTCGGCTCTGGGGAAGTTAGCCCAGATCGATACTCAGGGCTATCAACAGCCCATCAACCCAGGTATTTGCAGTTACATTCAGGACTGTTTGCAGCCCATCTATCCAGACATCTGCAGTTAAATCGGCTATCCCCGGGAACAATTGCAACATATTAGCAATTGAATACCGGGCCAGACCTGTCGGCGCCTACAGTGGCCGAAACAAAGACAGGTGAGCGACCACCCCCTGATCGAGGAATCGCCTCACCATTGGACACATCGACCCCAGGCATTGGGGACAGATCCAATCACTTGGGACTCAGGGTCAAGGGCCGCCCCGGGAGGCGGGAAGCCCCTGGGCCCTATAAAAGTGAGGGGCCAAGTTCAGATCTCGCTCTCTCTCCTCTTCGCCTGCTCGAGATCTTCGCAAGAACAGCAACCGGCAACAGTAAGTTTGAATCCAGCGATCGCTATCCGGTAGAGACACCTAGCCACCGACCTGTAGCAGCCTTTTGAATCCCGCGGGCCAGATCTGATTGGACAAGCCATTCGTTTCCCTGACCTGGTGGGCTCTTCCTAAGTTAAGTATTGGCCAGTAGTGATAGGTTTATTATATAGAAAGTAGTATTAGGGTATTAATATTGCTCGTTGTATATAATAAATGACCGTTGTTTTAATCCTTACTAAGCGGTGTGCTGTATTAGTAATCATACCCTGAACTTGAACCACGTGGCGGTATCATAAAGATACCTGGTGACTCATGAGCAAAGGTGACTTAATCAGAGCAAATAGACTAAGGTTAAAAAGAGCAACATTGGCCTCCTCGTAACCAAAATCTATTAAAAATTGTGGGTCAGGTGAACTCCATGATATACTTTGGTGTTCTCTAAACCCTGGCCCATAACAATAAGATGATAAAAGATATTTTCAAAGTAGACATAGATTTGATGCTTCCTCTTGTGGGGCAATCTCGAACGAAAGGTCATAGTTTTAGGATAAGGGGTAGCAGATTTAAAACAGCGAGGAGGAGAAATTACTTTTTTCAAAGGGTCGTGAATCTGTGGAATTCACTCCCCCAGCGTGCGGTAGATGCTGGGACTTGGAGTAAACTTAAGGAGGAGGTAGACAGATTTTTAATTAGTAATGGGTTGAAGGGTTATGGAGAACGGGGAGGAAAGTGGCGATGAGGACAAAAGGAGTTCAGCCATGATCGCATTGAATGGTGGGGCCGGCTCAAGGGGCTGAATCGGCCACTTCTGCTACTAGTTCTTGTGTTCTTATCTCTGGTCAGGCTGCTTTGGGCCGACACATTAATCTTCTTCCTCTGGGTGTTTTGGGTCTTGCGATGTCTTAGTGCTCGGTCATCGTCCAGTTCATCACCGATCGAACAAGTTGATGATCTTCCCAGAAGACATCAGACCAACGCATGGGTTGAGTGATACAGGCATCACTTAGATCCTGACCAATCCAGTAGAAGCCAGTGCTTTGATCTGGGATTCCTCCGGATTCTTCCATGTGGTTTTGTCTTTGTCCTTCTGGCGAAAGAGGATGCTTGTTACAATGAGGCCATGCTGAGCACATTTCAGCAGCTGGAGGATGCATTTTGCATTGGCTTTTCCCACCCTGCTTTTCCCCAATGATGACACTCCAGACATCAGTGTTACGGCCAACACTGACATTAAAATTTCCCAGAGGAACGATCTTTTCTCCTTTTGGGATGGCAGTGGGGACATCATAAAGGTCGGAATAGAACTTTTCCTTTCCACCTTAACCAGAGTTAAGGGGCTGAAGTGCTGATCATGGAATTTACAGTGCAGAAGGAGGCCATTCGGCCCATCGAGTCTGTACCTTGGGAAGAGCATCCCACTTAAGCCCCACATCTCCACCCTATCCCCTTTATCCCTGTAACCCAGGAACCCCACCTAACCTTTTTGAACACTAAGGGCAATTTAGCATGGCCAATCCACCTAACCCGCACATCTTTGGACTGTGGGAGGAAACCGGGGCAATCGGAGGAAACCCACGCAGACACGGGGAGAACGTGCAGACTCCACAAGACAGTGACGTGACCCAAGCCGGGAATCGAACCTGGGACCCTGGCGCTGTGAAGCAACTGTGAAATGAAATGATAATCACTTATTTTCAAAAGTAGGCTTCAATCCGGCGCCTGTTCGGGGAGGCTGGTACGGGAATTGAACCATGCTGTTGGCACTTGGTTTGCTTTAAAAGCCAGTGATTTAGCCCAGTGTGCTACACCACTATCCTACCATGATGACAGTGGCACATTGGTTATGGCAGAGATGTGGGTGAAGTGTTATGAGTTTTCATTTATACAATTGCGGAATTCTGGCAGCACATCCAAGATCCTCCTCTCGATGACAAAACCAACTTTTTTTTAAAAAGCGATATTTCACTCCAAACGTAAACAATAACAACAAAACCACATTTCCACAAACCAGAGTCAGCAGTTTGTACATTTTTCCCTTTTTAATCCTTTCCCTCCCCATCCCCCACCCTCGAGGCAAACAACTCCTCAAATATTGTCATGAACGTCCTACACTGTATCTTGAAGCCGTCTTCTGACCCCCTTGAGGCAAACTTAATCTCTTCCAACTGGACAAACTCATACTGGTCTCCCAGACAGGCCACAACCGCCCCCCCTGGTGGCGTATCCGACCTCCAATTCAAAAGAACCCATCGGCGGGCAATCAGAGAGGTGAAGGCAGGTGAAGGCCGTGACATCAGCCCCCTTAAGAACATAAGAACTAGGGCAGGAGTAGGCCATCTGGCCCCTCGAGCCTGCTCCGCCATTCAATGAGATCATGGCTGATCTTTTGTGGACTCAGCTCCACTTTCCGGCCCGAACACCATAACCCTTAATCCCTTTATTCTTCAAAAAACTATCTATCTTTATCTTAAAAACATTTAATGAAGGAGCCTCTACTGCTTCACTGGGCAAGGAATTCCAGAGATTCACAATCCTTTGGGTGAAGACGTTCCTCCTAAACTCAGTCCTAAATCTACTTCCACTTATTTGGAGGCTATGCCCCCTAGTTCTGCTTTCACCCGCCAGTGGAAACAACCTGCCCGCATCGATCCTATCTATTCCCTTCATAATTTTATATGTTTCTATAAGATCCCCCCTCATCCTTCTAAATTCCAACGAGTACAGTCCCAGTCTACTCAACCTCTCCTCGTAATCCAACCCCTTCAGCTCTGGGATTAACCTAGTGAATCTCCTCTGCACACCCTCCAGTGCCAGTACGTCCTTTCTCAAGTAAGGAGACCAAAACTAAACACAATACTCCAGGTGTGGCCTCACTAACACCTTGTACAATTGCAGCATAACCTCCCTAGTCTTAAACTCCATCCCTCTAGCAATGAAGGACAAAATTCCATTTGCCTTCTTAATCACCTGTTGCACCTGTAAACCAACGTTTTGCGACTCATGCACTAGCACACCCAGGTCTCTCTGCACAGCAGCATGTTTTAATATTTTATCATTTAAATAATAATCCCTTTTGCTGTTATTCCTACCAAAATGGATAACCTCACATTTGTCAACATTGTATTCCATCTGCCAGACCCTAGCCCATTCACTTAGCCTATCCAAATCCCTCTGCAGACTTCCAGTATCCTCTGCACCTTTTGCTTTACCACTTATCTTAGTTTCATCTGCAAACTTGGACACATTGCCTTTGATCCCCAACTCCAAATCATCTATGTAAATTGTGAACAGTTGTGGGCCCAACACTGATCCCTGAGGGACACCACTAGCTACTGATTGCCAACCAGAGAAACACCCATTAATCCCCACTCTTTGCTTTCTCTTAATTAACCAATCCTCTATCCATGCTACTACTTTCCCCTTAATGCCATGCATCTTTATCTTATGCAGCAACCTTTTGTGTGGCACCTTGTCAAAGGCTTTCTGGAAATCCAGATATACCACATCCATTGGCTCCCCGTTATCTGCCGCACTGGTAATGTCCTCAAAAAATTCCACTAAATTAGTTAGGCACGACCTGCCCTTTATGAACCCATGCTGCGTCTGCCCAATGGGACAATTTCCATCCAGATGCCTCGCTATTTCTTCCTTGATGACAGATTCCAGCATCTTCCCTACTACCGAAGTTAAGCTCACTGGCCTATAATTACCCGCTTTCTGCCTACCTCCTTTTTTAAACAGTGGTGTCACGTTTGCTAATTTCCAATCCACCGGGGCCACCCCAGAGTTTAGTGAATTTTGGAAAATTAGCACTACTGCATTTGCAATTTCCCAGCCATCACTTTTAGCACTCTGGGATGCATTCAATCAGGGCCAGGAGACTTGTCTACCTTTATCCCCATTAGCTTGCCCATCACTACCTCCTTAGTGATAACAATCCTCTCAAGGTCCTCACCTGTCATAGCCTCATGTCATAGCAGCACGGTAGCACAGGGCAGCACGGTAGCATTGTGGATAGCACAATTGCTTCACAGTTCCAGGGTCCCAGGTTCAATTCCGGCTTGGGTCACTGTCTGTGCGGAGTCTGTACATCCTCCCTGTGTGTGCGTGGGTTTCCTCCGGGTGCTCCAGTTTCCTCCCACAGTCCAAAGATGTGCAGGTTAGGTGGATTGGCCATGATAAATTGCCCTTAGTGTCCAAAATTGCCCTTAGTGTTGGGTGGGGTTACTGGGTTATGGGGATGGGGTGGAGTTGTTGACCTTGGGTAGGGTGCTCTTTCCAAGAGCCGGTGAAGTCTCGATGGGCCGAATGGCCTCCTTCTGCACTGTAAATTCTATGTTAATCTATGTCTATGTTAATCACTGGCATGTTATTTGTGTCTTCTACTGTGAAGACCGACCCAAAAAACCTGTTCAGTTCCTCAGCCATTTCCTCATCTCCCATTATTAAATCTCCCTTCTAATCCTCTCAAGGACCAATATTTACTTTATTCACACTTTTTTGTTTTATATATTTGTAGAAACTTTTACTATCTGTTTTTATAAGTACTGTTAATTCAGTCAGTGGTCAGGGACAGAGTGGTGTGACTGCAAGGGAGGCAGGTAGGGGGATCCTGAGTTTAGGAGTTGAGGAGCCTCAGCCCTTGACCTTGTCCAACAGGTATGAGGTACTTGCTCCCTGTGTGGATGAGGAAGAGGGCTGTAGGGAGGATGCGTTGACTGACCACTGCACCGTGGTACAGGAAGCCATTCAAGAGGGGGGAGCAAAAAGACAAGTGGTAGTTGTAGGGGATTCTATAATTAGCGGGATTGATGGCATCCTTTGGAAGCCAGATCGTGAGACCCGCATGGTATGTTGCCTGCCCGGTGCCAGGGTGAGGGACATCTCTGATCAGCTTGAAAGGATTTTGGAGAGGGAGGGGGAGGATCCAGTTGTTGTGGTCCACGTTGGGACTAACAACATAGGTAAGACTAGGAAAGAGGACCTGTTTGGGGATTATCAAACACTAGGAACTAAATTAAAGAACAGGTCCTCCAGGGTTATAATCTCTGGATTACTACCCGAGCCACGTGCCAATTGGCATAGGGTTGAGAAAATTAGGGAAGTTAACACGTGGCTAAAGGAGTGGTGCGAGAAAGAGGGATTCCATTTCATGGGGCATTGGCATCAGTACTGGGGCAGGAGGGACCTGTACCGTTGGGACGATCTTCACTTGAACCATTCTGGGACCAGTGTTCTAGCGAATAGGATAAATAGGTTGGTCACAAGGACTTTAAACTAGCAAGTTGGGGGGAAGGGAAGGGTAAAGCTATGGACAGTATAATGGTTAATGGAGAGCAAGGCAGCAGGTTACGTGACAGGGTATTATGTAGAGATATGGGTTCAAAGACAAGGAAAATTAGGAGAAAGGGTAAGAGGAAAAATAATTTGCGAACAGTTACTGATCAAGGTGTTGGGATTCGACTTCCGGTTGCGGCGATGACCAGCTAAGCCGCACGTTTCGGCGGCTCCAGCTCGAACGGACCTTCGGGCTCTTTTAATAGCCCCAACGGGGAATTTTTTCGGGATGAAACCCGGTGTGGGGTGAGACAACAGGGAGTCCCCCCCAACGAAAAAGAAAAATATCGGCGGCGGCGGCCAGATCGGAGAATCCTCGAGGGCAGCGGCAGAAGGAAAAAGGAGCAAGATGGCGGCGGAGGGAGCCCAGGTGACATGGGGGCCGGACCAAGACGAATTTTTGAGACGGTGTGTGGAGCTGCTTAAGAAGGAGGTGCTGGCCCCGATGCTACAAGCAATTGAGGGGCTTAAGGAGGCACAAAAGACCCAGGAGATGGACCTCCGTGTGGTGGAGCAGAAGGTGACGGACAACGAGGACGAGATCCTGGGCCTGGCGGTCAAAACGCAGATGCACGAGGCGCTCCACAAAAAGTGCATTGAAAGGATTGAAGTCCTAGAAAACATATCACGGAGAAAGAACCTTCGGATCCTGGGTCTCCCCGAGGGAGTGGAAGGAGCGGACGGCGGGGCTTACGTGAGCTCGATGCTACGCTCGCTAATGGGAGCTGAGGCCCCCTCGGGCCCCTTGGAAGTGGAAGGGGCCCATCGGGTCCCTGCGAGGAGACCAAAGGCGGGAGAACCACCTAGGGCGACGATCGTGCGATTTCATCGCTTCAATGACAGAGAGGTGGTTCTGAGATGGGCCAAAAAGGTACGAAGTAGTAGATGGGAGAATGCGGTGGTACGGGTGTACCAGGATTGGAGTGCGGAGGTGGCGAGAAGGAGGGCGAGTTTTAACCGAGCCAAGGAGGTGCTGCACAACAAGAAGGTGAAGTTCGGGATGTTGCAGCCGGCGCGACTGTGGGTCACGCACCAGGAGAGGCATCACTACTTCGAAACGGCGGAAGAAGCATGGACCTTCATTAAAAACGAGAAACTGGATCAGAACTTAGGGACTGATGTTGGAGGGGAAACAACAATGCTGGTGTATATAGAGATGTAAATTGGGGAGGGGGGAACACTAAGAAATGTGGGCACCGGTGTGGGGGAAGAAGAGACATAGGCGGGGGATGGGGAATGGGAGTGGGGCGGCAGAGGGAGCTGCGCCACGAGGAGCGGGACGGCTCTAGAGAACACGGGGCTTATTGTTCTTGTTCCCGCGCCAGAAAGATGATGGTGGGAAGATAGGCGCAAGGTAGATGGGAGTTCCCCACACGGGGGGGTCAAGGAGAGAGCAGGAGAAGCCGGGGTCAGTTGAAGTCAGCTGACTTTCGGAAGCAATATGGGGGGAGTAATCATGCTAGATGGGGATCTAGCGGGGGGGGGGGGGGGGGGGGAGGATAACTGGGTTGCTGCTGCAGAGATCGAAGAGGAACTGGTAAAAGAAAAGGTGGTCGGGGCGGGAATGTGCCGCCTGGGGAACGGGTGGGTGCGCGGAACCGGGACGTGGGACTGGCCTAGAGAGGGTGATGGCTAGTCGACAGGGGAGGGGGGCAGGCAGCCCCCCAGTTCGGCTGATCATGTGGAACGTGAGAGGCCTAAATGGGCCGATTAAAAGGGCCCGAGTGTTCGCGCACTTGAAAGGACTGAGGGCAGACGTGGCCATGCTTCAGGAGACGCACCTGAAGGTGGCGGACCAAGTTAGGTTAAGGAAAGGATGGGTGGGACAGGTGTTCCACTCAGGGCTGGATGCAAAGAACAGAGGGGTGGCCATACTGGTGGGGAAACGGGTGTCATTCGAAGCTAGGAACATTGTAGCAGACAGCGGAGGCAGATATGTGATGCTGAGTGGCAGACTGCAGGGAATGGAGGTCGTGTTGGTTAACGTATATGCCCCGAATTGGGATGATGCGGGATTTATGAAGCGAATGCTGGGACGTATCCCGGACCTGGAGGTAGGAAACCTGATAATGGGGGGTGGGGACTTCAACACCGTGTTGGACCCAGGGTTAGATAGATCTAGATCTAGGACCGGAAGAAGGCCGGCAGCGGCCAAGGTGCTTAGGGGGTTTATGGACCAAATGGGGGGAGTGGATCCGTGGCGATTTGTTAGGCCGATGGCCAAAGAGTTCTCCTTCTTCTCCCATGTTCACAAGGTGTACTCCCGGATAGATTTCTTTGTTTTGGGAAGGTCACTGATCTCGAGGGTGGAAGGAACTGAGTACTTAGCCATAGCTGTTTCAGATCATGCCCCACACTGGGTGGACCTGGAACTAGGAGAGGAGAGGGAGCAGCGTTCACTCTGGCGACTGGATGTGGGATTACTGGCGGATGAGGGAGTCTGCGGAAGGGTGCGGGGATGTATCGAGAGGTACCTGGAGGCCAATGACGACGGGGAGGTCCGAGTGGGAGTAGTATGGGAAGCACTAAAGGCGGTGGTCAGAGGAGAGCTGATCTCCATCAAGGCCCACAAGGGGAAAATAGAGGCCAAGGAAAGGGAAAGACTACTGGGGGAGATTTTGAGGGTAGATAAAGAATACGCGGAGGCCCCGGATGAAGGACTATACAGGGAGAGGCGACGACTCCAGACGGAGTTCGACCTGTTGACCACAAGGAGGGCGGAGGCACAGTGGAGGAAGGCACAGGGGATGAGATATGAATATGGGGAAAAGGCGAGTCGCCTGTTGGCCCATCAGCTGCGAAAGAGGACTGCGATGAGGGAGATAGGGGGAATTAGGGATGAAATGGGAGCTACGGTGCGGAGAGCAGGGAAGATAAACGAGGTGTTTAAGACCTTTTACGAGAGACTATATAGGTCCCAACCCCCGGAGGGAAAAGAGGAGGTGCGGCAGTTTTTGGACCAATTAATGTTCCCGAGGGTGGAGGAGCAGGAGGTCGAAGGCCTGGGGGCGCCGATTGGGGTGGACGAGGTTACCAAGGGGCTGGGGAACATGCAGGCAGGGAAGGCCCCGGGACCAGATGGGTTCCCGGTGGAATTCTATAGAAAATATGTGGACTTGTTGGCCCCGCTGCTGGTAAGGACCTTTAACGAGGCCAGAGAAGGGGGGACCCTACCCCCGACAATGTCGGAGGCGACGATATCGCTAATCTTGAAGCGGGATGAGGATCCGCTGCAGTGCGGGTCCTATAGGCCTACCTCACTGCTAAATGTGGACGCCAAGTTGCTAGCAAAGGTGCTGGCAACGAGGATAGAGGATTGTGTCCCGGGGGTGGTGCACGAAGACCAGACAGGGTTCGTAAAGGGGAGACAACTAAATGTCAACGTGCGACGGCTATTAGGGGTGATAATGATGCCCCCAGCAGAGGGGGAGGCAGAGATAGTGGCGGCAATGGATGCAGAGAAGGCATTCGATAGGGTGGAGTGGGAGTATCTATGGGAGGTGCTGAGGAGGTTCGGGTTCGGGGACGGGTTTGTCAGCTGGGTTAAACTCCTCTATGGGGCCCCAACGGCAAGTGTGGTCACAGGTTGGCAAAGGTCGGAGTATTTTCGACTACACAGGGGAACAAGACAGGGATGCCCGTTGTCCCCATTACTGTTCGCGTTGGCAATTGAACCACTGGCCATAGCGCTGAGAGACTCCAGAAAATGGAGAGGTGTGATTAGAGGGGGAGAGGAACACCGAGTGTCACTCTACACGGATGACCTACTGCTGTATGTGACGGACCCAGTGGGGGGGATGACAGAGGTCATGCAGATATTGAGAGAGTTTGGAGATTTCTCGGGATATAGGCTGAACATGGGAAAGAGTGAGCTTTTTGTGATACACCCTGGGGACCAAAGTAGAGGGATAGATGGCCTGCCGCTAAGGAGAGTGGAAAGAAACTTCTGATACCTGGGGATTCAGATAGCCAGGAGCTGGGGAACCTTACACAGACTCAATCTGACACGGCTGGTGGAACAAATGGAAGAGGATTTCAAAAGGTGGGACATGCAGCCACAGTCACTGGCGGGCAGAGTGCAGGCGATTAAGATGATGGTCCTCCCGAGGTTCCTATTTGTGTTCCAATGTCTCCCTATACTGATCACTAAGGCCTTCTTTAAAAAAATAGATAGGAGCATCACGAGCTTCGTGTGGGCAGGGAAGGCCCCGAGGGTAAGGAGGGGGTTCCTACAACGTAGCAGAGACAGAGGGGGACTGGCGTTGCCGAATTTGGGCGACTACTACTGGGCCGCCAACGTGGCGATGATTCGTAAATGGATGATAGAGAGAGAGGGAGCGGCGTGGAAAAGGTTGGAGATGAAGTCCTGCAAAGGGACGAGTTTAAAAGCACTGGTGACGGCGTCACTACCGCTCTCCCCAAAAACATTTACCACGAACCCAGTGGTGGCGGCAACATTAAGTATCTGGGGGCAATGGAGGAGACAAAGGGGTGTGCTGGGAGCCTCGGTGTGGTCCCCGATCAGGAACAACCATAAGTTTGCCCCAGGGAGGCTGGACGGAGGATTCCAGAGTTGGCACCGGGTAGGAAACAGGAGAGTGGGAGATTTATTTATAGACGGGACGTTTGCGAGCTTGGGAGCGCTTGAGGAAAAGTATGAGCTGCCCCGGGGAAATTTCTTTAGATATATGCAGGTGAGAGCGTTCACGAAACAACTGGTGAGGGAATTTCCGCTGCTCCCGACACAAGGGATCCAGGACAGGGTGCTTTCGGGGGTGTGGGTCGGGGAGGGCAAAGTGTCAGAGATATACCGGGAGATGAGAGAAGAGGGGGAGGAGTTGGTGGGCGAACTGAAGGAAAAATGGGAAGAAGAACTCGGGGAGGAGATTGAGGAGGGTTTGTGGGCTGATGCCCTAAGCAGGGTAAATTCCTCTTCCTTGTGTGCCAGGCTTAGCCTGATCCAATTTAAGGTGCTGCATAGAGCACACATAACGGGAGCAAGGTTGAGCAGGTTCTTCGGAGTGGAGGACAAGTGTGGGAGGTGCGGGGGAAGCCCGGCGAACCACACACATGTGTTTTAGTTGTGTCCGGCACTGGAGGGGTATTGGAGGGGAGTAACGGGAGTGATCTCGAAGGTGGTGAAGGTCGGGGTCAAGCCAGGCTGTGGGTTAGCTATATTTGGAGTAGCGGATGAGCCGGGAGTGCAGGAGGCGAAAGAGGCCGATGTCGTGGCCTTTGCGTCCCTAGTAGCCCGGTGTAGGATTTTACTCATGTGGAAGGAAGCGAAACCCCCCGGACTGGAGGCCTGGATAAACGATATGGCGGGGTTCATAAAACTAGAGCAGATGAAGTTTGCGCTGAGAGGATCGGCTCAAGGGTTCACCAGAAGGTGGCAACCGTTCCTCGACTACCTCGCTGAACGTTAGAGGGAAGATAGATGGCCAGCAGCAGCAACCCAGGGGGAAGGGGGGGGGAGGGAGGGGGGATAAATTGTTTGGGTTTTTGGAGGGGGAGAGGGGGCGGGGGGGGGGAGTATGACTTTGTGTTATTTGGTTAGTTTACCATGTTAGTTAAACAATGTTATATTGCAGTTATCATGTTACCTTTTTTTTTGATTTGTAAGGGAAAAAATTGTGTTTGAAAACTTTAATAAAAATACATTTTTTTTAAAAAGGTGTTGGGATTCATAACAAAGACATAAAAAACAACATAAGTGTACTTTACCTGAATGTTCGTAGTATACGGAATAAGGTGAATGAGTTGATGGCGCAAATCATCGTGAATGACTATGATTTAGTGGCCATTACTGGAACATGGTTAAAAGGTGGTCACGACTGGGAGTTAAATATCCAAGGGTATCAGACTATATGCAAGGATAGAATGGACGGTAAGGGCGGTGGTGTAGCTTTGTTGTTTAAGGATGGCATCCGGGCAATAGTAAGGGATGATGTTGGTGCTATGGAGGACAAGGTTGAATCAATTTGGGTGGAAATCAGGAATAGTAAGGCGAAAAGGTCACTGATAGGAGTAGTCTATAGGCCACCAAATAGTAACAGGATGGTAGGGCAGGCAATAAGCAAAGAAATAACGGATGCATGTAGAAATGGTACAGCGGTTATCATGGGCCTGTTCTGTGCTGTATTTTCTATGTTCTATGTTCTATGTTCTATGTCGATTGGTTTAACCAGGTTGGTAAAGGCAGCCTTGAGGAGGAGTTTATAGAATGTGTCCGGGATAATTTCCTGGAACAGTATGTAATGGAACCTACAAGGGAACAAGCGGTCCTGGATCAGGTCCTGTGTAATGAGGCAGGATTGATTAATGATCTCATAGTTCGGGATCCTCTTGGAAGGAGCGTATCAAATTGAAGGAAAAAACATACAAAGTGGCAAAATTAGTGGGAGACTAGAGGACTGGGAAGTCTTTAGGGGACAACAGAAAGCTACTAAAAAAGCTATAAAGAAGAGTAAGGTAGACTATGAAAGTAAACTTGCTCAGAACATAAAAGCAGATAGCAAAAGCTTCTACAAATATATAAGACAAAAAAGAGTGGCTAAGGTAAATATTGGTCCTTTGGAAGATGAGAAGGGAGATTTAATAATAGGAGTTGGGGAAATGGCTGAGGAGCTGAACAGGTTTTTTGGGTCAGTCTTCACAGTGGAAGACACAAATAACATGCCAGTGACTGATGGAAATAAAGATATGATAGGTGAGGACCTTGAGATGATTGTAATCACTAAGGAGGCAGTATTGGGCAAGCTAATGGGGCTAAAGGTAGACAAGTCTCCTGGCCCAGATGGGATGCATCCCAGAGTGTTAAAAGAGATGGCTAGGGAAATTGTAAACGCACTAGTGATAATTTATCAAAATTCACTTGACTCTGGGGTGGTCCCAGAGGATTGGAAAGTAGCAAACGTGACACCACTGTTTAAAAAAGGAGGTCGGCAGAAAGCGGGTAATTATAGGCCGGTAAGCTTAACTTCGGTTGTAGGGAAAATGCTGGAATCTATCATTAAGGAGGAAATAGCGGGGCACCTGGAGGGAAATTGTCACATTGGGCAGACGCAGCATGGGTTCATAAAGGGTAGGTCGTGTCTGACTAATTTGGTAGAATTTTTTGAGGACGTGCAGTGCAGTAGATAATGGGGAGCCAATGGATGTGGTATATCTGGATTTCCAGAAAGCTTTTGACAAGGTGCCACACAAAAGGTTGCTGCATAAACTAAAGATGCATGGCATTGAGGGTAAAGTGGTAGCATGGGTAGAGGATTGGTTAACTAACAGAAAGCAGAGAGTGGGGATAAATGGGTGTTTCTCTGGTTGGCAACCTGTAACTAGTGGGGTCCCTCAAGGATCAGTGTTGGGCCCGCAGTTGTTCACAATTTACATAGATGATTTGGAGTTGGGGACCAAGTGCAATGTGGCAAAGTTTGCAGACGACATTAAGATGAGTGGTAAAGCAAAAAGTGCAGCGGTTACCGGAAGTCTGCAGAAGGATTTGGATAGGTTAGGTGAATGGGCTAGGGTCTGGCAGATGGAATTCAATGTTGCCAAGTGTGAGGCTATCCATTTTGGGAGGAATAACAGCAGAATGGATTTTTATTTAAACGGTAAGATGTTAAAACATGCTGCTGTGCAGAGGGACCTGGGTGTGCTGGTGCATGAGTCGCAAAAAGTTGGTGTGCAGGTGCAACAGGTGATTAAGAAGGTTAATCGAGTTTTGTCTTTCATTGCTAGAGGGATGGAGTTCAAGGCTAGGGAGGTTATGCTGCAATTGTATAAGGTGTTGGTGAGGCCACATCTGGAGTATTGTGTTCAGTTTTGGTCTCCTTACCTAAGAAAGGACATATTGGCACTGGAGGGAGTGCAGAGGAGATTCACTAGGTTGATCCCAGAGTTGAGTGGATTAGATTATGACGAGAGGTTGAGTAGACTGGGACTGTACTCATTGAAGTTTAGAAGGATGCGGGGGGGATCGTATTGAAACATATATGAAATTATGAAGGGAATAGATAGGATAGATGCGGGCAGGTTGTTTCCACTGGTCGGGGAAAGCAGAACTAGGGGGCATAGCCTCAAAATAAGGGGAAGTAGATTTAGGACCAAGTTTAGGAGGAACTTCTTCACCCAAAGGGTTGTGAATCTCTGGAATTCCTTGCCCAGTGAAACAGTTGAGGCTCCTTCTTTAAACGTTTTTAAGAAAAGATAGATACCTTTCTAAAGAATAAAGGGATTCGGGGATATGGGGCGAAATTCTCCTACGCGCCCCTCCACATTTCTGCCCCGACCGGCCGGCGGGAGTCTCCGTAACACCGGCCGGTCAATGGGGTTTCCCATTGTGGGGCAGCCCCATGCCATCGGGAAACCCCCGGGCGCCGGCAAAACGGAGACTCCCGCCGGTGGAGAATGACGCCCATGGTGTACGGGCTGGAGAGTGGAGCTGAGTCCACAAAGATCAGCCATGATCTCATTGAATGGCGGAGCAGGCTCAAGGGGCCAGATGGCCTACTCCTGTTCCTAGTTCTTATGTTCTTATGTTATATTCTGAGCAAGTTTACTCTCATAATCTATCTTACTCTTCTTTATAGCTTTTTTAGTAGCTTTCTGTTGCGCCCTAAAGATTTCCCAGTCCTCTAGTCTCCCACTAATCTTTGCTACTTTGTATGTTTTTTCCTTCAATTTGATACTCTCCCTTATCTCCTTAGATATCCACGGTCGATTTTCCCTCTTTCTACCGTCCTTCCTTTTTGTTGGAATAACCGTTGCTGAGCACTGTGAAAAATCGCTTGGAAGGTTCTCCACTGTTCCTCAACTGTTTCACCATAAAGTCTTTGCTCCCAGTCTACCTTAGCTAGTTCTTCTCTCATCCCATTGTAATCTCCTTTGTTTAAGCACAAAACACTAGTGCTTGATTTTATCTTCTCACTCTCTATCTGTATTTTAAATTCCACCATATTGTGATCGCTCCTTCCGAGAGGATCCCTAACAATGAGATCATTAATCAATCCTGTCTCATTACACAGGACCAGATCTAGGACCCCTTGTTCCCTCGTAGGTTCCATTACATACTGTTCTAGGAAACTATCGCGGATACATTCTATAAACTCCTCCTCAAGGCTGCCTTGACCGACCTGGTTAAACCAATCGACATGTAGATTAAAATCCCCCATGATAACTGCTGTACCATTTCTACATGCATCAGTTATTTCTTTGTTTATTGCCTGCCCCACTATAATGTTACTATTTGGTGGCCTATAGACAACTCCTATCAGTGACTTTTTCGCCTTACTATTCCTGATTTCCACCCAAATGGATTCAGCCTTATCCTCCATAGCACCGATGTCATCCCTTACTGTTGCCCAGATGTCATCCTTAAATAACAGAGCTACACCACCTCCCTTACCATCCACTCTGTCCTTCCGAATAGTTTGATTCCCTCGGATATTTAACTCCCAGTCGTGACCATCCTTTAACTATGTTTCAGTAATGGCCACTAAATCATAGTCATTCACGATGATTTGCGCCATCAACTCATTTACCTTATTCCGAATACTACGGGCATTCAGGTGAAGTACACTTATGTTGGCTTTTTTACCTCTGTTCTGAATCTTAACACCTCGATCAGTAACCTCTCCGAAGTTATACTTCCTCTTAACCTTTCTCTGAATTTTCCTTGTCGTTGAACCCATATCTTCATGTAACAACCTGCCACGTCGCTTACCATTAATATTTTCACTTCCCGTTTTATTCCTTTTAGTATTCCTGGTCCTATTCACTGAGCTCCCCTCAGTCACTGTACCTTGTAGTGTCGCCCTTTTTGATTTTTGACTATAGCTTCTCTGCCTTACACTTTCCCCCTTACTGCCTTTTGTTTCTGTCCCTGTTTTACTACCTTCCAACTTCCTGCATCGGTTCCCATCCCCCTGCGACATTAGTTTAAACTCTCCCCAACAGCTCTAGCAAACACCCCCCCCCCCCCCCCCCAGGACATCAGTTCAAGTCCTGCCCAGGTGCAGACCGTCCGGTTTGTACTGGTCCCACCTCCCCCAGAACCGGTTCCAATGCTCCAGGAATTTGAATCCCTCCCTCTTGCACCATCTCTCGAGCCACGCATTCATCCTCTCTATCCTGACATTCCTACTCTGACTAGCTCGTGGCACTGGTAGCAATCCTGAGATTACTACCTTTGAGGTCCTACTTTTTCGTTTAACTCCTAACTCCCTGAATTCAGCTTGTAGGACCTCGTCCCGTTGTTTACCTATATCGTTGGTGCCTATGTGCACCACGACAGCTGGCTGTTCACCCTCCCCCCCCCCCCCCCAGAATGTCCTGCAGCCGCTCCGAGACATCCTTGACCCTTGCACCAGGGAGGCAACATACCATCCTGGAGTCTCGATTGCGTCCGCAGAACCGCCTGTCTATTCCCCTTACAATTGAGTCCCCTATCACTATAGCCCTGCCATTCTTCTTCCTGCCCAGCTGTGCAGCAGACCCAGCCACGGTGCCATGAACCTGGCTGCTGCTGCCTTTCCCTGGTGAGCCATCTCCCTCAACAGTATCCAAAGCGGTATATCTGTTTTGCAGGGAGATGACCGCAGAGGACATCTGCACTGCCTTCCTACTCTTGCTCTGTCTTTTGGTCACCCATTTTCTATCTCACTCAGTACCATTCACCTGCGGTGTGACCAACTCGCTAAACATGCTATCCACGACGTCCTCAGCATCGCGGATGCTCCAAAGTGAGTCCATACGCAGCTCCAGAGCCGTCCTCTCCAAAACCTCAAAGGTTGCCACCATGGGGTCCGGCTTCACCTCATTCCCCACTATCCTAGATAAGGTCTCAAATCACCTCCTCCCAAAAGCTCTCCAACTTCTCGCAACCCCAAAACATGTGAACATGATTTGCCGTCCCCCGCCCACACTTCTCACATCTACCCATTACCCCCGCGAAGGACCCACTCATCTGAGCCCGAGTCATGTGTACCCCATGCACCACTTTAGACAGAACCACCTCCTTGGACACCAGTGTTGCTAACAGCCTTTCCTTCTCAGTAGAAGGTGTATTCCCCTACTTCTTCCTTCAGCTGCCCCTCCCTCACCGAGGACGATGATGTCAATTCGGAGTCTCGATAGCTCACACTAAACGATCGCAGTTCTTCTTTCCGGATGATCATATTTGAGATTATTTATGAATGTTCTAACTTTCCAAGTTGCGAAATTTAGGGACGTTACCCTACAGAATGTGGTATCCCCAGCTAGGAGAAAGTAGCATAGCATATTTTTAGGGCATCTTTTCTCGCCCCTCCCCAATTCGGGTGAACAGCGGGAGGGTATCCTGAGCAGGACTTCTGAGTCATAAATGCTGTTGCCCAAAGACACCTCTGTCCCAACATAAATGTCCAATGACCTCCAATCGTCCGATGCCTGTGTGCAGATTCTTGACGAGGGACTCCCAGATTCACAGCCCTGGCCCTGTCGCCAATTCCAAATAACTTGGCAGATGGGCGCTGGCAGAAGTGACTTTGATTAACGTTCGGACCTTGGAGTGTTGTCATCGCCCACACGATCTTGCCATTGAGGTCTTTTGGACTGCAATTCATCTGGCACCACTCCACGACCTCATTGCCATGGGTGCCTCTACCAGGAGTCAGGTGTTCCTAATGAAGCTCCCTACCACATCGCCGAAAGGATTATCAGAGCACACAAGAGCACAACACGTTAAGTTATATTGGAACTCACTAATGCAGAAGGACACCTTTAAATGCCTGTATTCAAGTTTGAGACAAATGTATCAGTGGCTGGTTACTGTTTCACTACATCTGTGAATTATTAATAATACCTGGTCCTCTTGCTATTTTTAGTGTATTGCCTCAGATCTCTATTTTTAAACTTTTAACCTACATCCTGATAAATTATCCTTTCCTATGATTTAGTGGACATTGAATTATGTGCATTTTTCTCTGCCAGAAATACTACTGCCTCACAGCGCCAGAGACCCAGGTTCAATTCCGGCCTCGGGTGACTATAGAATATAGAACATTACAGCGCAGTACAGGCCCTTCGGCCCTCGATGTTGCGCCGACCTGTGAAACCACTCTAAAGCCCATCTACACTATTCTCTTATCGTCCATATGTCTATCCAATGACCATTTGAATGCCCTTAGTGTTGGCGAGTCCACTACTGTTGCAGGCAGGGCATTCCATGCCCTTACTACTCTCTGAATAAAGAACCTACCTCTGACATCTGTCCTATATCTATCTCCCCTCAATTTAAAGCTATGGCCCCTCGTGCTAAACATCACCATCCGAGGAAAAAGGCTCTCACTGTCCACCCTATCCAATCCTCTGATCATCTTGTATGCCTCAATTAAGTCACCTCTTAACCTTCTTCTCTCTAACGAAAACAGCCTCAAGTCCCTCAGCCTTTCCTCATAAGATCTTCCCTCCATACCAGGCAACATTCTGGTAAATCTCCTCTGCACCCTTTCCAATGCTTCCACATCCTTCCTATAATGCGGCGACCAGAATTGCACGCAATACTCAAAATGCGGCCGCACCAGAGTTTTGTACAGCAGCAACATGTCCGTGCTCTGGTTTCTTCCCGCAGTCCAATGACGTGTGGGTTAGGTGGATTGGCCGCGCTAAATTGCCCCTTAGTGTCCTGGGATGTGCAGGTTGGGTTTTGGGAGTATGGGGATAGGGCGGGGTGAACCCTCGTAAATGGGCAGAGTGTTCATTTGAAGGGTCGGTGCAGACCTGATGGGCCGAACGGCCCCCTTTCTGCACCGAGGGGACTCGATTCCAAATTTAAAAAAAATTAACATTTTAGCACATTCGATCATATTCTGAACTTGTATTCTCTGATATCCGATTTGATTGTATTCGTCATAGGTTAGAAGGGGTATTCTTTTCACGACGAAAATTGAAATCTTGTCATGGTAAAACAAGACTCAAAATGGATCCTGTTATTTTTAAAACTCAAAATGGCCATCGCATTGATACAACTGGAAAAAACCCGGCAGGCTAATACTTTGAACTGGAATGGAGTCAGGCTGATAGGGATAAAATCGGATTTTTTTTACTGAGGCGTTATACACAAACATATGCTTGCTATTTGATCCTAAACAATCTCTGCGGAAAAATCTCTTACAGGAATTGTATATTTTTGTTGTATTATAATTCAGATTTGGTACTTTAATAATTTTGCATTTTCAATTAATATTGGACGGAATTTTGTTATCTTGCTGTGTTAATATAATATTCCATGAGTGCTTCGTATGCATTATGACATCAAAGAGAATATGGGATTCAAAACTGGTCCTTTTGTTGTGCGAGGAATGGGTGTCGAAAGTAGGATATTGTTCACTTCCTCAGTCCATTAAACACTTCACCTTTAAGGATGTTAAATTTCCAGGTGTAACATCTATAACGACTGTAGCTTCTCAGCAATGTTATTTATTAATTTCCTCACTCTGCAGGTTTTCTGGTGTGTTTCGCTCTCTCCACATTGCTGCCTGACCTGATAGCTACTTCTGGCATTTCTAATTTTATTCTTTACGTGGCTGGTTTAGGTGACCTCCAGGATGTTGATGGTACATAGTCCAAACATGTGCAGGTTAGGTGGTTCGGCCATGCTAAAATGCCCCTCAGTGTCTAAAGGTTGGGTGTTACAGGGATAGGGCTGGAGATTGGACCGAGGTAGCATGTTCTTTCGAAGGGTTGGTACAGACACGATGAGCTGAATGGCCTCCTTCTGTGCTGTCAGGTGTAGTGATATCATGGTTGTGTTGTAATTCACCGACTGACCACTGGGAGTCTCACTAGTATATAAGTGAATGTTAGAGTCGGGTGACCTCAGACTGACTAGGGAGCTGGAAGAGAGAGGTTGCTTGTGCATGTTCACGCTGTTATTCATCTGTTATTTTGTACATATTTGATCCACAGTTAATGTTATTAAATCGTTTATAGCTTTAGCTACACGTGTTCTTGTAATATCATAGAATCATAGAATTCACAGTGCAGAAGGAGGCCATTCGGCCCATCGAGTCTGCACCGGCTCTTTGAAAGAGCACCCTACCCAAGCCCACACCTCCACCCTATCCCCATAACCCAGTAACCCGACCCAACACTAAGGGCAATTTAGCATGACCAATCCACCTAACCTGCACATCTTTGGACTGTGGGAGGCAACCGGAGCACCCGGAGGAAACCCACGCAGACACGGGAAGAACGTGCCGACTCCGCACAGACAGTAACCCAAGCCGGGAATCGAACCTGGGACCCTGGAGCCGTGAAGCAGTTGTGCTAACCACCAAGCTACCGTGCTGCCCCAATATCAATCAGGTCATCCGATAAGAACATTGCATCGGGATTCCAGGATGCCGTGGAATGTCACGGTGAAGTGGCTAGACTCTCTCTCGTTGGAGGTGGGCCATTGTCTGCCAACCATGTGGCACGAAGGTTACTTACCACTCGTGATCCCAAACAAATAATATGAAACGCGTAAACCTACATTTACAATGTTTAGGAATTCAGAGAGTGTGCTCGACTCTTTCAGCCCTTCCATCAATAGATAGATTACTGTGTGCAAGTTGGCCCCTCCTTCTCTTCCATTGAAGAGACAGTACTTCCAGAGAATCAGCACAGTTAGAATCGGCCAGATCTAGGTCTGTTCTGTGCAATTTATGAATATCTCATATTATGTAATATGTACAAGTAGCTGTTGATTTTCATAATGGCCATTGCTTCAGGGTGAGGATTTTTATAGTAAACGTCACAAAATATACAAAACTTAAGAAACAAATCAGTTTTCATCTTCCCTGCTTTGCCACATATCCCAGTAACAGCAGGTGTTGTTACCAAAATATTCTCTGCTTCTATGTACATTTAAATCAGACCTTTTGTTGGCAACTTCATCACAGTCTGTCTAAAACCTGTCTCAATATTTGTGTGAACTAGCATTGTTTTTTTTTCTTGTGGAATAAGCATAAATTAAGCAAAAGGTAACGGCTGTAAATATTTAGAACAATTTGCAAGTTATCATGACCAGATCCGTCCCCCGTCATCAGTTTTCTCCTCATCAAAATCTTCAGTTTTCTTACGATGCATCCTGACCGAATTTATGTGGAAGATCGATAGGTGTGTAATTTTTTTCACTTTCATATGGCCTTACTGCTTCTAATAAGGTCTTAACTGCATTGTTCTCCCCTTTCACCAAATTCCTCTAAATTATTTCCCTTTAAAGTGTTTATCTAATTAAAAAACATTTAGAGTACCCAATTCTTTTGCCCAATTAAGGGGCAATTTAGCGTGGCCAATCCACCTACTCTGCACATCTTTGGGTTTGTGGGGGCAAGACCCAGGCAGACACAGGGAGAATGTGCGAATTCCACGCGGACAATGACCCGGGGCGGGGATCGAACGCGGGTCCTCAGCTCCGTGAGACTGCAGTGCTAACCACTGCGTCACTGTGCTGCCCGTCCAATTCTACTTTCACTGATACCTTTGAAGCCGCTTCGACTGCACTTTCAGGCAATCCATTCGAGATCACAGCTCACGGTGTAATACGATGCCTCTTCAGGTCCTCTCTGGTTCTTTTGACAATTACCACAAATTGGAGTCTTTTGATTCCCCCCCGCCCCACCTAAACCCCTTCTACCACTGGAAAAACTTTCTCCTTATTTGCTCCACTAACATATTCATAATTGTGACCTCCTTACCATATCTCTTCTATAATGTAAGTTTATTTATTTATTTTTCCAGGATCCAATCAAATCGTTTCTGTGGAATACATAGATTTGTTGAAACTTAAATCTCTTCATTAGAGATGTGCACGGTATTATTTAATGGTTTGACCGATCTGTGTTTGATCATGTTACTTTGGTAACTGATCCTTGTAACTCTTCTTGATTATGTAAGCCTGTGGATGAAGATGAAGAGCTAAGTATTGACACCACATGGGAAATGTTCCAGGAGGTACCTGAGCTCTGGGTGTAGACCATGTGTATGCACAAATCCTATAAGTCTGAGATATGTGAAAGAAATGTAAATACACTGTTTGGACATAGGGCTTGAGTAATTTCTGCATTGTTCGGGGATAAATTATACATTTCAGATATAAAGCAACTTGGCCAATATATGACATACATTAGAGCATCACTTGCAAATTCCATCATGCCTCCTCCAAAGCTCAACCTCTCACTGAGAAGATTGCAACAGAAAATATCCATTATAAATGTTTTGTTGATCTGATAATAAGAACCTAGCAGTTAGCATGTCCATCACACTTGCTGGTGTCACGCCTATCAAGCCTGTGGCTCCTTATAGCTGATAATCTGAATAAAGCAGCAACAAAGAGGTTATGGTTAAGCAGGGAGGGAGTGTATCAATGAATAGCTGCATCTTCTTCTTATTTTGGTGAAGCCAAAGGGGAGGAAATGGGGCGTCTTCAAACTTTTGTCACTCTGCGGAAAACCTTACTCAGCAACAGCGATGGCTCCTGATTTCACTGCAAGATCTTTCTATCGGCAATCATTAGACGTGCTCTTAAATGGCAGGGTGGAGTTCACTAAAGTTAACTGAGCAGAAAATACATCACATATCAAATATAATAACCAGCCCTTGAGTTGGGAAGGATTCTGCAATTATAAATATAGGTACACTTTTACACTCCATTACTGGGAATATTTCACCCCGTTAATTACATCTCCTGATTTTTCCATAGTCTGAAATGGATTTTCTGCTAATTAACTGCCAGGGTTAAGAGAATGGAAGGCTTATGGTCGGATGCAAGTGTTTATCGCTCTCATGCCAGGTATAGCACCATCTAAATGTAGTTCTGAGTTATCTGTGTATTACCTGGTCAATGTGCTTCAACTCTTGTTCTCACTGCCTCAGTTTGATATATCCATTTCCGAGACCAGATCTATCAGAAGCTTTTCTCAAAATGAAGTCAAATTAAGCACGGTTCTGTTCTTGCTCCTTAATGCTCATTAGAAGTCCAATTAAGAACGGCCAAACCAATAATCCATTGTCAGATTGACGTTAATGAGAAAGAAAGGGCTTTTATCCTGCCTGTTTCAACCCAGCTCTGAAAAGGACATTGTTCCAACCAATTTTACTCGATAGTCTATTCAAATGGTCAATTTGACTCCGAGTCATTGATCTTTTCAGAATGTGTTCTCAGGGTATGCGTGGCATGGGCAAGGCAACTTAATGACTTCCAGGCCATTAAGCATGAACTTTGTGGTTTGCAACTGGAGTTAGAGCAAGTACTAGGGGTACATTCCCTTCCCTGAGCAACATCAGTGAACTAGTTGTGAACTTTGTACAGTCTCCTTTTCAAGTTTGAGCCCACAAGTAATCAAATATATTGACTTCAACAGGCGGCATGGTGGTAGAGCGGTTAGCACTGCTGCCTCACAGTGCCAAGGACCCGGGTTCAATTCCGGCCTTGGGTGGTTGTCTGTGTGGAGTTTGCGCTTCCTCCCCGTGCATGTGTGGGTTTCTTCCGGGTGCTCCGGTTTCCTCCCACACTCCAAAGGTGAAAATGAAAACCGCTTATTGTCACAAGTAGGCTTCAAATTAAGTTACTGTGAAAAGCCCCTAGTCGCCACATTCCGGCCCCTGTTCGGGGAGGCCGGTACGGGAATTGAACCCGCGCTGCTGGCCTTGTTCTGCTTTACAAGCCAGCTGTTTAGCCCACTGTGCTAAACCAGCCCCTGTGTGCAGGTTAGGTGGAGTGGCTGCGCTAAATTGGCCCCTTAGTGTCCAAAGATGTGAGGGTTAGGTGGGGTTAAGGGCATAAGGCTTCGGTAGGGGGCTCTTTCAGAGGGCCAGTACAGACCTGATGGGCCAAATGGCCTCCTTCTGCACTGTAGGGATTCTATGGATAACCAACTTGCCGTGGTGGCATTTGAATTCATGACCATTGGGTTTCTAGTTCAGCATTGAAACCTCTACATAATAAGCAGAAATTGTAATGTCACATCGTCTTATCAAGAGTAATGAACGTAACTGTTTAAAATTTAATGAGGACTGTAACCAATGCAACAAGCTTGGATTGAAACTGAAAGCAGATGGAATCTGTGAAGATTACAAGGCGTCAGAAGGAATTGTTGCAAATACCACAGGAATGAATCAGCTGAAACTATCAACTCTACTACGTCCAGAAGGTAGCCCGTCAGAGAACTGGAGTGATTCCAAACATGGGTCTGAGCTTCACACAGCACAAGAACAGCCAAGAAGTCATAATCCAGACTCTCATAATCCTCCATACAATCTGAGAAATGACATTTGGAGGCAAGTGGGCAAATCTCAGAATACGAAGCAGACAGGATTAGATTGAATGAAGACTGTTCACACCGGGAACGAGGCGAATCTATGAAGGCTGCATCTTTAACGCAAGACAACAAGGCTGGGTGAGCTTTTTAATGAATATGTCATCGTCTTGAAAAAGAAATGTGAGTTTGGAACCCAAGTGGGATTGGACTGCATGCTGGATACAAACGATAACGAAGTTTCACTCGGGTTTTCCTTACCAAAGGTGCTTGAGCCTCAAATAGATGGTATGACATGCAAGTCACAAGCAGGCAGATTGAGTGAAGACAACGAAAAGCCAGCACTTGAGTAGAAAAATAAGATGCTCTTGGTGGATGCAGTGATAAGCACGGCAGGGTAAAGTGGATACAACAGATGGAAAGAATGAAGGAGATTCAGTGTAGCTCAGTTTGCGAAAAGGAATTGTCCTACTTTAAGAAAGAATTAACACTTAAATTGGGAGAATCGCTTTACCCAAAATTGGATTGGATTTGTTTATTGTCACGTGTACCGAGGTACAGTGAAAAGTATTTTTCTGCGAGCAGTTCTACAGATCATTAAGTACATGGGAAGAAAAGGGAAGAAAAGAAAATACATAATAGGGCAACACAAGGTATACAATGTAACTACATAAGCACCGGCATCGGGTGAAGCATACAGGGTGTAGTGTTACTGAGGTCAGTCCGTAAGAGGGTCATTTAGGAGTCTGGTGACAGCGGGGAAGAAGCTGTTTTTGAGTCTGTTCGTGCGTGTTCCCAGACTTCTGTATCTCCTGCCCGAAGGAAGAAGTTGGAAGAGTGAGTAAGCCGGGTGGGAGGGGTCTTTGGTTATGCTGCCCGCTTTCCCCAGGCAGCGGGAGGTGTAGATGGGGTCAATGGGTGGGAGGCAGGTTTGTGTGATGGACTGGGCGGTGTTCACGACTCTCTGACGTTTCTTGCGGTCCTGGACTGAGCGGTTGTCATACCAGGCTGTGATGCAGCCAGATAGGATGCTTTCTATGGTGCATCTGTAAAAGTTGGTAAGAGTCAATGTGGACATGCTGAATTTCCTTAGTTTCCGGAGGAAGTACAGGCGCTGTTGTGCTTTCTTGGTGGTAGCATCGACATGGGTGGACCAGGACAGATTTTTGGAGATGTGCACCCCTAGGAATTTGAAACTGCTAACCATCTCCACCTCGGCCCCGTTGATGCTGACAGGGGTGTGGACAGTACTTTGCTTCCTGAAGTCAATGACCAGCTCTTTAGTTTTGCTGGCATTGAGGGAGAGATTGTTGTCGCTACACCACTCCACTAGGTTCTCTATCTCCCTCCTGTATTCGGACTCATCGTTATTCGAGATCCGACCCACTATGGTCGTATAGTCAGCAAACTTGTAGATGGAGTTGGAACCATATTTTGCTACGCAGTCGTGTGTGTACAGGGAGTAGAGTAGGGGACTAAGTACGCAGCCTTGCAGGGCCCCAGTATTGAGGACTATTGTGGAGAAGGTGTTGTTGTTCATTCTTACTGATTGTGGTCTGTTGGTCAGAAAATCGAGGATCCAGTTGCAGAGTGAGGAGCCAAATCCTAGGTTTTGGAGCTTTGATATGAGCTTGGCTGGGATTATGGTGTTGAAGGGGGAGCTGTAGTCAATAAATAGGAATCTGATGTAGGAGTCCTTGTTGTCGAGATGCTCTGGGGATGGGTGTAGGGCCAGGGAAATGGCATCTGCTGTGGACCGGTTGCGACGGTATGCGAATTGCAGTGGATCAAGGCGTTCTTGTTGCAGCTGTATAGAACCTTAGTTAGGCCACACTTGGAGTATAGTGTTCAATTCTGGTCGCCACACTACCAGAAGGATGTGGAGGCTTTAGAGAGGGTGCAGAAGAGATTTACCAGAATGTTGCCTGGTATGGAGGGCATTAGCTATGAGGAGCGGTTGAATAAACTCGGTTTGTTTTCACTGGAACGAAGGAGGTTGAGGGGCGACCTGATAGAGGTCTACAAAATTATGAGGGGCATAGACAGAGTGGATAGTCAGAGGCTTTTCCCCGGGGTAGAGGGGTCAATTACTACGGGCATAGGTTTAAGGTGAGAGGGGCAAGGTTTAGAGTAGATGTACGAGGCAAGTTTTTTACGCAGAGGGTAGTGGGTGCCTGGAACTCGCTACCGGAGGAGGTGGTGGAAGCAGGGACGATAGTGACATTTAAGGGGCATCTTGACAAATACATGAATAGGATGGGAATAGAGGAATACGGACCCAGGAAGTGTAGAAGATTGTAGTTTAGTCGGGCAGCATGGTCGGCACGGGCTTGGAGGGCCGAAGGGCCTGTTCCTGTGCTGTACATTTCTTTGTTCTTTGTTCTTTGTTCTGGGAGTATGGAGGTGATGCGCTTCATGATCAACCGCTCAAAGCGCTTCATTACGACTGAAGTCAGGGCCACTGGATGGTAGTCATTGAGGCACATTGCCTGGTTCTTCTTTGGCACCGGTATGATGGTGGTCTTCTTGAAGCAGGTGGGGACCTCGGAGCGAAGTAGGGACAGGTTAAAGATGTTCGCGAACACCTCTGCCAGCTGTTCCACGCAGGCTCTGAGTACATGACCAAGGATCCCGTCCGGGCCCGTCGCCTTCTGAAGGTTTACTTTCCAGAAGGCCGATCTGATTTCGGAAGCTGTGATGGTGGGTATTGGTGAGTTATGGGCTGCTGGGGCACTCAACAGCAGATTGTTGGTTACCTGCTCAAACCGAGCATAGAATACATTGAGTTCATTGGGGAGGAGTGCGCTGCTGCCGGAGATACTGCTCAGCTTTGCTTTGTAGCCCGTTATGTTGTTTAGTCCTTGCCACAACCGCCGAGAGCCTGTCTGTGACTCTAGCTTGGTTTGATATTCTCTCTTGGCATCTCGTTTGGCTTTGCGGAGGTTGAACCTGGATTTCTTGTATAGGTCAGGGTCGTCTGTCTTGAACGCCTCAGATCTGTCCTTCAGTAGGGAGTCAATCTCGCGATTGAGGCATGGTTTCCGGTTGGGGAACGTACGTACTGCTTTCTTTGGCATGCAGTCGTCCACATATTTGCAACTGAAGTCTGTGATGGTGGTGGCATACTGGTCGCTGAGTTCTAAAATATGGACCAGTCCAATGTCTCTAAGCAGTCATGTAAGAGCTCTTCTATTTCCTCGGACCAGCACTGCATGACCTTCTTAGTTGGATTCTCTCGCTTGAGTTTCTGCTTGTATGCCGGGAGAAGGAGCACCGTCTTTTGGTCTGATGTCCCAAAGTGCGGTCGGGGGATGGAACGGTAGGCGCCCTTGATTTTTGAGTAGCAGTGGTCAAGAGTGTTGTCACCCCTGGTGGGACAGGAGATGTGCTGGTGGAATTTTGGTAGTACACTCTTGAGGTTGGCCTTGTTGAAGTCTCCGGCCACGATGAAAAAGGCCTCCGGGTGTTCTGTTTCGTAGTTGTTTATAATTGTGTACAGTTTATCCAGCGCCTTCCTCACTTCTGCCTGGGGTGGGACGTAGACCGCTGTGATAATGGCTGAAGTGAACTCACGTGGAAGATAATATGGGCGGCACTTTACGGTCAGGTATTCCAGGTCCGGGGAGCAGTAGGTCGCCAGAGTCGCCACATCCAAGCACCAGGAGGAGTTGATGAGGAGGCAAACCCCTCCACCCTTCGCTTTGCCTGATGACGCGGTGCAGTCCGCCCGGTGAATTGAGAAGCCTTCAGGTTGTATGGCACAGTCCGGTGAGGTGGGGTGAGCCATGTCTCTGTGAAACAGAGCACACAGCAGCTAAGTTCATCCAGTTTGTTTTTGATCGCTTGGACGTTTACCAGGAGTATGCTGAGGAGAGGAGGCTTGAAACCGCGTTGCTTCAGTCTAACCTGCAGACCGCCGTGTTTCCCTCGTTTCCTCGGTCGGCGGCTGCGGCTGGATGATCCTGGGATCCGATGGGAGAAGTCTGACCTTGTGGAAGGTAGGTGGTTGCGTCTGGCAGGGTCCAGGGCGCTGGCGGGGACCAGGGCGCTGATTACATCTCCGGGGTCACGTCTGGCAGGGTCCCGGGCGCTGGTTGAGGTAGAGGGGTTGCTAGGGGGGGGCATGTTTGCGATCCGGATGGGTCCCGGCGTTCTGCGGGCACGTGAATACCTTGCGGCGCGTTCGGGTCCTCACGCGGGGTCTCCGCCATTTTGGGGGTCCTGGGTCATGGGCAGGGGGTTCCTGAGGCAAAATGTGTAGAACAGAGAAATTAAATGGCAATGACAGTATAAGTAATAATGATTTCCTAGCCACTGTATTTCTTCACAGGCTTAGTGAAGAGTAGAAACATCCAAAGAGAGACTTAACAATGGTGTGAATAGGATCCATAGAACTCCTACAGTCCAGAAGGAGGCCATTCGGCCCGTCGGGTCTGCACCGACCCTCTGAAAGAGCACCCTATCCCCGTAAGCCCACTCCCGTGCCCTATCCATGTAACCCCACTCAATCTGCACATCCCTCAACACTAAGGGGCAATTTTAGCACGGCCAATCCACCTAACCTGCACATGGGAGGCATGGTAGCACAGTGGTTAGCGCTGTTGCTTCACAGCGCCAGGGTCCCAGGTTCGATTCCCGGCTTGGGTCACTGTCTGTGAGGAGTCTGCACGTTCTCCCCGTGTCTGCGTGGGTTTCCTCCGGGTGCTCCGGTTTCCTCCCACAAGTCCCAAAAGACATGCATGTTGATGATTTGGACATTCTGAATTCTCCCTCTGTGTACCCGAACAGGCGTCGGAGTGTGGCGACGAGGGGCTTTTCATAGTAACTTCATTGCAGTGTTAATGTAAGCCTACTTGTGACACTAATAATAATAATAATTATATTTGATGTTCGCCGCAAAGGAAAGAGAAGTAGAGGTGCCACACGTTAAGTTCGCAAAGACATAGTGCAGGGTTTATTCAGAGATGTTGCTCTTACAGGGTAAGGTGGCGAACTCCCCTGAGATGCCCAACTGACGTTACTGCGCATCACGTGACATTTCCTCAGCCAATAATGTTACTTGAATACATAACATGGCTCAAGATTATGTTTTGGAAACCAGTGTTCACTAATTATATTAACCTGATTCCATCAGTTGGCCCATCTGTCAAGAGAAGAAACCAGCGTAGGAGCAGCAAAAATAATGAGCAGAGATGTGAAATGTCCCAGATTTAACGCAGAAATCAACACACCGAATGTATGAAGGTTCACATTCCACTGGTACTCAAAATATTATGTGAACAGTTGCGGGCTGGCTTGCTGTTTGCTTTTGTGCGCACAGCAATGGCACCGACTCACATCAACCTCAAAATCAGTCTCTCCACCAGCTGAAAAAAGGATTTGGTGAAAACACCGGCAAGCTCTGAAATAAAAACAGAAAATGCGGCAGGACACTCATTTCCACCGACTGGATTCTGCCCGCCAAGGGCAGAAGAGACTTGCCCCTCCTCTGCAAATCTACCTTCACCCCTGTTTATCACACTCGTGAAATTCAATTTTCTAAGCTGACGCCAATCCTGGGCCACCCGAGCCCCTAAGTACCAAAAAAGGCGACCAGTCTGACAAAATGGTAACACCCCAAAGTTGACCCCCTCTCCCTGGTTGGGTAACCGGGGAACACTCACTTTTCCTGCAATTTAATTAGTATCCCGAAACCCCCCCAAATCGCCTCAGCAGTGCCATGATATCACCCATTGTGGGGACGGGGTGCGTTACATATAAAAAATCATCAGCGTGCAAGGACACCCTGTGTCGTCGTCCCCCCTCCCCCGTTCCCCCCCCCACCACCCCCACTATCCTGCTCCACCTACCCGATGATCTCGGAGCAATGGCCAATGGCTCATTTGCCAATTCAAACAAGAGAGGGGACATAGGCCTCGTTCCCCTGTGCAACTGAAAATATCTAAAGCTCATCTTGATTGATTGATTGATTGTCACGTGTACCGAAGTCCAGAGAAAAGTATTTTTCTGCGGCCAAGGGAAGTACACAATACGTACACAGTAGACAAAAAGAATAATCAACAAAGTACATCGACAAATAGTGATTGGTTACAGTGCGGAACAAGGGCCAAACAAAGCAAATACATATTGTTTGCGTGAACGCTAGCCTTCGGTGCCATATATATTAACAGAACTCACTCCACGAACATAGGCCCTATCCCAAATCACTCCAATACTGCAAACAAATATTCCCATCCTATCCTATCAGAGACGTTCTCTGCATCCAATGTCACAATGACCTCCTGTTCCCTCCGCTCCGCTGGGGGCAACATCACATTCAATAGTAGTCTCACATTAGCTGCCAAGCTCCTACCTGGCTGGTCTTTCCCAATGACCTGCGGGAAACACCCCTCTCACCTAAGCGCAAACACCTTTCCCAGGATCTTGGCAATAATGAGATCAGACAGTGACACTCTACTGGATCTTTAGCAAGACCGAGATGGATGTTTGCATCGTTGTCTCTGGAAGGGACCCCCGCACATCCCAATCCTCTAACATCTCCACCAGCAACGGCACCAATCGATGAGGACATTTTTTTTGAAACATTCCACCAGGAGCCAATCCCACCCCGGCGCTTTCCCCGCCTGCATCCGCTCTCTTCTGCCCTCCTCCACCTCCAACGGCATCGCCATCCCTTCCCGATCGTCCTCCTCTCCCTCAGGACAATCCAACTCCTCCAGAAACCTCGGCATATCCGGCGGTGCCGACCTATCAAGCTTTGTGTAAAGAGCCTCCAATGCCTCGTTGATTTTGCCCGGCGCTGACGCTAATATGTCTTCCGATTCTCAAATCCGTTCTCGTTGCTGCTTGCTGACCCGGCAGAGATGGCTGGCCTTCTCCCCATACACCCCCCCCCCCCCCCCGCCTCGAGCACCATAAATGCTGCACCGCCTTATCAGTGGATCTTTCATCTGCAACTTCTGGCTCCCAACCAGAAGCTCTGGCTTCGGGTCCCTTGAATACTTACCATCCAGAATTTCATCTCTCAAACGCTGGTACTCCGCTCTCGTCTCCTTGTCCCTCTGTGCGTAAACGAAATTGCCTCTCCTCGCACCACCACCCTCGCACCACCACCTTCAAAGCCTCCCACGGTACTGAAGGTGCCACTTCCCCATTCTTATTGAACCCACATATTCATCAATCACCCGGGTCATCTTCACACAAAATCCCAGATCAGCTAACAACCTCATATCTAAAGTCCACACCGGCCGCTGGAGAAAAAGAATTCCCTGCCCCCAGGGTGTAAACATCGTCATGAATCTGCTCCCCCCCCCCCCCCCCCCCATCTCCCCCATAAGCACTGCCATCACCTTTGTTGCCCTCCAGGGGACCAGCGACTTCAGCTTGGACTGATCCAACTTGGGGCTCAGAACACAATTCATATCCACTCCTAAAATCAGTTATTGCACCAGCATCATCTTCATAAACTCCACGTCATCCCAATTTGGGGCATAAAAGCTCATTAGCGCCACCAATTTTCCCTCTAATGTCCCTGTAACTATGACATACCTGCCCCCTGCTCCGCTACCACCTTATCCATCTGAAACCGAACTCTTTTATTAATGAGTATTGCCACCCCCTGGATGAAAGGAAAATGAAAATCGCTTATTGTCACAAGTAGGCTTCAATGAAGTTACTGTGAAAAGCCCCTAGTCGCCACATTCCAGCGCCTGTTCGGGGAGGCTGGTACAGGAATTGAACTGTGCTGCTGGCCTGCCTTGGTCTGCTTTCAAAGCCAGCGATTTAGCCCTGTGCTAAACAGCCCCTGGTGTTCCTGCTATCAAAGTCCGAGTGAAATACTTGGTTTACCAACTTTTCTGAAACCTAACCAGGTCACTTACCTGCAGGCGGGTCTCCTGAAACAGCACCATATCGGCCCTCAAACTTTTTAAAAGAGAGAAAACTCTTGCACGTTTCAGTGGGCCCCTAAACCCCTCACATTTCACCGAATCAATCAAATCGGCGGTCTCTCACCCTGTGAGTGGAGCAGCTGCCTGCCCCCCGTCACCATCAGCACTCTAACCCCATCCCCATCTTAAAAAAAGGCCCCATTTACTTCCTCTCAGTCCGCTACCTCTCACCTCCTCCCTCCCCCCCACCATTCATACCCACTAGTCTTGACAAAACCAGCTTCCACTGGCTCCGCAGCCCCCCCCCCCCCACCTTGCTCCCATTCACTCGCCATCCTCAGTAAACTAGCAAGGTGGCCACCCCCCTCCCCTGTCAGAGCACACCGTGTCCTAATAAACAAACAAAGAACAAAGCCAGGCCTCTGATGCGACCATCAATTCACGCAAAACAGAGAGTAGATGTAAACTGTGGCTTTAATCGACCAGAACAGTGCCTGCCTGCGACTGCTCTGCTAGTGATAGCCGCCTACAGGGCTACTGCTCTTTATACCTCCCCTCAAGGGGTAGAACCAGGGGCGGAGCCCATACAGGCCCCAACATGATACATTCCAGGTAATATCGTACAATGGTCCATAGGTGGAGCCCGCATGGGCAACAGTGTGATACAGTGACATACATGGTGAATGGTTAATGCAATACGTTCACCACATTCACCCCCTGTTAAAAAATTGAGGTCCGGCAGGGGTGAAGGGTTCACAGGTTCAGCCTGTCCGGCGCCCAGATCGTGCGCTGTGATCGGCGAAGTTCTGGTATCGCAGCTGGCCCTGGTGTCGAACTCATCCGTGTGGGCATGGGTAGTGAAGTCGCCGGTGCGGGCACAGACGCGGACTCCAGGACCGTGTCTTCTGGAGTTTCGTTCCTGTGGGTTGGTGAAGGGGGAATGGAGGGCGGGAGGAGGTGCGGGTGCCATGTAGGGGTGGGAGCACTGGTCAGCGTAGGTTGGGTGGGGTAAGTTGGGGTGGCGGTGGTAGTGGAACCTGCGGGTGCCAGGTCCTGGAGGGAAACCGTACCCTGTCGGCCGTCGGTGTGTTCTATGTATGCGTACTGGGGGTTGGTGTGAAGGAGCTGGACCCTCTCGACCAGGGGGTCGGACTTATGGCTCCTGACTTGTTTGCGCAGTAAAATGGGCCCCGGTGTCTTCAGCCAAGACGGAAGCAAGACCCCGGAGGTGGATTTCCTGGGGAAAACAAACAGGCGGTCATGAGGGGTCTCGTTTGTGACTGTGCAAAGGAGGGACCTAATAGAGTGGAGTGCGTCGGGGAGGACCTCCTGCCAGTGGGAAACTGGGCGATTCCTAGACCGTAGGGCCAGGAGAACGACCATCCAGACCGTCGTGTTCTCCCTCTCCACCTGCCCATTTCCCTGGGGTTATAACTGGTAGTCTTGCTCGAGGCGATGCCCTTACCGAGCAGGTACTGATGCAGTTCGTCGCTCATGAAGAGCCCCGGTCACTGTGAACGTACGTGGGGAAACCGAACAGGGTGCAGACACTATGTAGGGCTTTAATGGCGGTGGCCGCGGTCATGTCTGGGCAGGGGATTGCAAAGGGGAAGCGGGAGAACCCGTCAGCGACGTCGAGGAAATATGTGTTGCGGTTGGTAGAGGGGAGGGGCCCTTTGAAATCAATACTGAGGCGCTCAAAGAGCCGGGATGCCTTTACCAGGTGGGCCTTATCCGGTCGATAGAAGTGCGGTTTACACTCCGCGCAGATCGGGCAGTCCCTGGTCATGGCTCAGACCCCTCGGTGCAGTAGGGCAGGTTGCGGGCCTTGATGTAGTGGAGAAGCCGGGTGACCCCCGGGTGGCAGAGGTCATCTTGCGCACTGGCGCATGTGCCGAGGGACAGGGCATCTGGGGGCTCGCTGAGCTTCCCAGGACGATACACTATATTGTAATTATAGGTGGAGAGTTCGATTCTCCACCTCAAGATCTTATCATTCTTGATTTTGCCCCACTGCGTATTATCAAACATGAAGGCTACCGATCGTTGGTCGGTGACGAGGGTAAACCTCCTACCAGCGAGATAGTGCCTCCAGTGCCGTATGGCTTCCACGATGGCTTGGACCTCTTTTTCGACTGAGGAGTGTCGAATTTCGGAGGCGTTGAGGGTACGTGAAAAAAATGCTACTGGCCTGCCCGCCTGATTGAGGGTGGCGGCGAGGGCGACCTCTGACGCGTCGCTCTCCACCTGGAAGGGGACGGACTCGTCCACCGCGCACATCGCGGCTTTGGCAATATCCGCCTTGATGCAGCTGAAGGCCTGGCGGGCCTCGGCCGCCGGTGAGACAATGGTGGCCTTGATTAGTGGGTGGGCTTTGTCCGGATAGTTGGGGACCCACTGGGAGTAATAGAAAAAGAACCCGAGGCACCTTTTCAGGGCCTTGGGGCAGTGGGGGAGGGGGAGTTGCAGGAGGGGGCGCATATGGTCAGGGTTGGGTCCTAGAACCCTGTTTTCCATGACGTAGCTGAGGATGGCTAGTCTGGTTGTGTGGAAAACGCATTTCTCCTTGTTATAAGTGAGGTTAAGGGTTTGGGCGGTTTGGAGAAATCTCTGGAGGTTGGCGTCATGGTCCTGCTGATCATGGCCGCAGATGGTGACGTTGTCCAAGTACGGAAATGTGGCCCAACACGTGCGACCGACGGCGGCGGCCATTTTACGAATCCGACTCGGCTGAGGACTCGGTCTACCCGCAACTGGGAGCGATCACCCTCGACCAAACGCGGCCAAAACATCTGCAGAACTCTATGATGCAGGTCCAGGTCAACGGACGCGACACTCCATGCCTTTTCGACTCCGGGAGAACGGAGAGCTTTATTCATCCAGAAACGGTAAGGTGCTGCTCCTTGCGCACCCATCCCGTATCCCAAACCATAGCCCTCGCATCAGGGTCCCACTCGGTCTAAATCAAGGGGTATTGTATTGCGGATCTCCCGATCCAGGGCGCCAAGTACACCCGTTTCAAGCTGCATATCCTCCCTCACCTCTGCGCCCCCCCTGCTGCTCAGACTGGACTTCCAGTACAGTCACCGAAGCCTGACACTGAAGTTCGGCGGACCCTTGCCCCCCCTTACGGCCTTGCGACACTGAAAGTCGCACCCCCCTGTCTATTCGCGAACCTCACTCCCGACTGTAAGCCCGTCGACACCAGGAGCCGGCGGTACAGTGCCCAAGACATGACTTTTATCAAGTCAGAGGTCCAGCGTTTACTGGGAGAGGGGGTCATCGAGGCGAGCAACAGCCCCTGGAGAGCACACGTGGTAGTAGTCCGGTCCGGGGAAAAGAAACAGATGGTCATGGATTATAGCCAGACCATAAACCGCTTCATGCAGCTCACGCGTACCCCCTTCCTCGCATAGCATAAATGGTAAATCGGATCGCCCAATACCGGGTATTTTCCACGGTCGATCTCAAATCTAGGGGCTGTTTAGCACACTGGGCTAAATCACTGGCTTTGAAAGCAGACCAAGGCAGGCCAGCAGCACGGTTCAATTCCCGTAACAGCCTCCCCGAACAGGCGCGAAATGTGGCGACTAGGGGCTTTTCACAGTAACTTCATTTGAAGTCTACTTGTGACAATAAGCAATTTTCAATTTCAATCCGCCAGCTCCCTATCCGACCGAAAGACCGCCCCTATACTGCCTTCGAAGCATCCGGCCGGCTCTTCCACTTCCTCAGGATCCCCTTCAAATGCGGTCTCTGTCTTCCAGAGGGCATTGGACCAAATGGTGGACCAGTATGGCTTGCGGGCTACATACCCGTACTTGGACAACGTCACCATCTGCGGCCATGATCAGCAGGACCATGACGAGAACCTCAAAAAGTTCCTCCAGACTGCCCTGAGCCCTGAGCCTGACCTATAACAATGAAAAATGTGTTTTCCACACAACCCGGCTAGCCATCCTCGGCTATGTCGTGGAAAACGGGGTCCTACATCCCGACCCCGTGTTAAGGAACATCCCCTCCACCGCAGCCTCAAGGCCCTCAAACGGTGCTTTTCTCCTATTAGGCACAGTGTGTCCCCAAATATGCGGACACAGCCCGCCCACTCATAAAGAGCACGATATTTCCCCTGTCGGCTGAGGCCCGATCGGCCTTCAGCCGCATCAAGGCCGACATCATCAAGGCCGCCATGCATGTGGTGGACGAAACTATCCCTTTCCAGGTAGAGAGTGATGCGTCAGACATTGACCTGGCTGCTACCCTCAGCCAGGCAGGCAGACCAGTAGCGTTCTTCTCCCGGACCCTCACCGCCTCCGAGATTCGGCATTCTGCAGTCGAGAAGGAGGCACAAGCCATTGTGGCGGCTGTGCGGCACTGGAGACACTACCTAGCTAGTAGGAGGTTCACCCTCGTCACCGACCAACGGTCGGTAACCTTCATGTTTGATAACGCACAACGGGGCAAAATAAAAAACAATAAAATTTTGAGGTGGAGGATCGAACTCTCCATCTACACGTATGATATCAAGTATCGTCCAGGGGAGCTCAACGAGCCCCCAGATGCCCTGTGCCGCGACACATGCGCCAACGTGCAGGAGGACCGCCTGCAAGCCATCCACAATGACCTCTGTCACCCGGGGGTTACCCGGCTCTTCCACTTTATCAAGTCCCGCAACCTACCTTACTCAACCGAGGAGGTCAAGGCCATGGTCAGGGTGTGGTAGTCTGTGTAGAGATATTACGGTACCTAGTAATGCTGGAACACTATTGGTAGATATTGTATGTTTCCCATTGGTCAAGCTGTATGGTAGCTCCGCCCGGCAAGGCGGGGTATAAGAGCCCGTGCCGCCCCAGCAGCCTTCTTTCTGTACCTGAGCTGCTGGGGGAAATATCTAGCTTATTAAATCCTTCAGTTGGACTACAACCTCACTTTAGAAGTCATTGATCGTGCATCAATTTAATCAGCTAGATTTAAAAGGGTGGAGCTCCGAATCAAGCCGGAGTGTCTGCAACTCAGCCCCCATGCGGCAAACTCAGCGGCAGTCTTCAAGCACTTGCTGGCGTGTTTTAACAGATATCTCGGAATGGCCGAAAACACACCCACAGGAGAACAGAAATTGCAAGTCCTGCACTCGAGGGTGAGCCCAGAAATTTACACCCTCATCGAGGATGCGAACGACTTCGATGTAGGTCTACGCCCGACATCTGCTAGCGACAAGGCGCCAAATCCCTGGGGAATCGCTGGAAGAATTCTACCGGGCGCTCCTGGTGTTGACGAGAAACTGCAGCTGCCCGCAAGTTTCGGCGCATGACCACACAGAACTTTTGATCCGGAACGCTTTCGTTGCAGCTATGCTGTCCTCCCAAATCTGCCAGCGATTGCTGGAGAAAGACACCCTAGGCCTCAAGGATGCGGTAAAAAGGGCCACTTCGTGGCGGTATGCCAGGCCCGTGCGGTCGCTGCGGTCTCCGGTGGCGAATGCGGACCGCCACCACAAACCACTCCACGGTCCCCGTGCGGCCCGCGGGCGCCGCCATCTTCCTCCTCCAGGGCCACGTGCGGCCCCCAGGTGCCGCCATCTTGTCCCGCGGACACCACATACGATGGATGGGCGCCGTCATTTTGTGCATCCCCCAGCCATGTGTGACCAACGGGCGCCGCCATCTTGGATGGACTCCCAGGACCCCAGCTCAGCTGACCACTCACCGCCCGAAGAGAACATTCAACTGCTGCTGCGATTAGCCTCGGTGACCCTGGACCAGTCCCGGCCTCGAGCACTCTCAACTGCTACAACAACGGTACTAATCAACAGGCACGAGACGTCCTGCTTAATCGACTCTGGGAGCACGGAGAGCTTCATACACCCCAACACGGTAAGGCACTGTTCTCTCCCTGTCCACCCCGTTAATCAAAAAATCTCCCTGGCCTCCGGTTCCCACTCAGTAGAGATAAATGTAGCAAACCTCACAGTCCAGGGAAGGGAGTTTAAAAATTACCGGCTCTACATCCTTCCCCACCTCTGCGTGGCCACACTCCTAGGGTTAGACTTCCAGTGCAACCTCCAAAGTCTAACTTTCAAATTCGGCAGGATTATACCCCCTCACACTGTCTGCAGCCTCGCGACCCTCAAGGTCGACCCGCCTTCCCTGTTTGCGAACCTCACCCCGGATTGCAAACCCGTCGCCACCAGGAGCAGACGGTACAGTGCCCAGGATCGGATCTTTATTAGGTCAGAGGTCCAACGGCTACTGAGGGAAGGAGTCATTGAAGCTAGCAACAGCCCCTGGAGAGCTCAAGTAGTGGTGGTAAAGACCGGGGAGAAGCATCGGATGGCCATCGACTACAGTCATCCATCGACCGGTTTACGCAGCTGGACGCGTACCCTCTCCCCCGTTATCTGACCTGGTAAACAGGATCGCGCATTACAAGGTCTTCTCTACAGTGGATCTTAAGTCCGCCTACCACCAGCTCCCCATCCGTACTAGTGACTGCAAGTACACTGCCTTCGAGGCAGATGGGCGGCTCTACCACTTCTTAAAGTTTCCCTTCGGTGTCACTAACGGGGTCTTGGTCTTCCAGTGCGACATGGACCGAATGGTTGACCGGTACGGTTTACGGGCAACATTCCTGTATCTCGATAATGTCACCATCTGCGGCCATAACCAGCAGGACCGTGACACCAACCTCCGAAAATTCCTCCAGACCGCAAAGATCTTTAACCTTACGTATAACAAGGATAAATGTGTGTTTAGCACTGACCGCCTAGCCATCCTCGGCTACGTAGTGCGAAATGGAGTTATAGGCCCCGACTCTGAACGCATGCGCCCCCTCATGGAGTTTCCCCTCCCTCACTGCTCCAAGGCCTTGAAGCGCTGCCTAGGATTTTTTTCTTACTATGTGATGCACAATCAATGACCACTAAAGCGAGGTTGTAGTCCAACTGAAGGCTTTAATAAGCTACAAGTTTCCTCCAGCAGCTCAGGTACAGAATGAAGACTGCTGGGGCAGCACGGGCACTTATACCCCGCCTCTCAGGGCGGAGCTACCACACAGCTTGACCAATAGGAAACATACAATATCTACCAATGGTGTTCCAGCATTACCAGGTACCGTAATACCTCTACGCAGACTACCACATTCACCTCCTGTTAAAAAAGAGTCTGGCAGGGGTGGTGGCATGATATTATAACATGGTAACGTGGTAGAAATTATAGTTATGGAGGTACCGTAATACCTCCGTACAGCGTTTTGTAACTACTTACAATTCTGTTTACTTTTTACAATTTATGATTCATAATTAACTTGATGCATGATCAATGACCACTAAAGCGAGGTTGTAGTCCAACTGAAGGCTTTAATAAGCTAGATGTTTCCCCCAGCAGCTCAGGTACAGAATGAAGGCTGCTGGGGCGGCACGGGCTCTTATATCCCGCCTAGCTGGGCGGAGCTACCATACATCCTAACCAATAGAAAGCATACAGTTTCCACCAATGGTGCTCCAGCCTATCAGGTACCGTAATACCTATAATACCACATTCATCCCCTGTTAAAAAAGAGTCTGGCGGGGGTGGTGGCCTGATACCACAAACATAGCAACGTGGTCGAATTCGTTATGGAGGTACCGTAATAACTCCGTACAGCGTTTTGTAACTATTTACAATTCTGATAGCAATTTACAATTGATGATTTAAATTTACATTTGCAGTTTACAATTTAAAATGAAGCAATCAGTCGATCGGGGGCCCTAGTCGTCCTCTGTGATCGTCGGAGCTTCGGTGGTGACTCCGGTGGAGGCTCGGGCGTCTGTGACTCCGGGAGCGTGGCTTCGATCTCCATGGCAGCTTCGGCACCCCTAGACGGCGCTGGTGGGGAAAACGGTTGACCTGGGAAGGGAGCGCCTGCGGGGTGCGTCGCTGGGTGGGGGACCTAGACGGGGCCGCCGGAAGGACCGATCCTCCTGTAAGGTGCCCCGGTGGAGGGGAGGGTGGGACTGGTGGCTGGGGTGTGCGTGGGGCTCCGGCGGGCGGCAGGTCTCGTAGGGAGATCGTATCTTGTCGGCCGTCGGGGTACGCCACGTAGGCGTACTGGGGGTTAGCATGGAGGAGATGGACCTTCTCGATAATGTCACCATCTGCGGCCATGACCAGCAGGACCATGACACCAACCTCCGAAACTTCCTCCAGACCGCAAAAATCCTTAACCTTACATACAACAAGGATAAATGCGTGTTTAGCACTGACCGCCTAGCCATCCTCGGCTACGGAGTGCGAAATGGAGTTATAGGCCCCGACCCTGAACGCATGCGCCCCCTTATGGAGTTCCCCCTCCCTCACTGCTCCAAGGCCCTGAAGCGTGCCTAGGGATCTTCAGTTACTACGCCCAGTGGGTCCCCAACTATGCGGACAAGGCCCGTCCCCAGATCCAATCCACAGTTTTTCCCCTATCGATAGAGTCCCGCCAGGCCTTCAGCCACATCAAAGCAGACATTGCAAAGGCCACGATGCACGCCATCGACGAGTCCCTCCCCTTCCAGGTCGAGAGCGACGCATCTGATGTAGCTCTGGCGGCCAACCTCAACCAAGCGGGCAGACCCGTGGCCTTCTTCTCACGTACCCTCCATGCTTCCAAAATCCGCCACTGCTCAGTCGAAAAGGAGGCCCAGGCCATAGTAGAAGCTGTGCGACATTGGAGGCATTACCTGGCCGGCAGAAGATTCACTCTCCTCACTGACCAACGGTCGGTTGCTTTCATGTTCGATAATGCACAGCGGGGCAAGATAAAAAACAATAAGATCTTACGGTGGAGGATCGAACTCTCCACCTACTATGAGATCTTGTACCATCCCGGGAAGCTAAACAAGCCTCCTGATGCCCTGTCCCACGGCACATGTGCCACCGCACAAGTGGACCACCTCCGAGCCCTCCACGAGGGCCTCTGCCACCCGGGGGTCTCTCGCTTCTTCCACTTTATCAAGACCCGCAACCTGCCCTACTCCATCAGGAGGTCAGAACAGCCACCAGGAATTGCCAAATCTGCGTGGAGTGCAAACCGCACTTCTACAGGCTAGAGAAAGTGCATCTGATAAAGGCTTCCCGTCCCTTTGAACGCCTCAGCATGGACTTCAAAGGCCCCCTCCCCTCCACCGACCGCAACACGTACTTCCTGAATGTAATTGACGAGTACTCCCGGTTCCCATTCGCCATCCCCTGCCCCGACATGACCGCAAACACCATCATCAAGGCACTCCATAGCATCTTTATGCTGTTCGGGTTCCCCGCTTACATACATAGTGATAGGGGGTCCTCCTTTATGAGCGACGAACTGCGTCAATTCGTGCTCAGCAAGAGCATTGCCTCGAGCAAGACGACCAGTTACAACCCCCCGGGTAACAGACAGGTAGAGAGGGAGAATGGAACGGTCTGGAAGACAGTCCTACTGGCCCTATGGTCCAGGAATCTCCCAGTCTCCCTCTGGCAGGAAGTCTTCCCGGATGCCCTCCACTCCATCCGGTCACTGCTTTGTACCACGACCAACCAAACACCTCACAAACATCTCCTTGTCTTCCCCAGGAAGTCCTCCTCTGGGACCTCGCTCCCGACCTGGCTGGCAGCTCCCGGACCCATCCTGCTCCGAAAACACGTGCGGGCGCACAAGTCGGACCCGTTGGTCGAGAGGGTCCATCTTATCCACGCTAACCCCCAGTACGCCTACGCGGTGTACCCCGACGGCCTACAAGATACGGTCTCCCTACGAGACCTGGCGCCCGCCGGATCCCCACACACACCCCAGCCACCAGTCCCACCCTCCCTCCCACCGGTGCACCTTACTCCCGCCCCCTTCCCAGGAGGATTGGGGCCTTGTAAGGTAGAGAGCTTTTAAGTTTTAGTTTAGCTAACTTGATTGCAGCTGTACATAGGCAGTGAGAGAGAAGGCAGCTCTCACAGCTCTGCCAGAAGCAGTTGGTTTTAGAAGGCTAAAGGGGGAACATCTTTCTCAGCCTGTCTAGAAGAAAAGGCATACGATCGAATGATGATTAAGAAAACAGGTACCGGAAATCTGGGGCGAGATTCTCCGACCCCTCGCCGGGTCGTAGAATCGCCGGGGGCTGGCGTGAATCCCGCCGGTTGCCGAATTCTCCGGCTCGCGCCGCGCCGGTTGGCGGGCCTCCTCCCCCTCGATTCTCCGGCCCGGGTGGGCCAAAGTCCCACCGCTAAAATGCCTGTCCCGCCGACGTAGATTAAACCACCTACCTTACCGGCGGGACAAGGCGGTGTGGGCGAGCTCCAGGGTCCTGGGGGGGCGTGGGGCGATCTGGCCCCGGGGGGTGCCCCCACGGTGGCCTGGCCCGCGATCGGGGCCCACCGATCCGCAGGCGGGCCTGTGCCGTGGGGGCACTCTTTCCCTTCCGCCTCCGCCACGGTCTCCACCATGGCGGAGGCGGAAGAGACTCCCTCCACTGCGCATGCATGGGAAACTGTCAACGGCCGCTGACGCTCCCGCGCATGCGCCGCCCGGAGATGTCATTTCCGCGCCAGCTGGCGGGGCACCAAAGGCCTTTTCAGCCAGCTGGCGGGGCGGCAATTCCTCCGGCGCTGACCTAGCCCCTCAATGTTGGGGCTCGGCCCCCAAAGATGCGGAGCATTCCACACCTTTGGGGCGGCACGATGCCCGTCTGATTTGTGCCATTTTGGGCGCCAGTCGGCGGACATCGCGCCGTTTCAGGAGAATTTCGCCCTTTATTTGTAATACTTGTGGAACTCGGTGGCTGGACCTCGGAGTTGGTGTAAAAGCCTTTAAGACAAGGGAAACCTGAAGGGTGAGGTGTAAAACTTGAAAGTAAAACCTTGATGGAAGCAGTGGAGGGAAAGGATAATTTAAAAGAGGATTCGAAAGTGTGACTTTTGAAAGTGGAATTTGTAATCTCTCGTGTGGAAGCCGGAGTTCAGGTGGCTCACGGCATAAGGGATGGAATGGGGGGGATTATTAGAAGAAAACCACAGATTTTCACTTAGGTTCAGAGAGGAGTGTGTCTTACCAATGTCATCTTGTGTGCTTAGAAGGGACTTTGTGTGTTAATGAGACTATTGTAGGTTAATATGTACTTTAATCCATATCAATCTTAAAATCTGTGTGTAATTATTAAGCTAAGGGGGGGAGCAAAGGAGTATTGTATCATAATCCAATTTTTCATGTTTAATAAATGTTTCTTTTCCTTGTTATTAAAACTGATTAGCGGACCTGTGACTCTGCTCCTCCATGCTTTATTTATAAAACAAGTGAAGTATATGCGGCTGGATTCTCCGTCGGCGGGGTCCTCCGCTTCGTCGGCAACGCACTCACGCCCGCAGATTTCCTGACGCTGTGGGTGGGGCAATAGGAAATCCCATTGGCCGGCTGCCGGGATGGAGGAGCCTGCTACCGACCAGGTGGAGCACGTCGCACCAGAAAACTGGTGCGGCGGGACGGAGAATCCCGCCCAATGTCTTTTGTGCCAAGGTCCTGGGATCTTCCCGTCATGGTGTAACACCAACTGGGCTCGTAACGTAAGGAAGAATATAAACATTGGAGAAAGTGCAGAAAATATTTTCAAAGAACACACCGGAGTGACTGAGAAATTACGGGAAATGTCGCACAAGTTGGGGTTTCCATTCTTTTCAAAAAAGAAAACTTAGTTTCGGCGAGATCTGCTGGAAACCTGTGACGAATGGGTTGGAGAAGGCATGTGTGGAGACAATGGACTGGATTTTCGGCCCTTGCCATAGGTGGGACAGAGGTCAGGTGAGGCTAAATACTAGCCCCACTGACCACTGGTTGTTCCCCCTCTTGGGCTTCCTGTGTGGTGACTGCTCACCCAATGCTTTGTCAATTAGAGCATCAATGTTGTTGGGGTAGTCAGGCCATCCACGAATTACCCTGGATTTAATCAAAGCAGAGTCGGGGTGGCAGCACAGTCGCCACCCGATTAAATGCTCCCCTGCCTCCAAACTCACCTCGGCGGAGGACATTAAATTTTGCCTGGCGCCTCCATGTTGAAGCACCCTCCCCGTCCCTTACCTTCCATTCCAGCCTCTCAAGCTGTCAGGCCTCTGATTGGACCTGCGTCCACACCAATGAAGAGGGTGCCCCACACAAATGCCAATGAGTGAGCGTTTCCCTCTGGGCGCGGGTTCAGAATGTGGAAACAGTCCCACGTTTTGCTTTGCACCCTCTCCCCCCCCCCCCCCCCCACCACCCCACCCCCCCATCCCTTCAGCACCACCCCTGCCCTCACCACGAGGGAAAATCCTGCCCAATGTTCCCACCTGTTGGAGAACCTAAAACTGGAGGCCCAGCACTAAGAACATAAAACCATAAGAAATAGGATTAGGAGTTGGCCATTCGGCCCATCAAGCCTATTCCACCATTCGATAAGACCATGGCTGATCTGATTGTGACCTTAACTCCACTTTCTGCCTGTCGCCCATTACCCTTGGTTTCCTTGTCGATCAAAAGTCTCTCTACTCAACCTTGAACACGTTTAATGATCCAGCCTGCACCCCTCTCCAAAGAGAGAGTTCCAAACACTGATAAGGCAGTTATTAATAAATCCAATAGGGAAATCAGACTCATTTCTTTATTCACATAGTGGTTAGAATGTGGAACTCACAACCACAGGCAACCTGACTCAGAGGCTTTCAAGAAGAGGTGCGTATATAAGGAACAAGAGAATAGAAAGATATGGCAAAAGGCCTGAGATGAGGAAGATGGATAGGGGGTGAGACGCATGTTGAGCATAAAACACCAACAGAGGCTAGTTAGGGCAAAAGACCTGTAACTGTGCTTTATATTACAGAGGAACATAGGACTTAGGATCAGGAGTGGACCATTCAGCCTTTCCAATCTGCTCTGCCATTTCATAAGATCACGCCTGATCTAGTTGCATCACACCTCAATGCTACCGTGGGCAGCACGGTAGCATTGTGGATAGCACAATTGCTTCACAGCTCCAGGGTCCCAGGTTTGATTTCGGCTTGGGTCACTGTGTGTGCGGAGTCTGCACGTCCTCCCCGTGTATGCGTGGGTTTCCTCCGGGTGCTCCGGTTTCCTCCCACAGTCCAAAGATGTGCAGGTTGGGTGGATTGGCCGTGCTAAATTGCCCGTAGTGTCCAAAATTGCCCTTAGTGTTGGGTGGGGTTACTGGGTTATGGGGATAGGGTGGAGTTGTGGACCTTGGGTGGGGTGCTCTTTCCAAGAGCCGGTGCAAACTTGATGGGCCGAATGACCTCCTTCTGCACTGTAAATTCTATGATAATCTATGATAAACTCCACTTTGCAGTCTGCCCCTCATGACCTTTGACTCGCTTGTCTATCATAAATCTAACTCAGAATCACAGAAATACACAGTGCAGAACATAGAACATAGAACAATACAGCGCAGTACAGGCCCTTCGGCCCACGATGTTGCACCGAAACAAAAGCCATCTAACCTACACTATGCCATTATCATCCATATGTTTATCCAATAAACTTTTAACTGCCCTCAATGTTGGCGAGTTCACTGCTGTAGCAGGTAGGGCATTCCACGGCCTCACTACTCTTTGCGTAAAGAACCTACCTCTGACCTCTGTCCTATATGTATTACCCCTCAGTTTAAAGTTATGTCCCCTCGTGCCAGCCATACCCATCCGCGGGAGAAGGCTCTCACTGTCCACCCTATCCAACCCCCTGATCATTTTGTATGCCTCTATTAAGTCTCCTCTTAACCTTCTTCTCTCCAACGAAAACAACCTCAAGTCCATCAGCCTTTCCTCATAAGATTTTCCCTCCATACCAGGCAACATCCTGGTAAATCTCCTCTGCACCCGTTCCAAAGCCTCCACGTCCTTCCTATAATGCGGTGACCAGAACTGTACGCAATACTCCAAATGCGGCCGTACCAGAGTTCTGTACAGCTGCAACATGACCTCCCGACTCCGGAACTCAATCCCTCTACCAATAAAGGCCAACACTCCATAGGCCTTCTTCACAACCCTATCAACCTGGGTGGCAACTTTCAGGGATCTATGTACATGGACACCTAGATCCCTCTGCTCATCCACACTTTCAAGAACTTTACCATTAGCCAAATATTCCGCATTCCTGTTATTCCTTCCAAAGTGAATCGCCTCACACTTCTCTACATTAAACTCCATTTGCCACCTCTCAGCCCAGCTCTGCAGCTTATCTATATCCCTCTGTAACCTGCTACATCCTTCCACACTATCGACAACACCACCGACTTTAGTATCGTCTGCAAATTTACTCACCCACCCTTCTGCGCCTTCCTCGAGGTCATTGATAAAAATGACAAACAGCAACGGCCCCAGAACAGATCCTTGTGGTACTCCACTTGTGACTGTACTCCATTCTGAACATTTCCCATCAACCACCACCCTCTGTCTTCTTTCAGCTAGCCAATTTCTGATCCACATCTCTAAATCGCCCTCAATCCCCAGCCTCCGTATTTTTTGCAATAGCCTACCGTGGGGAACCTTATCAAATGCTTTGCTGAAATCCATATACACCACATCAACTGCTCTACCCTCGTCTACCTGTTCAGTCACCTTCTCAAAGAACTCAATAAGGTTTGTGAGGCATGACCTACCCTTCACAAAGCCATGCTGACTATCCCTGATCATATTATTCCTATCTAGATGATTATAAATCTTGTCTCTTATAATCCCCTCCAAGACCTTACCCACTACAGACGTGAGGCTCACCGGTCTATAGTTGCCGGGGTTGTCTCTGCTCCCCTTTTTGAACAAAGGGACCACATTTGCTGTCCTCCAGTCCTCTGGCACTATTCCTGTAGCCAATGATGACATAAAAATCAAAGCCAAAGGTCCAGCAATCTCTTCCCTGGCCTCCCAGAGAATCCTAGGATAAATCCCATCAGGTCCCGGGGACTTATCTATTTTCAGCCTGTCCAGAATTGCCAACACCTCTTCCCTACGTACCTCAATGCCATCTATTCTATTAGCCTGGGGCTCAGCATTCTCCTCCACAACATTATCTTTTTCCTGAGTGAATACTGACGAAAAATATTCATTTAGTATCTCGCCTATCTCTTCAGACTCCACACACAATTTCCCATCCCTGTCCTTGACTGGTCCTACACTTTCCCTAGTCATTCGCTTATTTCTGACATACCTATAGAAAGCTTTTGGGTTTTCCTTGATCCTTCCTGCCAAATACTTCTCATGTCCCCTCCTTGCTCGTCTTAGCTCTCTCTTTAGATCCTTCCTCGCTACCTTGTAACTATCCATTGCCCCAACCGAAACTTCACACTTCATCTTCACATAGGCCTCCTTCTTCCTCTTAACAAGAGAGTCCACTTCTTTGGTAAACCACGGTTCCCTCGCTCGGCACCTTCCTCCCTGCCTGACCGGTACATACTTATCAAGAACATGCAGTAGCTGATCCTTGAACAAGCCCCACTTATCCAGTGTGCCCAACACTTGCAGCCTACTTCTCCACCTTATCCCCCCCAAGTCACGTCTAATGGCATCATAATTGCCCTTCCCCCAGCTATAACTCTTGCCCTGCGGTGTATACTTATCCCTTTCCATCATTAACGTAAACGTCACCGAATTGTGGTCACTGTCCCCAAAGTGCTCTCCTACCTCTAAATCCAACACCTGGCCTGGTTCATTACCCAAAACCAAATCCAACGTGGCCTCGCCTCTTGTTGGCCTGTCAACATATTGTTTCAGGAAACCCTCCTGCACACACTGTACAAAAAACGACCCATCTATTGTACTCGAACTATATCTTTTCCAGTCAATATTTGGAAAGTTAAAGTCTCCCATAATAACTACCCTGTTACTTTCGCTCATATCCAGAATCATCTTCGCCATCCTTTCCTCTACATCCCTAGAACTATTAGGAGGCCTATAAAAAACTCCCAACAGGGTGACCTCTCCTTTCCTGTTTCTAACTTCAGCCCATACTACCTCGAAAGAAGAGTCCCCATCTAGCATCCTCTCCGCCACCGTAATACTGCTCTTGACTAGCAGCGCCACACCTCCCCCTCTTTTGCCTCCTTCTCTGAGCTTACTAAAACACCTAAATCCCGGAACCTGCAACATCCATTCCTGTCCCTGCTCTATCCATGTCTCCGAAATGGCCACAACATCGAAGTCCCAGGTACCAACCCATGCTGCCAGTTCCCCTACCTTGTTTCGTATACTCCTGGCATTGAAGTAGACACACTTCAAACCACCTACCTGAACACTGGCCCCCTCCTGCGACGTCAAATCTGTGCTCCTGACCTCTATACTCTCATACTCACTTACCCTAAAACTACAATCCAGGTTCCCATGCCCCTGCTGCATTAGTTTAAACCCCCCCAAAGAGCACTAACAAATCTCCCCCCCAGGATATTTGTGCCCCTCAGGTTCAGATGTAGACCATCCTGTCTGTAGACGTCCCACCTTCCCCAGAAAGAGCCCCAGTTATCCAAAAACCTGAATTGCTCCCGCCTGCACCATCCCTGTAGCAACGTGTTTAAATGCTCTCTCTCCCTATTCCTCATCTCACTATCACGTGGCACGGGCAACAACCCAGAGATAACAACTCTGTTTGTTCTAGTTCTGAGCTTCCATCCTAGCTCCCTGAAAGCCTGCCTGACACCCTTTCCTACCTATGTCGTTAGTGCCAATGTGGACCACGACTTGGGGCTGCTCCCCCTCCCCCCTAAGGACCCGGAAAACACGATCCGAGACATCACGTACCCTTGCACCTGGGAGGCAACATACCAAACGTGAGTCTCTCACGCTCCCACAAAATTTCCTATCTGTGCCCCTGACTATAGAGTCCCCAATTACTAATGCTCTGCTCCTCTCCCCCCTTCGGCCCATTGAGTCTGTCCCGATACACAAAAAACATCTGGCCTACCTACCTCATCCCATTTGCCAGCACTTAGCCCATAACCTTGACGTGCCAAGTGCTCATCCAGGTCCCTTTAAAGGATGTGAGACAACCCGCCTCTTCCACCCTCCCAGGCCGTGCGTTCCAGGCCCTCGCCATCCTCTGGGTTAAAAAGCTTTTCCCCAAATCCCCCATGAACCTCCCGTCCCTCACCTTGAACTTGTGTCCCCTTGTGACTGACCGTTCAACTAAGGGGTACAGCTGCTCCCTATGCACCCTGTCCATGCCCCTCGTAACCTTGTCCACCTCGATCAGGTCACCCCGCCGTCTTCTCTGCTCCAGCGAAAACAACCCAAGCCTATCTAACCTCTCTTTGTAACTTAAATGTTTCTTCATCCCAGGCAACATCCTGGTGAATCTCTGCACCCTGAAGGGGGGGAGGGGGGGGGGGGGGGGGGGTCAGCAACGATACCTCTTAAAACTGAATAGTTAGCATGCCACTAGAGTAGTTTTACATAAGTTACTTTATTAAGGATTGAGGTGAATTATAGGACTGAGTAATCATTCTCAACTATTAAACATGTATTTTTAGGACATAGCAGTAATAAGTAATCAAATGGGATGTAGGACAGCTAACTTGACCAAAAGGACACTACTTCTGACATCTTGCCTTTGTGAAGCAATTCAGGGTGCTGGTTCTGTTGTTCTGTTTCTCACAAACAGTCAGCAAAGGCTGCTGGGATTGTACACAGCTGTCAGGATGAGGATCAATCATGCGCTGCTTGCGATTCTATTAGGTGAAGTTTAAACACTGCTTGCGATTCTATTGGATAAGTTTAAAAGTAGCAGCTTCAGGGATTGGATCGCGTCCAACTGGGGTGGGCTATTGATTTTTGAAGGTTGTATAAGTACTGTGTTCTGGGCCGGGATTCTCCGGTAACCGGCGGGGTGGGCCGTACCGGCGCCGGGGAGCGGCGTGAACCACTCCGGCGTCGGGCCGCCCGGAAGGTGCGGAATCCTCCACACCTTTGGGGGCTAGGCCGGCACTGGAGGGGTTGGCGCCGCGCCGAAGGGCCTCCGCGGGCCGGCGCGAGTTGGCGCATGCGCAGGAGCACCAGCGTGTTCTGGCGTGTGCGCATAACCGCTGGCTTTTCTCCTGCGCATGCGCAGACGGTTTCTTCTCCACGCCGGCCATCGTGGAGCTTTACACAGGCCGGCGCGGGGGGAAAGAGTGCCCCTACTGCACAGGCCCGCCCGCAGATCGGTGGGCCCTGATCTCGGGCCAGGCTACCGTGGCAACCCCCCCCCCCCCCCCCCCAGGGCCGGATCCCCCCGCGACCCCCCGAGGACTCCGCAGGCTGCCCTCAGAGCCAGGTCCCGCCGGTACGGACCTATGTAATCTACGGAGACGGGACTGGCCACAAACGGGCGGCCGCTCAGCCCATCGGGGAGCGGAGAATCGCCTGGGGGGGGCCACTGCCAACGGCCCCCAACCGGCGCGGCGAGATCCCCGCCCCCGCCAAAAACCCGGCGCCGGAGAATTCGGCAGCCGGCGTCGGGGCGGGATTCACACCGCCCCCCGGCAATTCTCCGACCCGACCGGGGGGGGTCGGAGAATCCCGCCCCTGGTCTTTGTTCAGCAGGACAGGTCTTCACAGATATCCAGTCTGTTCTCCGTGTACACGTAACAAGCTTGATTAAATAAGCCATCTTGCCCAGGTTGTCGTGTTTGTTCCTCTCTGTACTGAGCTGAGCCACAGGGAATAACCCCACGTGGAAGCTGACTCAATACACAGGTCTTGAAACCGCTCCTACATCACACCTCCTCCAGTGCCTTGAATATATTCAATGACCCAGCCTTGTCTCTGGGTAAGAGAATTCCACAGGCCCTTTGAGAGCAAATAAAAATCTGTTTTCAGACCTCATAACCGTGTCACCTGGTTCTAGCCCCTCCCACAAGAGGAAACACCCTCCTGGTATCTCCCCGCTGTGATAAACCCTCCAGAATGCAAATGCAAATTCAAACTTTTGCTTGAATTCAACTGTAAATCGAATTGTAGATTCCAACCGAGGAGATGAGACAAGAAACAACGGATTAACTAAAAAAAACTCAGCGCACAACAGCTGACGCCAGTGACCATCCGTGGCACAAATGATATACTGAGCAGGTATGGAAAAAGAGCAGCACATTCCAATTATCAGATTGATTCAGAGTCAAACAGGCAATGATATCTTGGTATAAGGACGCAAAATCAAAAGAAAGGATTGACTTTGATCTGCCTGTGGACAGGAGGTTCAGAGCGATTGGGTACAGATAGTCACGGGCAAGCACGATTGCCAGAAGCGATTGAAACTGTGTATCACAGCAAATTAAAAATTGTTCAGATAGCAGACAGCGTAAGATCAATGACTTCCCAACAACGTGTAAAATCCTTGCTTTGGAGATTGTATGAAAGAGACGGAACAATTGGGAAACAAAGCCTGGACTATCAAAGGCAGACTTGTGAAACAGAATCTAGCTCCAATCGGATTGAAATTTATATATACTGATTTTTTAAAAAACTTTTTGACCTATATACATTCTACATCGTTCAAAGCCTGCAAAATCATACAGTGTGGCTACTTTAGAAAATTACAGTCAACTGCTGCTTTGGAGGTTCATAGTTGCAATTTCTGGTGGCATAGTGTGACTGGGCTAGTCGTCCTGAGACTCGGCACAATGCTCTGGGGGTGGGTTGGGGGGGGGGGGGGGGGGAAGTGGGGGAAGGGGTTCAAATCCCACCACAGCAGATGGTGAAATTTGAATTTGATAAATATCTGGAATTAAAAGGGGCAGCACGGTAGCGCAGTGGTTAGCACTGTTGCTTCACAGCGCCAGGGCCCCAGGTTCGATTCCCGGCTTCGGTCGCTGTCCGTGCGGAGTCTGCACGTTCCCCCCCCCGTGTCTGCGTGAGTTTCCTCCGGGTGCTCCGGTTTCCTCCCACAAGTCCCGAGAGACTGTTAGGTGAATTGGACATTCTGAATTCTCCCTCTGTGTGCCCCAAACAGGCGCCGGGTTGTGGCGACTAGGGGCTTTTCAAAGTAACTTCATTGCAGTGTTAATGTAAGCCTACTTGTGACAATAAAGATTATTAAAGATTATTATTATTATAGAAAAGGGACCCAAAACTGCTCACAATATTCCAATGGGGTCTGACAAGAGCCTTAAACAGCCTCAGCAACACGTCCCTGCTCTTGTATTCTAGCCTCTCGAAGTGAATGCTAACATTGAATTTGCCTTCCTAACTGAACCTACACGTTAACCTTAAGAGAATCCTGAACTAGGACTCCTAAGTCCCTTGGTGGTTCAGAATTCTGAAGCTTTTCCCCATTTAGGAAATAGTCCATACCTCTATTCTTCCTACCAAAGTGCATAGCCATTGTATTTCATCTGCCACTTCTTAATTGCACCCCCTGTAGTGCTTAGAAAGCCATTCAATTATGTCAAACGTGTGTCCAACAGGTCGATATGATGCACCTGGTGTGTGGGGGAAGGGAGTTAGCTTCTCACTTATTGTGCGCTAGTTTGCCTCACATTTTCAGTCTACACCGCTGGCTAGGTGTGAAAGGGAAAGCAAAATATACAAATCGCTCCGTGTCAGTACACAGCCTCCCCATTGGCAAGGCCTTTGCTGTGGATCCCATAGCAACACGTGGAAACTGGGACCCAAACGACTCTCGGCTAAAGCTACAGAGGAACTCAAAGGAGGCTTGACACCCAGACACGCTGTGTGCGGGTCCACTGGCACACAACATCTTTGCTCAATAAATTGATGCACTATCAATTACCACAAAGACGAGAGTAGTGGAATAATCGAGGCTTTATTGAGCAAAGATGTTGTGCCTCCTGTGGAACCAGAATGGCTGCAGCACCGGCGAGCACACACATTTATACGCCACCTACTGGGTGGAGCCAGCAGGCAGGGATTTACCCATGTACCTCTACTATACGTGTCTTACCATAATACATATAATACTGCTAGTGGTGACACCCACAGGAGTAAACACGAACACAAAGATCTGGACTGGAGCCCAGGCAGGATGATACCTAAATCGGTCACCTTTCCGGCAACCCTCACAACTAAATAATGCTTTGATTTCCTTTGGATGAAACTGGGGAGGTAGTGAGGTGTCCCTGATATTTGGTCAGCCCATGGTCTTTGCACATTTCGCACAGACCTGTGGCTTGGGATGTTTGACCGACCACCAAATCGGACACCATCTCTCGGAAGATGGATGGACTGCCAGAGTAATGTCGGGAGAAGGCTGATCACCGTCTTCTCAAGGAAGTTAGCGATGGCAATAAATTCCGACTTTGCCTGTTGTGTTCACTCGTTCTGTGTTTGATTATGGTGAGTCTATGTAGGCACTACAGATGGCGTTTAACCCGGACAAATGTGAGGTAATGCATTTTGGAAGGTCTAATGCAGGTAGGGAATATACAGAGAATGGTAGAACCCTCAAGAGTATTGACAGTCAGAGAGATCTAGGTGTACAGGTCCACAGGTCACTGAAAGGGGCAACATAGGTGGAGAAGGTAGTCAAGAAGGCATACGGCATGCTTGCCTTCATTGGCCGGGGCATTGAGTATAAGAATTGGCAAGTCATGTTGCAGCTGTATAGAACCTTAGTTAGGCCACACTTGGAGTATAGTGTTCAATTCTGGTCGCCACACTACCAGAAGGATGTGGAGGCTTTAGAGAGGGTGCAGAAGAGATTTACCAGAATGTTGCCTGGTATGGAGCATTAGCTATGAGGAGAGGTTGAATAAACGCGGTTTGTTCTCACTGGAACGACGGAGGTTGAAGGGCAACCTGATAGAGGTATACAAAATTATGAGGGGCATAGACAGGGTGAATAGTCAGAGACTTTTTCACAGGGTACAGGGGTCAATTACTAGGGGGCATAGGTTTAAGGTGCGAGGGGCAAGGTTTAGAGGAGATGTATGAGGCAAGGTTTTTACATAGAGGGTAGTGGGTGCCTGGAACTCGCTGCTGGAGGAGGTGGTGGAAGCAGGGACAATAGTGACGTTTAAGGGGCATCTTGACAAATACATGAATAGGATGGGAATAGAGGGATACGGGCCCCAGAAGTGTAGAAGATTTTAATTTAGACGGGCAGCATGGTCGGCGCAGGCTTGGAGGGCCGAAGGGCCTGTTCCTGTGCTGCACTTTTCTTTGTTCTTTGTTTTATGAGTCTGTTTACTAGTGATACTCACTGTGCCTTATTGGTTAAACCTGGTGTGGACTCGATGGGCGGGGGGAGGGTGGGTGGGGGGTGTTGGAGGAATAAACCAAGCTGTATGTTAGCTACTTGACGCTGCTGGACACATGGAAGAGCAGGCATTTTAAACAAGTGTGACTGAAATCACACATAGACCAGGTGTGTCACCTCTGTATCGCTCCAAGACATGAAATATAAAACATTTCCCGATCTAAACAAGTTTAAACATTTCTGTAGCTCCAGGAGAGAAAAATTGGAAAGGAAAGGTTAACTGCTTGCCCTTATTGGAGACCAAACTCTCTAACAGCTATACGGAAGCTTTGACATTTTGACAAAAATTCCCAAAGCTTTTGCGATGAAATCTGTGGGTGCCGGGAGTGAATTGAATGAGTTTTCAGACAGGTGATTTCAACCTTCTTTTCATCTTTCCCAAAGCTCACATGCGCCTTACATGGAATGAGCACGAAACCCTCCTCATGAAGCTGGGCTATGAATGGCACTAGGTGGCAGTGTTGGGTCATAACAGTTCATTTGTTAAATAAACGCTTCGTGTCGATCTGTATGTTCTTTCACGAAACAAAACTCCTATCTTTTCCCCAGTTGTTTCATTATTCAATGCAACACCAACAAGAATGCTTCTGTTCTCAAAGAGAAGCCGCAGAATAACAAGGAGAGAAACAGAACTGCAGTCTCTCAATCCACTCCCTCATTCGGAATTCACCGACCTTGTCAAATGGACACACAAAGATACTATATAGTTAAATCAAACAAATAGGGTGCTAGTTACATTCCTCATCAGATAGAACGAGTTCAAAATATTGAAGAAATGAGAGACATGTTGCCAAAACCTTTTGACTCGCATTCGGCAGGACAAATACAGGAATGCCAAATTTCAAACCACCACAGCAATTTATACGACAAATTCAAAATGTCCTCTTCTTCTCTCAGGGTTTTGCCTGCTCCTTTGTTGCTCCCTTTGTGGTCAGCTGCCCTCCATTGCCTCTCCTATGTGACCATTATCCATGTGTAAAACATGTTAGGGCAGCATGGTAGCATTGTGGTTAGCACAATTGCTTCACAGCTCCAGCTCCAGGGTCCTCGGTTCGATTCCTGACTTGGGTCACTGTCTGTGCGGAATCTGCACATTCTCCCGTGTGTGCGTGGGTTTCCTCCGGGTGCTCCGGTTTCCTCCCACAGTCCAAAGATGTGCAGGTTAGGTGGATTGGCCATGATAAATTGCCCTTGGTGTCCAAAATTTCCCTTAGTGTTGGGTGGGGTTGCTGGGTTGTGGGGATAGGTTGGAGGTGTGGACCTTGGGTGGGGTGCTCTTTCCAAGAGCCGGTGCAGACTCGATGGGCCGAATGGCCTCCTTCTGCACTGCAACTTCTATGAAACTATGTTCCTTACTCTTCCGCCTGGCATCAGCTGGCGGGTTTGAAGGTCTGAGCGCCATACGTAAACACCAATCCGGCACACTCCTCTCACTCTCTCCAGCCCACCTACCTTTACGCGGCCGCGCAGAATGTCTGGAACCCAGAGGCAAATGCTAGCAGTCTCCAGGAGAGGTCTGCATTGCGATCCAACCGCCATGCCCTTAAATGCCTTGATTTGAGGAGTCTGGGTGCAGAGGCATGTCCTCTACCCAAGGGAAGGGACCAGGGAAGCATCAGAGCTCCACCTCTCCAGCTGGGAGGCCGTTGTCAGGAGGTCAGCTTGGATGGCAACTGCGCCAGAAGCAGCACGCAGTGGTGAATGATCTTACCACTCCACAAGGACCAAGAGCAGCATGGTAGCACAGTGGTTAGCACTGGATATTGGAGCAGACCCCACCTCAATTTATGTTAGGACACCGGACGCGAAAGCCAAACAATGTTTCATTTTGTAAAACAGTGAGGAAAGGATACTTCACGCCAGGAGTGAGGACTCTGACCCATACGTATCCTTTATCTTAAAGCAAGCTTCAATTTAAACACAATTTAAACCACATTAACGTCAGAGAAAAAGCTTTATAATTAACAGTTAAACAGTTCTTAAATAATAGGAAAAATTTTAACTTACTATTTACATCTGCCACTAATTCCAAATAAGCAGCTCAGGAGATCCTGAAGCTATACCAAGGTCTAAAAGGCCAGATCTGTGCCTTACTCATTGCATGAAAAATTGGAGACTGAGCCGGGGTGATTAGAGGATTTAGGCATCATTAAAGCTATACATTTTGCAGAGTGGGCAGCACCTATTGTACCTGTAGACAAACCTGACAAGCCTATTCACATCTGCAGAGGCTACAAGTTGACAGTGAACCAGATGGTGAAATTAGACAGGTATCCATGCCCAAAATGGAGGACCTGTGTGTGAAGTTGGCTGGTGGTTTAACATACACCAAGTATGGGTCATGCGTATCAGCAACTGGAACTGGATGATGCTTGCAGAGAATACGCACTAAGAACTCTTTCAGTATATGCAATTATCATTTAAATCATAGAATTGTTTTTTTTACAGTGCAGACGGAGGCCTATCGAGTCCACACTGACTCTTGCCTACCTAAGCCCACACCTCCACCCTATCCCTGTAACCCAGTAACCCCGCTTAACCTTTCTGGACACCAAGGGCAATTTAGCATGGCCAATCCACCTAACCTGCACATCTTTAGACTGTGGGAGGAAACTGGAGCACCCGGAGGAAACCCACGCAGACACGGGGTGAACGTCCAGACTCCTCACAGACAGACCCAAGGCTGGAATTGAACCTGGGACCCTGGAGCTGTGAAGAAATCGTGCTAACCACTGTGCTACCGTACCCCCCCCCCCCGGGTTCTCACCTCTTGTGCCACGTTTCAATGTATTGTGAAGAGTCTGCTACAAGATTTCCCAAAAGTAGTCATTTACTCAGACAACATGTTGACGATGGGAGCCACAGGGAGTAACATTTATCCAACCTGGAGGAACTTTTAAAAAGATTCCCGAATGCTGGAGTTTAGTTAAAGAGAGAGAAGCAAGGGTAGCACGGTGGCACAGTGGGTTAGCCCTGCTGCCTCACGGCGCCGAGGTCCCAGGTTCGATCCCGGCTCTGGGTCACTGTCCATGTGGAGTTTGCACATTCTCCCCGTGTTTGCGTGGGTTTCGTCCCCACAACCCAAAAGATGTGCAGGCAAGGTGGATTGGCCACGCTAAATTGCCCCTTAATTGGAAAAAATGAATTGGATACGCTAAATTTACACAAAAAAAAGAGGCGCGAATGAGGTAGCTTAGCTAAGTTAGAGAGTGGATGCATTAAAGATTATATCCAATGGAAGAGAAAGCGAGGGATATTATGGAATTACTAGCCCCAAGGAATACATCAGAGCTAGAGTCTTTCCTCGGAATGATAAATTACTATGGGTAGTTCATTTCCAACTTATCAACAATGCATGTACTATTAAAAAATGGTGTTAGATAATAATGCAGAAGGAAACATTCAAGCAAGTGAAACAAGTCCTTCAATCCAGGTGTTCACTAGTCCATTTTGATCCTTCTGAAGATGCATCTCCGAATGGAGTATGGAGTTGGCGTTGTTTTGTCATTGCTGACAGAAATGAATGCTGGGACAGAAAGACCCATTGGCTATGTTTCAAGGACCCTTACTGACGCAGGGAGGGGATAGTCACAAATCGAGAAGAAGGACCGAGCCGTCATCTTTGGTATCAGAAAATTTCACCAGTACGTTGATGGAAGGGACTTTGCAGTCATCACCGATCATAAACCTTTATTTGGGCTTTTCAAGGGGGACAAAGCAACCCCTCCATTTACGTCTTCGAGGATACAGCATTGGGCTTTGTTATTGGCTACTTGCAAATACACTTTGCAACACCGACCAGGGGAGCACATCGTCAACGCAGACACCTTAAGTCAACCTACATTACCAGGAAGTACGACACCTCCATCTGTGCCTTAGAAAATCATCTTAACCATAAATGTTCTTGATATTTTATCTATATCTGCACAACGTGTAAAATACTGGACCCACAGAGGTCTGATATTGCCAAACGTCAAGCATATGACTACATGGTTGGCATCATGACAGGCATTCAGAACAGTTGAAACCTTATCAAGCAAGGAAGGATGAACTTAGCTCGGAGGTTGGTCTCTTCCTGTAGGGAGCGAGCATGGTCATCCCCCTACCTGAAAGAAAGCTACTACTTGATGAATTGCACAGTGGTCACCCTGGAATGTCAAAGATGGGGATGTTGGCTCATAGTCACGTTTGGTGGCCCGGGATAGACTCAGATATTGAAGGAATGACTGCCCACACAGCCCTGTACCTCGGAGTCAGTTTAATGTTGGACAGAGCCGTGTGTAGAAGCTTAGCATGGAGACAGCTCCTAGCTTGGACCTTTAGTGTACCTTTGAGTATAATTCCTAGTAGTTAAATAAATACTTATTGTTGAACTACCTAAGATTATGAATAACTTAGTAAGATCTACCAAACTATGGCCAACACCTTACAACACTTCAATCAGATATGTTCTCATTTCCTGCTCCGTTTAGTATTCCATTTGCTGTTCAATATCATTTTCACTGCTGCTACTTACGGTATCAAATATATTGGCCATGATGCATTCTTTTATATGAAAAAGAGGTAATCTCTCGTTGCTTTGATAATAGTAGTTATAATCTATTGGGCAGTTATTTAAACTGGCTATGCCTTTAAGATCACAACTCAAGAGCTGCACCCGGAGAAGTTATTTGAATGGGTATTACCCGATTTGGAGGTTCATTTTTGAGTGACTTTTCTCTATGTTGGCAAACAGTTGCAAACCACAGGTTCATGTGCGTCATGCCCCTTAGTGTACAAAGATTAGGTGGCGCCACGGGGATAGGGCGGGGAGTGGGCCGAGGCAGGGTGTTCTTTCGGAGGAACGGTGCAGACTCGATGGGCTGAATGGCCTCCTTCGGCACTGTAGGGATTCTGTGAAAACTGTGCATATCATTCTCACCAGGTTGTGAGTTCAATGCCATCTGCAAAAACGTAAGCACAGAAATCCAAGTTGGCAGTCCCATTAATGGAAACGTGCCTTTGGGTGAAATGTTAAAACGGGGCTGCCATTCAAGTACATATTAGAGATCCCATGGCACTAATTCAGGTAAGAGGAAGGGCTTTATACATGATGTCCTGGACAATATTTTCCCCTCAATCAACGTCACAAAACATGATGATCTGGTCATGATCATATTGCTGTTTGTGGGAGCTTGCTGACGTAAGCAGGTTGGTTAGCACTGTTGCTTCACAGCGCCAGGGTTCCAGGTTCGATTCCGGCTTGGGTCACTGTCTGTGCGGAGTCTGCACGTTCTCCCCGTGTGTGCGTGGGTTTCCTCCGGGTGCTCCAGTTTCCTCCCACAAGTCCCGAAAGACGTGCTGGTAGGTAATATGGACATTCTGAATTCTCCCTCCGTGTACCCGAACAGGTGCCGGAATGTGGCGACTAGGGGCTTTTCACAGTAACTTCATTGCTGTGTTAATGTCAGCCTACTTGTGACAATAAAGATTATTATTATAAATTGTCTGCCGTGTTTCCTCCATTTCAACAGTGACACTTCAGTAAGTATTTCTTTGCGTTTGGGACATCCACTGCTTGTGAAAGGTCCATATATAAATAAAAGTATCTTTTATTTTTAAGGCAAGGCTAAGTTCTCAAGGCCGAAAAGACAATCAGGGAATGGCTGTCTCTTATTTATTATAACTTTTGACAATTAGGAGTGTGGTCCGGAATTCTCCGGCTGTGGGGATTTTGGGATGGATTCTCCGCCCCGCCACGCCAGTTTTCAGCCGCGACCCGCCGGCGGGATTTTCCGTTACGCTGGCCGGTCAATGGGGTTTTCCATTGTGGGGCAGCCCCACGCCGTCGGGAAACCCCCGGGCGCCGGCAAAATGGAGCAACCGGCTGGCGGCTGTGTTTCCACCGGCAGCTCATTCCCGCGCGCATGTTTCCCGGCAGCCTGGGGTGGCTTTAATGGGAAATCCCACTGACAAGTGACGGGAGCCGAGAAACCCACCGCAGCGAACGGCGCTACTGAGAAACACGCGGCTGGCGGACTGGATAATCCCGCCCAGGATGCTCGCACTGGACACAGATTTGGTAACGTGTGTTAGCTGGGTCATTACTTCACCCAATTGGACTTCTTCACCATTAAGCATCAGCAGGCTAACAATCTGTACGATCAAACCACATGGATTCCTGCAGCACTGACTGGCAGATGATCAGGGATCGGAACCGTGACTAATCCAGGTTCACTGAGGATAATTGCTGCCCAATATTCGCTGTTCTGTCGGCAGTGGCTAGTTTGATGTCAGCCTTGGCTGAACAACAGCACTGGCATCTGTGAGGCAGAAGATTGTGAGTTAAGGTGTCGGACGAGGCCGCTGAATCTTGTGACCGTTGCGATGTTCGAAACGTACAGGGCGTGACCTAGATCAGCAAATTTAAATAAACGTTCGCCGGATTCACCCAGAGCCCAGGACTCAACGGGCACACCAGGGAGACCTTGCTAGGGTGCCATTTAATACTGGTCCATCCAAATGTGCGACCAGGCATTTCGGCAGTCGGGGAGCTCTCCAACTCCATTGGAAACCCCCGGGTGGTCGAGGGACAGGGCATGGGGCACCCCAGCACTTCTCTTGGTACCTGGTCACCTTGGCACTGCCAGCCTGGCACCCTGGCAGTGCCACCTGGGCACCTTGGCAATGCCGGCCTGGCACACTGGCAGTGCCACCATCGGTGTCTGGGTGGCACTTCCAGTCTGGCAGGGGCACTGCCAAGAATGCTGGATTGGCAGTGCTACGGTGCCCAGATGCCAAGTTGGCACTGTCAGGGATTGGGACTGAGGGGGCTTTGCCACGTATAGGGGGTGAGGAGGGGGGGGGGGGAGAGGGTTCCCAGGGGTCTCTCCAAGGTTGGAGGGTGACGGGGGGGGGGGTAAAAAATGGGGGCGGCCTGAAACGGCATGGGGGTAGGGGAATCTGCGATGCACCTCTCCCTCAAAGTACGGCCTGGTGGAGAGAATCTCCCAAGGTTAAAAAAAATAGCAAAGTGCTGTTGAATAGCGGGATGTTGAATAGCAGGCGTAGAGAAACACCCTGCTAAATGGGCCATTCAGCGGACTTCAACTGCAGTCCGCTGAATCGCGCCCAGCAACCTTTTGGATGAGAAGCCAAACTGGCTATAAAGTTCTGATGGCGCGAAAGGCGCTATGTAGATGCAATTCCTTCTTTTTTTCAATGTGTACTGTCAGGAAAACGTGTGATGTTTCGGCCTGCATTTCCCAGAACTGCGAGAAGAGCAAGAAACTCAAACCTCATCACCAGCTGTTTGGAAGGAAACAGGTTGACAAACATTCCGGTTGGATGGAGATATTTCACGCCGAGGTTGTTTCCCGGTGCCAGCGTTGAGGGGGATGGTGATGCTCATCAGATGCGTCAAAAAAAAAAAATTAACCTTACCAGCAGAATTCAGGAACCCCTAATGCCTTCAGGCAGCTGTCGGCCATCTGTGTTCCCAAAGGGGACTTGGTAGCTCGGGGCCTTTGCAGAATCCTGCACGATTCAACTGACCAGATGTAAATCCTACACATTTTCATGTTTCCTGTACAACCCAGAGGGACGGCGGTGGGGGGGGGGGGGGAACAAAATTATGTCAACGTGCCAAAATCCAAAATGTCTGGCCAGATAGACCAGATTCATAGGTCCCTCAGCGAAGAGGAGCACGAGATAGAACTGGAAGTGCTGCTGGAAACTTGTTCAGAATTTGTTTCCTTCAACTTCCCTGTGGTGCCTAAATTTCCAAATCCTTTGAGTGGAAGCTGCAAGTCTTCTGACAAGATCACAAGGTACGAACCTTTAAGGCCTCTTAGCGACGGTTGCTCACGACACTTTCCTGGCAAAGCCACCGGGGTCAAAGTCCTGGAGCTGCCTTCCCAACAGGGCCTTAGCTTGGCCTCAACCACGGGGACTGCACGGGATTGAGAGAGCACCTCACCACCACCCCCTCAAGGATGGTTACGGATTGGCAACAAATGTGGGCGTTGCCAGCAACACTCCAGGAACAACTTTAAAACAACAAATCTGCGCTGCGCTTTATCAGTTTGCTTCTTTCCCCCTTCAAATCGAGGAGGGGTTAATTCGATCGTATAGTTTACCTCACTTTTATGCTCCTTTGAAGCAAACCCTGGCAGAAAGAATTCTCCAATAATAATTGGAGAAAATATTCATGATGTGTTCGGCTGACTGGTTCGATGTGGATTGCACTTGATGCAGGGAAGCTAGAAGCAGACATAACACTGGAGAAAATCCAACACTGTTTTATTCAATGATAGAACTGATATACATATTCAGCTGTGGGTCGACACTATACTGAACTGACTGGAGACCTTGTATTAGCCTGACCAGACTTACTAGCTACCCCATGGTGTTTGCACTGGCTAGCTCGTGGACTCAGTGGCTGGGTCCAGAGAGAGCGGGAAACCTAGTGCCCTCTGTGGTGGTAGTGTCCTGTCTGGTGATTGGCTGCACTGTGTTGTGTGCTTATTGGTCATCCTGTCTGTCAATCACTGCCTGTCTGCACTTCAGTATATACATGAGTAGATATTATGACAATTCACAGGGTACTTATAATGTTCTTATGGTAATGGGGCTCGAGCAGCTGGAGTTACCACAGAGAGGTCACCCGGCGTCCTATCCAGATCACTACCCTAAGCATTGTGATTTGAGGAGCCCTACGCTAGAGCCAAAATGATTCCGTTCCGGTGGAAACTGAAACCCACCCAGCTGGGCGTGCAATGTTTGGACCAGGAGAGTTCACCTTGGTCACGAATGGCTATCATTCTTCCCTGATTCTTGGCTCGACTCAAATGTCTCGAACACAGGTGGAGTGCACAAAGTGGCCTGGACATATGCTCTCTTCCTCAGCCTTGCCTGATATCGGTCGGTATTTAAGTAAAAAGAGGCAGGATGGCCCATTTCCTATCCCCACCTCTCAGTGCCTGAATTTGGTAAATTCCTCCTTATTCCGCCTCCAGTAGGCAACCGAGCTACTCGACTGCCTGCTGCTCCATCATTACTAAATGAGGGCAGAGCAAGGCATCAGAGAGGGTGCAGGGAAGATGGTGGAATTTGGTCACATTAATAGATCGGAGAAGCTGGGGTTGTTACTGAAACATAGAAATTCCTGGAGTGCAGAAGGAGGCTATTCGGCCCATTGAGTCTGCATCGACCCTCTGAAAGGGCACCCTACCCAGGCCCACGGTCCCACCCTATCCCCGTAATCCCCCCTACCCTTTGGACACTAAGGGGAAATTCAGCATGGCCAATCCACCTGACCTGCACATCTTTGGGCTGTGGGAGAAAATCGGAGCACCTGGAGGAAACCCATGCAGACACGGGGAGAAGGTGCAAACTCCACACAAACAGGGAGGGAGTTAAATTGTAATGGTTAAAGTATCAATTTTGGAAATGTGAAGGGAAGTGGTTGAAATAGTAATGGTCAGGGCGCCGAGGACACAGCTTGACCAAGAATTTACATTAGGCAGATAAGAGGAGTGATTTTAAAGTTGATTGTTTGATTTCAAAGAAAACATATCCAAAGAACAAAGAACAAAGAAAAGTACAGCACAGGAACAGGCCCTTCGGCCCTCCAAGCCCGTGCCGACCATGCTGCCAGTCTAAACTAAAATCTTCTACACATCCTGGGTCTGTATCCCTCTATTCCCATCCTATTCATATATTTGTCAAGATGCCCCTTAAATGTCACTATCGTCCCTGCTTCCACCACCTCCTCCGGCAGCAAGTTCCAGGCACCCACTACCCTCTGTGTAAAAAACTTGCCTCGTACATCTCCTCTAAACCTTTCCCCTCGCACCTTAAACCTATGCCCCCTAGTAATTGACCCCTCTACCCTGGGGAAAAGCCTCTGACTATCCACTCTGTCTATGCTCATACTTTTGTAGACCTCTATCAGGTCGCCCCTCAACCTCTGTCGTTCCAGTGAGAACAAACCGAGTTTATTGAACCGCTCCTCATAGCTAATGCCCTCCACACCAGGCAACATCCTGGTAAATCTCTTCTGTACCCTCCCTAAAGCCTCCACATCCTTCTGGTAGTGTGGCGACCAGAATTGAACACTATACTCCAAGTGTGGCCTAACTAAGGTTCTATACAGCTGCAACATGACTTGCCAATTCTTATACTCAATGCCCCGGCCAATGAATATACAAATGGTAGATTGTAATATGTGAGGCAAACTAGTAAGTTTACTTTATAAATATAATAGCTAAAAAGTAATTTTAAAAAGAATTGATCAATCCTGGGAACAGGAACTTCTAAAGACCTATGGAAACAAGAGAGCGGGAGATCAAACGGAAAAGCACATTTAAAGGGAGACTGAAGGCTGTTGTGTGTGGCTGTGAGATCTAGACTAAGATATGATGTGGAGATGCCGGCGTTGGAATGGGGTGAGCACAGTACGAAGTCTTACAACACCAGGTTAAAGTCCAACAGGTTTGTTTCGACGTCACAGAAACACATTCAGCCTCTGATCTCCGGGTAAGCGTTCTCCAAGGCGGCCTTCAGGACGCGCGACAACGCAGAATCGCCGAGCAGAAACTTATAGCCAAGTTCCGCACACATGAGTGCGGCCTCAACCGGGACCTGGGATTCATGTCGCATTACATTCATCCCCCACCATCTGGCCTGCGAAATCCTACCAACTGTCCTGGCTTGAGACAATTCACACCTCTTTAACCTGGGGTTACCCCATCTCGGGATCTGTAAAGATTTAATCACCTGCTAATGGTCGCATTCCAAGCATTGTTTGGCATCTTTGAATTTGTCTATATATGTGTTTCTGGAACATACCTCTTCATTCACCTGAGGAAGGAGCAGCGCTCCGAAAGCTAGTGACATCGAAACAAACCTGTTGGACTTTAACCTGGTGTTGTAAGACTTTGTACTTGACTAAGATAGTGTGTGTTGAAGCTAGACCTGTGATCACCAGTTTTGCCACCACCCTCAGAGAGGAGAAGCCTGTGTAAGATTTCTCCTAGAGTAGCAGAACAATGTGGGGTAATATTACCGGAAATTTCTGATTAAAAATCTGAGAACTGCTGTTGTCAACAGTTTATTTTAACCAATATCTTAGAGAAAATGTTTGTAGAAGAACCGTTAACTGTGTAATGACCTTCTTGTGCTTTAAGTATTTTTTATTTATTTCAATAAACGTTTCACTTCACTATTCAAAATCATCGCATGTGGTCTGGGAGTTACTTATCTTGACTTCAAGTACTTCATAATAAAAATACTGAAAACCATTGTGACAGCTTGTTTCAATTTCGTTTTGAGATTTGGGTAGCCTGGCACTTAACATCTGCTGTGCCTTAACGCTAAATACACTGAAAATAGCACTCAGAGTGTGCATGATGTATTGTGCAATTTCCAAATAATGGGGTAGTTAGCAAAGTAATTGACGACTGAGCCAATGCCATGGACGGGAAGGAGGTCAGATGTGATTTTGGACCAAGGATGCAGCACAGTAGCACGGTGGTTAGCACAGTTGCTTCACAGCTCCAGAGTCCCAGGTTCGATTCCCGGCTGGGTCACTGTCTGTGCGGAGTTTGCACGTTCTCCCCGTGTCTGCGCGGGTTTCCTCCGGGTGCTCCGGTTTCCTTCCACAGTCCAAAGATGTGCAGGTTAGGTGGATTGGCCAAGCTAAATTGCCTTTAGTGTCCAAAAAAGTTAAATGGGGGTTACTGGGATATGATAGACACGGTGGCTTGAGTAGGGTGTTCTTTGTAAGGGCCGGTGCAGACTTGATGGGCTGAATGGCCTCCTTCTGCACTGTAAATCCTATGAAATCTCTGATAGAACATAGAAAAATACAGCACAGAACAGGCCCTTCTGCCCACGATGTTGTGCCGAACCTTTGTCCTAGATTAATCATAGATTATCATTGAATTTACAGTGCAGAAGGAGGTCATTCGGCCCATTGAGTCTGCACCGGCTCTTGGAAAGAGCACCCTACCCAAGGTCAACACCTCCACCCTATCCCCACAACCCAGCAACCCCACCCAACACTAAGGGAAATTTTGGACACTAAGGGCAATTTATCACGGCCAATCCACCTAACCTGCACATCTTTGGACTGTGGGAGGAAACCGGAGCACCCGGAGGAAACCCACGCACACACGGGGAGGACGTGCAGATTCCGCGCAGCCAGTGACCCAAGCCGGAATCGAACCTGGGACCCCGGAGCTGTGAAGCAATTGTGCTATCCACAATGCTACCGTGCTACCCTTAAGAACAACTTAATCTACACTATATCATTCTACCGTAATCCATTAACCTATCCAATAGCTGCTTGAAGGTCCCTAATGTTTCCGACTCAACTACTTCCACAGGCAGTGCATTCCATGCCCCCACTACTCTCTGGGTAAAGAACCTACGTCTGACATCCCCCTTATATCTTCCACCATTCACCTTAAATTTATGTTCCCTCGTAATGGTTTGTTCCACCCGGGGAAAAAGTATCTGACTGTCTGCTCTATCTATTCCCCTGATCATCTTATAAACCTCTATCAAGTCGCCCCTCATCCTTCTCATTTCTAATGAGAAAAGGCCTAGCATCCTCAACCTTTCCTCGTAAGACCTACTCTCCATTCCAGGCAACATCCTGGTAAATCTCCTTTGCACCTTTTCCAAAGCTGCCACATCCTTCCTAAAATGAGGCGACCAGAACTGTACACAGTACTCCAAATGTGGCCGTACCAAAGTTTTGCACAGCTGCATCATCACCTCACGGTTCTTAAATGCAATCCCTCTGTTAATGAACGCTAGCACACCATAGGCCTTCTTCACAGCTCTATCCACTTGAGTGGCAACTTTCAAAGATGTATGAACATAGACCCCAAGATCTCTCTACTCCTCCACATTGCCAAGAACTCTACCGTTAACCCTGTATTCTGCATTCATATTTATCCTTCCAAAATGGACAACCTCACACTTTTCAGGGTTAAACTCCATCTGCCACTTCTCAGCCCAGCTCTGCATCCTCTCTATCCTGTCTCTTTGCAGCCGACAACAGCCCTCCTCACTATCCACAACTCCACCAATCTTTGTATCGTCTGCAAATTTACTGACCCACCCTTCAACTCCCTCATCCAAGTCATTAATGAAAATCACAAACAGCAGATGACCCAGAACTGATCCCTGCAGTTCGCCACTGGTAACTGGGCTCCAGGCTGAATATTTGCCGTCCACCACGACTCTCTGACTTCAATCGGTTAGCCAGTACATTATCCAACTGGCCAAATTTCCCACTATCCCATGCCTCCTTACTTTCTGCATAAGCCTACCATGGGGAACCTTATCAAATGCCTTACTAAAATCCATGTACACTACATCCACTGCTTTACCTTCATCCACATGCTTGGTCACCTCCTCAAATAATTCAATAAGACTGGTAAGGCAAGACCTACCCCTCACAAATCCGCGCTGACTATCCCTAATCAATAAGTGTCTTTCCAGATGCTCAGAAATCCTATCCCTCAGTACCCTTTCCATTACTTTGCCTACCACCGAAGTAAGACTAACTGGCCTGTAATTCGCAGGGTTATCCCTAGTCCCTTTTTTTGAACAGGGGCACGACATTCGCCACTCTCCAATCCCCTGGTACCACCCCTGTTGACAGTGAGGGCGAAATGATGGGTAGGAACATCATGCGAATCAGTGGTTCCTTGTGCTGACTTTGCATACGCTCTTGACGCGCCTTGCAATTCCTGACAATGGTTTAAATTCATTCTTTATACCCATCTACCCAACCTATGCCCAGGTGCGGGCGACAAAATTGTTGAAGGGTATCAGGGCGCAAAGATTCTCATATGAGGATCTGCCTGCCTTTAAAAATGATTTCCCAGGAACGTATCCTCGTAAGGCCAAAATGATGTAATGTGTTTGAGGACATGCTAAGTTGATTCAGGCCATCCTTCAATGATGGTTTGTCCCAGTTCCTGTGGAGTGGAATCTTTCACCATCTCTTCCTGTAGCCGTTGGCATTTGCATTGATCAAAATGCACCAGATCAGTTGATGGACTTGCATTCTCCTGCAAGTGTAACATTGCAGCTCCCTTGAAAGTGCCCAATCTGTCGGAACAGTCTGGATATTATGATGTGAGGTTGTGAACTGAGGTGGTAGGAGTCGTTTCTGAGATCGACCAGCTTTATGATGTCTGTCTCACTCCATGGATTGTCACTAATGCCAAGTCACATTAAACCAATAGGCCTACAATTGCTGGGCCTTTGGATACCACGATATGTGACACCCAAGAGGATTGATTGTACTTTAACTCCAGGACAATGGCTCCTGCACATGAAATGAATAAACCATTGTACGCTCTCAGTTTCACACCAGTAGATTTCATCATGGCCTTCCACGTCTGTGGGCAGATGTCTTAGAATTTGCAGGGATCGTACGTTGGCACTTGCCTCTGTGTCAATCTTGGCCATTAATGAGTAGTTACCAGCCTTCGTAGGACAGATCATTTAATTCTTGGCAAACGCTTCAGGGTAGCAAACTTAAAACAGAGGTGAGGAGAAATTATTTCTCTCAGAGGATCGGGAATCTGTGGAATTCACTCCCCCAGAGTGTGGGGGATTTAAGGAGGAGATGGACAGATTAATTAGTAATGGGTTAATGGGTTACAGAGAACGGGCAAGAACGTGGATTGAGGCCCAGAGGTGAACAGCCAGGATCGTATTGAATGGCTGAGCAAGCTCGAGGGGCTGAATTGCCGACTCCTGCTCCTAGTTCTTATGTTGTATGTACGGTGAGATGGAATCTATGTTTTCTCTGCGATTGACAGTGTGAAACATGTGCTCCCTGCTCTTTGGATAGAAGTTCAGCGGCATCCCAATTCAACTGGGGAATTTTGGGGGCGTTTTGACAATATCCCTTTGACCTTTCCTCCTTCTGTGTTCCCTCAGAGGAGTTCCGTAGACGCTATTGTGTGCTTTTATGAAGCTCCACCTATTATAAACGCAGTCTTCTCTGGCCCGATTTTAATGAGGCTTTTAAAAATATATATTTATCTTGACTCTCCCTTGCTCGCTTTCGATCTGGCCCACAAAGTGGCCACTTGCCTTTTCTGACTGAGGTAACACGGTGGTGGTCATCTTGATGTTCTGTCGCACTCACTTAACTGACAGGCTACACGCTGTAAACTCACGATCATGGATCCACCTGCTTCCCCGCTCTTCATTTGAGCACCGTGTCTTTAACGTTTGTCTGCGAAGTCACCATGCTGCATCCTCAGTACTGTCCAATGCTTCAACTTTGTTACGCTGGGATTGAAATGTCAAATGTCATCTCGTGCAGTGCAATCGAAGACATTCGCCTTGTCAAACCTGTATTTAACCTTGCTGCCTACCACAGCACCATGTTATTGGGAAGGAACCACTGCTACACACCACGTTGTGTCTTTATAATTATATAACGGCATCAATCACACAAAAGCGATTGGTTAGAAAACTGGTTGGCAGATAGGAAATGAGTAGGAATAAATGGGTCTTTTTCCAGATGGAAGGCAGTGACTAGTGGGGTCCACAGGAATCAGTGCTGGGACCCCAGCTATTCACAATATATATTAATGATTTAAATGAGGGAGCTAAATATAAAATCTCCAAATTTGCAGATGACACAATGTTCAATGAGCCAAATGGTCTCCTTCTGCACTGTAAGGATTCTATAGTTCTATAATTTCAGCAGGCATTAAAAAAGGCAAATGGTAAGTTGGCCTTCATAGCGAGAGGATTTAAGTACAGGTGTAGAGATGTCCTGCTGCAATTAGACAGGGCATTGTTGAGGCCACAGCTGGAGTATTGTGTGTAGTTCTGGTCTCCTTATCTGAGGAAGGATGTTCTTGCTATGTAGGGAATGCAGAGGTTGTTTACCAGGCTGATTCCTGGGATGGCGGGACTGACGTATGAGGTGAGATTGAGTCGGTTGGGATTGTATTCGAATGAGGGAGGATCTCATAAAAACTTATAAAATTCTAACAGGACTAGACAGGGTAGATGCACGATGGATGTTCCCAACTTTTCGGAGCAGCTATGAGCTGAGCAGTAGCACGAAAGGTAGCTCTCTCCTGGAAACGTTTCATTAACTGTACTTGGGGAGTTATGCCCGCTAGGGCAAGGGGCTGCGGCAAGTGGGTGGGGCGGGGGGGGGGGGGGGGGGGGGGGGGGGACTCATACAGATTAGGACCAAAAGGCTCCGTTTTCCAGGGGGGAGCCACCACACTAGCAGACAAGCTGGTGTACGGGAGTAAAAAGAAGGGGAAGGCCGCGGCAGGTCTCCTGATAGGGAGAGAGCGCCTGGCGAGCGGAGTGGTCGAGCAGCAAGATGGGGAGGGGGGTCAGGGTATGAGGGGCAAGGGAATGGGGAGCAGGGAAAAGCAAGGAGAGAATGCACGGCAAAGGGGCTCAGGGCGGGGGGGAGACAGGACTGGGGAGGGCAGAATGCTGGTTACACAGGTCACAAGTGGAGATGGGTAGAAGGAGGAAGATGGCAGCAGCCATCTTAGACTTCCCAAGAACAAAGGTGAGCTCTGGCATGCAGGGGGGTGTCCACGAGGTAAGTATGGCTGATGCCAGAGGAGCAGGGGCGGGGGACGACGACGACAGAATTCCCCCCTCAGGATAATCACCCGGAGCGTGAGGGGACTGAACGGAGCAGTGAAGAGATCCAGAGTCTTTGCCCATCTAAAAAGCCCGAGGGCTTACATGGTCTTTCTTCAAGAGACCCATTTAAGAGAGAAGGAACAACTGGGGGTGAGGAAAGGCTGGGTGGGACAGGCATACCAGGCATGCTTCGACACAAGGACGAAGGTGGTGGCCATACGATTTAACAAAAGAACTGCCTTTACAGTGAAGAACACGGTAACTGAACCAGGGGGACAGTACATCATTATCGGCGCGATCCTGGAAGGGTGCCTGGTATTAGTCAATATATACGCTCCTAACTGGGACGGTGCCGTGTTCTTAAAAAAGGATCATGGCAGAGGTCCCCGACCTCGATTCCCGCTGATTGATCATCGGGGGGAGGGGGGGGTCCGGGGGGGGGGGGGGATTTTACTGCGTGTGGGACCTTAAGGCAGATAGGTCCAACCCCAGATTGAGGGCCCAATCAGGAACGGCGAAGCAACTAGCCACCTTCATGGAGCAGATGGTGGGGGCAGGGCATGGATCCATGGAGGTTCAACCACCTGAGGGGAAAGGAGTTTTCCTTCTTCTCCCATGTCCACAAAGCCTACTCCCGAATGGACTTCTTTGTTGTGGGAAAGTCAATGCTTCCAGGGTTAGTCGGGGCAGAATACTCCGCAATAGTAATCTCTGACCATGCTCCATACAACGTGGATGTGAGGTGGGAGGTAGACCGGGTCTCCCTCCCCATTGGGGGCTGGACACTCCCCTGCTCAACAAAAAGGCCTTCTGCGAAAGAATGACATAAGTCACTGACGGCTATGTAACCTGCAACCAGAATGGAGAGGTCTCCCCTCCACATTCCGGGAGGCACTGAAGGCATTGTGCGGGGGAAATAATAGCATAGAGGGCACTCAGGGTCAGGAAGGATAGGGCACCTTCTCATTTAGGAACGTATATATTGAGTAATACTATTGGTGTCCCTTCCAGGATCCCGCTGATATTGATGTACTGTCCCCCTGGGTCAGTTACCGCGATCGACTCCATATTGGAAGTGGATCGGCAGTACTCCATGACCACAATGGTGGAGCTGTTGGCGGAGATGGAAAGATTACAGATAGAATTTGACCTGCTCTCCACTGGGAAAATGGGGAACCAGCTCTGCCAAGCACGGGAGACCTTTTATAAACACGGGGACACAGCCAGCCACTTACTGGCTCACCAGTGGAGGAAACAGGTGGCACAATAGAGATAGCTCAGACCAAGGACAGGAACGGGAGGGTGGTCACGGCTCCAGAGGACATCAACAAATCCTTTGCGTGCTTCTATCGGGGACTGTAAACCTCTGAGCCCCAAGGGGTGGGTGGGGGGACGGGGGACGAGGGACGGGGGATGGGGGACGGGGGGGGGCGGTTGGCAGTGACTCAAAGATGAAGCAGTTCCTGAATGAGCTGGACATCCATACTGTGGGGAGAAAAAGAGGTTGGGACTGGAAGCACCGCTAGGCCCAGAGGAGGTCATGGAATCCATCAACTCCATGCAGTCTGGGAAGGCACAGGGACCGGATGGGTTCCCGGGGGACATTTACAAAGGGTTTGCGGCAACACTGGTGCCTCATCTGCGGGGAATGTTCAATGCCCGCGCAGTCGAGTGGGGGTCCTGCTGCCCACGCGGGCACAGGCCTCGACCTCATTGATGCCAAAGATAAGACAAAGACCCGACAGAGTGTGGGTCATCTTGACCCATCTCATTCTTGAACACTGACGCCAAAGTCCTGGCGAAAGCGAGGTGACAGGTGAGTTGCCAGAAGTAATCGCGAAAATCAGGCTGGGTTTGTCAACGGCAGACAGCTGACGGTGAACATCAGACTCCTGCTGAACGTGATCACGCCCCCACTCAGGGAGGAGACACCAGCAGTGACCATCTCCCTAGACGTAGAGGAGGCCTTTGACCGAATGGAAGTGCGTCATGGAGGTACTGGAACAAGTTGGGTTTGGGACAGGGTTCACCTCATGGGTGAAGCTGCTGTACAAAGCTCCCATGTCTAGCGTATGGATGAACACCGCCAGCTCTGACTATTTCCGGCCGCACAGAGGCATGAGGCAGGGATGCCCATTGTCCCCGCTGCTGTTCGCCCTGGCAATCGAGCCACTGGCCATAACTCTTAGATCAGCGAAGGGGTGAAGATCACTCAGAGGGGAGACATGGAACACAGAGTCACACTCTATGAGGATGACCTGCTCCTCTCAGTCTCACAACACCTAGCCAGCATGGGTAAGACTATGGAACTCCTGAAGGAGTTTGGAATCTTCTTGGGATACAAACTAAACCTGAGCAAGCGAGGAATTTTCCCGGTGAACCCCCAGAGGAGAGAAGCAGAACTGGGAACAAGCTGGCCAAAACCTCAGGTACCCGGAGATCCAGATAGCCCACAGCTGGGCACAGCTGCCCAAGTGGAACCTGTCCAACCTGGTGGAGGAGGTGAAGAGGATCCTGCAGAGGTGGGACCCTCTCCCGTTGGCGGGACGAGTGCAGACAATAAAGATGAATGTGCTGCCATGGTTCCTCTTCATATTCAGATTCCTCCTGATCTTTATCCCCAATTCCTCCTCACCAAGGTGGATCAGCTAATTACGGCTTTCGTGTGGGCTGGAAAGAACCCCAGGATTCCAAAGGCGTGCTACAGAGGGGGCGGCGCAGGGTAGGTCGGGCACTACCCAACATCCTATTCTACCACAGGGCAGTAACTGTAGAATGGGTGCGGGGGTGTCTGGGAGAGCCGGAGGTGGAATGGGTATGGATGGAAGAGACCTCCTGTATTGGAATGTCTCTGGGCACTGGCCACCGCCCTACTCCCATTCCCCCCCAGCCAGGTATTTGGAGAGCCCCGGTGGCGATAGCTACACAAAGAACCTGGACCCAGCTCAGAGACCACTTCAGACTCAGAGACATGTCCATCACAGCCCCCTCTGCAGAAACCATAGGTTCGTTCCGGCAAAAATAGATGCCACTTACAAAATCCTGGAGAAAGGACGGAGGGGACTTCTACATCGAGTAGTAACACTGGGGAGCTAACAGAGAAGCTCCAGCTCCCAGGAGGGAATGAGCCCCGGTACCTGCAATTTTGAGACTTCCTCCGCAAGAAGGCCGCAACGTTCCCGCAGCTACCTAAACACACCCTACGGGACAGACTGTTCGTGCAGGATGAATTAGGGGATGGTAAATATGCAGACATATATTGTTATGGGTCAGGGTTTAGAGAACCCCAAAGTGTATCATGGAGTTCACCTGACCCACAATTTTTAATAGATTGTGGTATGGGGAGCACAAGGCCCACTCTACAGGTGCGGTACAGCAGAAATGGAAAAGTATTTTTAAAGCAAAACAATGTTTATTCTATGAACTCAAGTTAACCTTTTTAAAACAAACAGTGAAATATCTTAGCAACCAGTAAATCAAATACACCCCCCAAAGAATACAACACTAAGTAACTTGTATGCAGTCCTTTTAACATCCAAAAGACTTAACAAACCTTTAAACATAAGCTCATCAGGGTTTACATTCAGGACTAAAAACATTTATAATTCTTATGAATTTACCAAATGATCCATAGATAGTCTTTGGATGGCAGAGATCAACAGTACAGCCCTTTGTTTTAACTCCAGATGCAGCTCACTGAAAAACACAGACACACCCAAGCTTTTCTCAAACTGAAACTAAAAAGCAGAAGTAGAGCTCAGCTCCACCCACACTCTGACATCACTCCAGTAACATGAGCAGCTCCATTTCTAAAAGGTACATTTCTTAAACACCCATTTCTTAAAGGTACTCTCACATGACAATATGGGCAGCTGTTAGAGGAGGTAAGGGCCCCACTAGAGGAGACGAGAGACAGATGGGAGGAGGAACTGGTCATTGAGATAGGGGGAGCACTCTGGAGTGAAGTGACGTACTGTATAGGGTGAAGTCCACCTCCAGGGCTGAGCCCAACGCAGCTAAAGGTGGTACACAATGACCAGGACACGCACGAGTGAATTCATCTCTGAAAACAAGTGCGAATGGTGCCAGTGGGGTCCGGACATGTTCGGGTCCTGTCCCAAACTGAGCCGTTTCTGCTCCACCTTTTTTGGAGCCATGCCCAAAGTCGTGGGGGTGAGGGTGGAGCCATGCCCCTTGTGGCAGCCTTCGGGGCGTCGGAGCAGCCAGAACTCTTTGAGGTCAGAATCAATCGAGGCATTCAAAAGAGAATTGAATTGTTATCTGAAGAGAACACACATTGCAGGTCTGCAGAGAAAAGGCACGAGGTGACTTGGTCCTGCAGAGAGCCAACATGGATATGATAGGCTGTATTGCATCCTGCTGTGCTGTAACCATTCGGTGTGAGGCAAAGCCACAGAAGTACTGATTTCCTTACCTGTCCGTTGCAGTGCTGCCAACCCTGGGCACTAGCGGGAAAGCAGTGATGGTAATCGTGCCGTGAAAGCCCTGCTGCTGGAGAGGACCTGGGTGTGGCGAACAATTCGTCGCTCATGTCTGCAGACCTACTCAGGCAGAATCTGAGGTTCAAAGAGGGCCATTAACTCCAATTTAAAAGAAAATCTTCTGAGACCCATCTCCCTTTCAAGCCTGGGCAGTACGGTAGCACAGTGGTTAGCACAGTTGCTTCACAGCTCCAGGGTCCCCGGTTCGATTCCTGGTTGGGTCACTGTCTGTGCGGAGTCTGCACGTTCTCCCCGTGTGTGCGTGGGTTTCCTCCGGGCGCTCCGGTTTCCTCCCACAGTCCAAAGATGTGTGGGTTAGGTGGATTGGTAGTGCTAAATTGCCCTTAGTGTCCAAAAATTGTTAAGTGGGGGTTACTGGGTAACGGGGTAGGGTTGACACGTGGGCTTCAGTAGGGTGCTGTTTGTAAGGGCCGGTGCAGACTCGATGGGCTGAATGGCCTCCATCTGCACTGTAAATTCTATGATTCTATGAAGCCTGTTGGTCTTTCCGTTGGCACTGCAGTGGATTGTCTGTCAGTTGATAATGCTCTTGGCTCATGGCAGACTTGAGCTGTGTGTCAGGGAGTCTACCCTTCACTTGTAATGAGTTGGGGTCACAGAGTGTCGGAGGTTTCTCTTTCTTCCACCTCCAGCATCAGCCAGCCTGCACACCCTTAGACTTAGCAAGGTCCTTAAATGGCCAGCTAATGGATATTTAAAGGCCCTCATTCTCCCTCCACTGCAATAACATGTATGGATGGGGCAGCAGGGTAGCATAGTGGTTAGCACAATTGCTTCACAGCTCCAGGGTCCCAGGTTCGATTCCCGGCTTGGGTCACTGTCTGTGCGGAGTCTGCACGTTCTCCCCATGTGTGCGTGGGTGTCCTCCGGGTGCTCCCGTTTCCTCCCACAGTCCAAAGATGTGCAGGTTCGGTGGATTGGCCATGATAAATTGCCCTTAGTGTCCAAAATTGCCCTTAGTGTTGGGTGGGGTTACTGGGTTATGGGGATAGGGTGTAGGTGTGGGCTTGGGTAGGGTGCTCTTTCCAAGAGCCCGTGCAGACTCGATGGGCCGAATGGCCTCCTTCTGCACTGTAAATTCTATGATTCTATGATTCGAAGACAAAATGAAGGAAACCATCTCACTACTTTTGCAACTTGGCTTTAAAGATGGTAAAGGTGGAGAGGGCGGTATCTCCTTTGGGGCATCAGCTGTGCCATCGCTTATTGCCCTTGTCACCAAACCCGAACACAGCCACCGCTATCCACTTCCCTCAGGCCCCGATCCCTCCATACCATAAAGCCCTGACTCACCCAAGTACACTCGGCCTCTTGCCTTCTTCTCAGGGCCTCCCTTGTAGTCCCAGCGACGGCCACTAGTTGCGGTTGGTGACTGCTGGGACTATTCAGCTGCTGGCCAATCAGATAGGCCGTCAGCTCCCGAGGGCTGGACTTCCTGTGCCTGAGGGGTGCCAGTCCACCTTCGCCCCACCTTGTTAATTCCCAGTGCCTTATCACATTTACAGCGGGGTTGGTATCGAGCAAACATCGGCGACACCAGTTCATGGACGCCCTGCTTTTCTTGCGGTCTTGTGGGGTCTGTGAGCCACGTCTATGTGGAGTGTCCTACGCTGCACCCCATTTTCAGTTTCTTAACAACGTTGTCGTTAAAGTTTTGTTTGCGCTTCAGCCCCACGCTTCTGATCTACGGGCATCCGGTGTGGGAATAGGCGGGGACAGCGGAGGACTTCCTCATGAACCTGCTCCTGGGCCTGGCGAAACTTGCCAGTAACAGGTCCAGGCAGCGAGCGACCGAGGGGGTCGTCCGACCGGACTGTCTGCCCCTCTTCCGCGGCTTCATTCGCGGCCGGGTGTCCCTGGAAAGGGAGCATGCGGTCTCCACTGGCACCATCGAGGCCTTCCATGCTCTGTGGGAACCGCAGGGGCTGGGCTGTTTTGTCGACGCTTCTTTGCACATTTTGATTTGATGTTTTTAAGTTTCCGTTTCTCTTTTGTTATTTTTGGGCTGTGCTCCAAATCGGAGTGACCCCTTGTAATTTAACCCCTTATCGTCACAAGTAGGCTTCAAATGAAATTACTGTGAAAAGCCCCCAGTCGCCACATTCCGGCGCCTGTTCGGGGAGGTCCTTCGTTGGATTCTGTTAATTAATTCAAAACATTAGAGGGGTGGAGTGGGGACAAGCAATATGTCCCTGATGTACCATCAATTCACTACAAGACGATGAGAACGAGTGAACATAGGCTTTATTATCCAAGAACTTGCCTGCCTGTGACTGCTGTAACAATGAGTGCCGCCCACAGGCGGCGGGTCTATATACCACCCTGGGGGGGGGGGGCGGAGCCCGTGGCGGAGGCCACCAGGGTTCCAGTACAATACATTGTAGCCAGTTAAAATGGCTAACTCCCGATTTAGAATGGCGATCGGCAAAGGCTGATGGGAAAATCAGCCAACAGGACTAAAACTAGCAGCTACAGGTAAACTGTGTATTCACCTCTGGGAAGGCCAGACAAGATCGATACCAGTAGCCATCAGCACAACAAAACACCAGCCATCTGCATACTAATGAGCAATCCCCAGGAACAATGTGTAACATTTCAGACACAAAGCCAACCCAGACTCATCGGCGCCAACAGGAGCCGACACAAAGGGAGGTGAACGATCATCTCAAGACCGCCCATCGATCAAGGAATCGCTCCAGCATTGGAGAATATCGAACCAAGTGATTGGGACAAAGTAATGGTCCGCCCCGAAAGGCGGGAAGCCTCTGGGGACTATAAGAAGAGAGTCCAAGTTCAAATCGGCCCTTCCGCTGCTACCCTTCTGCATCCTCCTGCACACTTCTGCTTCTTCTTCTGACCGGGTCACTCAGCAACGCAGACCAACCCTTGACAGTGACCGGTCCAGCCATCGTGAAACATCCCGTAAGTCTTACTTCAACGCTCGCAACGAGATAGGCGCTCCTAGCTACCAATCTGTACCAGCTTCGAATCCCGCAGGCTCAGAACCCGAACAAAAGGCCATTCGTTCCCCTGACCTGGTGGGCCAGTTCCAAGTTAAGTATTGGCCTGTTAGTTGCAGGAAGTAGCTCAGACGTAGAATTTATGCATGAGTAGTGATTACTGTATATAATAAATATGCTTTGATTTAATTCTTACTAAGCGGTGTATTGGATTATTGATCATTACTCGGGCTTGAACCACATGGCGGTATCATAAAGATACCTGGCAACTCAAGAGCAAAGGTGATAGAACAGAGCAATTAAACTAAGACTAAAGTTAGCGACAACAACATGGAAGCAGCTCATATTACCATTCCCTGGCCATAGGCCCCAGTACTATACAGACAACTAATATTATGGTGAATGCATTCACCACAGTCCCCCTATAAAATTCACTTCTAAATCTTTTGGGTGAAAAAGTTCCACTTACGTTCCCTTTTGCTCTTAATGTCCTGGGCGGGGTTCTCAGCCCGGGGCCGGGCCGGAGAATCCCCGCAACCGGCGCGAATCGCGCCATGCTGCCCCGACGCCGGCACACGCTTTGCCGAATTGCCGCCATTGGCACCGCCGTGGTTGGCATGGCGCCGGTCGCGGGCCGCTCTATGCGGCCAGCCCGCCGATTCTCGGCCTGGGGTGGGTCGAGCGGCCGTCGTAAAAACGCCGAGTCCTGCCGGCGTCGTCCACACCTGCTCTCAGCCGGTGGGAACTCGGCATGGAAGGGTTGGGGGGTGGCCTGTGGGGGGGGGGGTCTGACCCGGGTGGGGGGCCTCCGATGTGGCCTGGCCCGCGATCGGGGGCCACCGATCGGCGGGCCGGCCTCTCCGGCTGGCGGCCTCCTTTCGTTCGCGCCGGCCCCTGTAGTCCTGCGCCATGTTGCGTGGGGGCCGGCGCATTGAAGGGAGCCACTTCACATGCGTGCGTTGACGCCGGTGCCACTGCGCATGCGCGGATCCCGCGGCGCCCAGTTCACACCGGGATCGGCAGCTGGAGCGGCGTGAACCGCTCCAGTGCAGTGCTGGCCCCCTGTAGGGGCCAGAATTGCTGATCCTGAGGCCGTGTTGACACCGCCGAGAAACGCGATGGCGTTTCCAACGGCGTCAACACTTGGCCTCAGGGTCACAGCATCCCGTCCCCTGTGTCCACTGGCGCTTGATCCTTCTGCCAAAGTGAGAAAAATGTGGCACTTTCCAAATTTGATGAATTACAGTGAGTTTAACATTTAAATTGGAGTTGCGTTTTTCTATAATTGGAAGAATGAATCTTTTGTAAGTGGTGTAGTAATGATGTTAATAAAAAGGGAAATGACAATTACTACATGGTTGGAGATAACTGGTAAATTGCTAATTAGAAATTTCGTATTGGTGTTCCAAAATACTTGCTTTGCCGAGTACTGAACATTTTCAATTGAATCACACAGTGCACAATGTTCTAAATTTCTGCAAGCTATATTTCCATATTTAGCTGAGAGTGTTGGATTTGTGCTGACCTTTACCGTGTTCTTTTAAAAGATCATAAATAACTTTCTTTGCGCTTACTTCAGACAGTCACTGTTAATATAACATGCTAGCTCCTCGGAACATGGGAGGGAGAGCCGTACCATCTATAACTGTCTAGCTATGTGCTGGAGAAGGTTTGCAGCCATCCCAAGTTGGGCATTTCGCATTGCAACCTGTGATGCCAAAGCTCAGGAACTACTATTTTATTAATTCTCCCGTTGTGACAAACCCAACTCCGTCTTATTGTGGCACTTTTGAACTGTGGTTAATAGTTGATAAGTTTATGCCTCTTCTGCGTTGGCCGGCCCATAGCTGTTCTTCGCATATGGTTTCTGAATGTTTTTGTCCTTCCAGCCCTCCTTTGTGGATCTTCTTTCTGTTATTCTCTCCTGTCTATATACTTGCTCCTCAAATTTACTCATCGGACAAATTGAAAAACTCCATTTCACACGTCAGTGGAAGATTGTTCAATTCTCTATTGCTGGAGGTGGTCATTTCCCGCCACTTGTGTATCGTGACTATTACTTGCCACTCATCAGTATAGGCCTTAACGCTGTCTAGGTCTTTGCTCCATGGGGGGCACAGGTTGCTTCACGGCAAAAGAGTCGCAAATGAAATATTGATCATTGTGCAACCATCAGCAAACATCCCCACGCGTGAGCTTAAAAGGCGAAGTCATTGATGAAGCAGCTGAAGTTGGTTGGGCAGAGGGCACCACCCTGAGGAACTCCTGCAGCGATGCCTTTGTTAGATCTACCATGCGGATTTAGCAGCACTTTGCGATCACTAAAACTCAGTAAAAATTTGAGTTAAAACTTCTCAGGTGCAAGTAAGAATCTGTTTTATTTGTCTCTATTGATTACAATTGAGAACCATTTAAAGTCATATTCCCCAATAAGTCCAGCTTGCAAAGGACTCAATAGAAGCAATCTTGTAGACAGTTCAACTTTCAAGTAATACAGAAATGATTTTCTTGCTTACAGCAAACAGCTTGCAATAACTTCAAAAGTCAAAGTCAGAAAGTGAAATATGAAAAACAGAGAGACAGCGAATAGTTAAGTTAAAGTATAGATTGATTCATGAAGTAGGAAATGGCCGTACGATCTATAACGGTTATACTAAATCATATCAGACTTTAGCCATCTAGCTATACCCCGATGTAATCCTAATTGGTTTGGGTTAGAATCAAATAAGTTTGATTTGACGTTCAGCCGTCTGTCATTAATAGGCAACATTAACCTAAAATGTATTCTTGTATGAGCTATGGAATGCGATTCAGCTTCCTTATCGCATAAACTTGCTTGTTAGGACAATGGTCTCTATGCTGTTGCCATGGAGCTTGCCTTGTCCTTGGGTTACTTTATCTTGGAATTGTATTTGTTAGCTGAATGTGTGTTCTGAAATTACCTTTCCCAATTCCCCCTTTCCAAAATGCCCCACTCTACACACACACACATATACACAGACTGAAAACATAGAAGGACAGGATGGTGCAGAGGGAAGAAAATTGTTATATTTTAAATAATGACTGATCTAAAATATATATATATTACTCTTGAATCCACCAGAATGATAAAATGACCAATAGTCTTCTTGTTGAAAGATGAACTATTAATGAGTAATAAAATAATAAACTGTGAGTCCTTTTACTTAATACTAAACTAACAATAAAGAATTAAAGTACAATACAGATAACCATATAACTATACGCTGTTATAATAAACCAGTTCTAACTTCTCTCACTCTAGCTATTCTATGTCTTGCTTGTTCGCTGTTCTGATATCATCTTGTCATCTGACTTAGAAAAGGCAGGAAATCAGTTCTTATAGTATCTGACTGTGAGCCATCTAGTGTTGAAATGACTGTACTACATTTACATACATTGATCATGTATATCTGAATATCACTACAAAAATAATGATAGAATAAAAGGATAAAGGACCTCTGATGCACTAGAATGGCTTCCTGTTAAAGTATTTCAGGAATTCAAGCTTCTGTTTCAACACTTGTCCCTTCTATGCTTGAGATAGTTTTCCCTGGCAAGGTTTTCTCTGACTTTTACTGTAGAATCAAGATAATTTCAAACATATCGTAAAGATGCGCCAGGCACTCACTGGTTTTAGAACAATAAAGCAGTTCTTTACTTCAGCAGCGAGAGAGATCGCTCTCCTTGCAAGGTCTAATCACTTCTGCCCAGTTTTGTCAGAAGCACCACGCAGGAACCAATCACTGACTGTTGTCAGGCAAAACACTGTCCCTGACCAACCCACTGTAGCCACTTAAAATGGCTAACTCCCGATTTAAAATGGCGAACGGCAAAGGCTGATGGGAAAGTCAGCCAACAGGACACAAACGAGCAGCTGCAGGTTGACTGTGTATTTACCTCTGGAAAGGCCAGACAAGATCGATACCAGCAACCACCAGCATAACAAAACACCAGCCATCTGCATATTAATGAGCAATCCCCGGGAACAATGAGCAACATTTAGACACATGAAGCCAAACCAGACCCCGTGGCGCCAGCAGAAGCCTACACAATGGGAGGTGAACGACCACCTCAGGACCGCCCGTCGATCAGGGAACCGCTCCAGCACTGGAGAAAATCGAACCAAGTGATTGGGACAAAGTCCAATCACTTGGAACCAGGTACAGGGTCCGCCCCGAAAGGCGGGAAGCCCCTGGGGACTATAAGAACAGAGTCCAAGTTCAAATCGTTCTTCTTGACCGGGTCACTCAGCAACGCGAACCAACCCTTGACAGTGACCGGTTCAGTCGCCGCCGATATCCAGTAAGTCTTCCTTCAACGCTCGCTAGGAGATAGGCGCTCCTAGCTACCAATCTGTACCAACTTCGAATCCCGCAGGCTCAGAACCTGAACGAAAGGCCATTCGTTTCCCTGACCTGGTGGGCCAGTTCCAAGTTAAGTATTGGCCTGTTAGCTGTAGAAGTAGCTTAGACGTAGAATTTGTACATGAGTAGTGATTACTGTGTATAATAAATGTGCTTTGATTTAAATCTTACTAAGCGGTGTATTGGATTATTGATCATTACTCGGACTTGAACCACGTGGCGGTATCAGAAAGATACCTGGCGACTCAAGAGCAAAGGTGGTAAAACAGAGCAATTAAACTAAGGCAAAAGCTAGCGACACCACAGGTTGTCAGCCAGCCTTCGAACTGATTTCCTCCAAAGCTGGTTCTGAAGATTCCCTCAGCACCGACGAGTCTGTTTGCTTCTCTCCAGAATTACCAAACCCGGGACACACTGTCCCGACTAGCAGGCTGCTTCAGCTTGAGTCCGCTGCTTAAAGGCACATTCCGATTATGGGTCAACGGACTTAAAAATAATAAAGTAAAATAAAAGAAATGGGAACAAAGATAAATGAAAAGGAAAAACTCTAACAATTCTCTTCAGTTTTATAACAGTTTATTGAGTATTGTCAACAAAGGAGAATTTGGTCCGATCTTGGCCTAATGACCAATTTCAAACACCTCTGATGGGTTGGGGTTGGGAGTGTGTCACTGGATAATAATCAGGAGTGAGGCCTCTGGACAATATTTCTCCTTCATAGCCCAGTAGATCTGCGGCTCATTTTACCACCTCCGTTGTTACCTCAGCTCCACACAGGCCAGTCGTGTGGTGTCATTGCAGTAATGTCACTGCTCTGGCCATGCAGAGATCCAGGCTAATGCTCAGAGGACATGGGTCCCAATCCCAACATGTCAGCTGGTGCTTAATTAATAAATCTGGAATATAAAGTTAGTAATGGTTACCATGACAACTATCATCAATTGTCATGAAAACCCATCTGATTCATTCATGTCCTTCAGGAAATCTTCCATCTTTATCTGGTCTGGGCGACATGTGACTCCAGGCCCATAGCAATATGGCTGATTCTTAACTTCTTAATAAGGGGGCTGCCACTTTGGACCGAGATGAGGAGAAATTTCTTCATACGGAGGGTTGTGAATCTTTGAAATTCTCTACCCCAGAGGGCAGTGGAAGCCCAGTCATGGAGTCATTGAATCATAGAATTAACAGTGCAGAAGGAGGCTATTCGGCCCATGGAGTCGCACCAGCTCTTGGAAAGGGCACCCTAATTAAGCCCGCGCCGCCACCCTATCCCCGTAACCCAGTAACCCCACCTAAATTGCCCTTAGTGTTGGGTGGGGTTACTAGGTTATGGGATTATGGGGATAGGGTGGAGGTGTGGGCTTGGGTAGGGTGCTCTTTCCAACGGCCGGTGCAGACTCGATGGGCCGAATGGCCTTTTTCTGCACTGTAAATTCTATGATCTATGATGATAAACTTTTGGACACTAAGGGCAATTTAGCATGGCCAATCCACCTAACCTGCTCATCTTTGGACTGTGGAAGAAAACCAGAGCACCCGGAGGAAACCCACGCACACACGGGGAGGACGTGCAGACTCCGCACAGACAGTCACCCGAGGCTGGAATTGAACCCGGGTCCCTGGCGCTGTGAGGCAGCAGTGCTAACCACCGTGCCACCGTGCCGTCATTGGGTGGGATTTAACAAAATTAGAACAAAGTCCCATTGCGAGCGCGTTTAGCCGCGTGTTTCCCGACACTCGCCAGCATCTGTGTCGAGAAACACCGCGCGATTGAACGGTACTCGGGTTAGATCGAGGGCCTCAGCGGGGAATGCGCTGCCGAGGCCGAACATCAGGCTGTTTTGTGCACTGAGGAACTCTGATTGCCGGGACTCCTCAGTGTGGTAAGACATCAGGACGTCATTTACGATCGGCATCCCAATCTCCGGAGCTGCCCTGCCGCCCCCCCGCACCCCCCCCCCCAAGCCCCCAAACACTCTGATGGGGACCCTGGCCGCCACTCACCCCCCCCCCCCCCAACACATGCACAGGACACCCCCAGCCCAAACGCCACCACATAAAAAATGCCACCTTAGCAGTGCCAACTTGACACCCTGGCAGTGCCCCTGCCAGCTGAAAGTGGCACCTAAACACCTTGGCAGCGCCAGACTGGCACCCCAGTGGCAGTTCCAACATGGCAGTGCCAGGGTACCACCCTACACAAAGGGCATGCACCTGGAGGAATCCAATCTCTTGGGAGTTCCATTCCGCTTGGTCCCCATTTGTGGGGACCAGTTTTGTTTTTCAAAAAAATATACTTTATTCATAAAATCTATACTAAACATTACAGAACATTTTGAATTGTCTTGACTGTACATTTCCATCAGAGTTACACATTCCCTTGACTTCCATTCAATCTTGATAACATTACACATTTAGCCCACTGGGCTAAATTGCTGGCTTTGAAAGCAGACCAAGGCAGGCCAGCAGCACGGTTCAATTCCCGCAACGGCCTCCCTGAACAGGCGCTGGAATGTGGCGACTAGGGGCTTTTCACAGTAACTTTGTTGAAGCCTACTTGTGACAATAAGCGATTTTCATTTCATTTCATAACGCTCTTTACGTTACAATTCCTTCTTAAACATTCACATTGTCATGTTTCTTTTATACACTGGAGTGTTAATGACCCAGACTGAGGGGGGTTTACACTGTTACCCACCCCTCGGTGTACATTTGCTGGTAAGACCTTACACAGTGATCTTTCCCCATTGCTCCTTGGCGGCAGCTGCCCCAAGCTTGAGTGCGTCCCTCAGCACGTAGTCCTGGACCTTGGAATGTGCCAGTCTGCAACACTCGGTCGAGGACAGCTCTTTGCACTGGAAGATCAGCAAGTTTCGGGCAGACCAAAGAGCGTCTTTCACCGAGTTGATGACCTTCCAGCAGCAGTTGATGTTTGTCTCGGTGTGTGTCCCTGTGGAGACCAGTACTGAACAGCACTCGGCCAAGGTCTCCAAAGCAAAGGGGATAGATCCCAATGCCTCGGGTGCCTCGGGAATCTGCACATTAAAGTGAGACTAGCTGCCTCGCTCTAATATGCAGATTTTCCAAACAGTGATCCCGACCACAATAAGTGGAATTTACATCGCAACGTCTGGCTGGGTAGATCCCGGGAGCCGGGTCTCCCAGCTTCTATTGGCCACATTGCGCAATGGCGAGCTGCTTTTCGGGCGCAGTATGGCTGTTCGATCGCGTCCCTTCTGTACGTTTAAAGTAGAGATTGGCAGGTTTCTGATTAAGAATACGATAAAGTATTATGACGAAAATGGGTGCAAAAGGCATCCAAGTGTCCTATCAGCCACGACCATGTTGAATGGCAGAGCAGGTTTGATGGGCTGAATGGCCTCCTCCTGTTGCCATCTTCCTATGACATGCAGGTGAGAGGTCCTTAGTTTGTAATGGCCACATTGGGTGGGATTCTCCGGTTGTTGACACCGGAATCACGTTCAGCGATCGGCCGGGGAATCCCCGATTCCGACTAAATCAGGGGCGGTGCTGCTTTTACGATGCTCCGCCCCTCCGATAGTGTCAGGACATTGCCTGAGGCTCCCCCCCCCGATGCTCCGATCGACCGAGTTCCCGGCGGCGTCGGTCGTGCGTGGTCTCACCCGTCGGGAACTCGGCGTGGCGGCTGCAGACTCAGTCCAGCACTGCCGCAGTCGGGGGAGGGCCGATCCGCAAGCTGGGGGGACTTTGTCAGGGGCTGGGGGCACTGTTGGGGGTGGTGCGGGGCCGGCCAAGGGGGGGTGGGGGGCACGATTTGGCAGGCCGGGTTCGCGAGCGGCTGGCGCCATGTTGCAGGGCGTGGCCGCTGCAGGCCGCGGCGGCGCGTATGTGCGGCCATGGACCGGGCAATTCTCCGGGCTATATCGGCAGCTAGAGCCGGGAGCTCTATCCTGCTTTCCTGCTGGCCCCCAGTCAAACGGAGGATTGGTGGTCGTTTTACGCCGAATGTACTGTTGTAAAATACCACCATTCCTGTTGTGTTATGATTCTTCACGGAGCATAAGCTGCTTCCTTGATGTGTACTCTGACAAAGGAAGGTTCAGACTTGGAGATAGGTTTAACACATTTATTGAACAGTTAACAATTCTCCTACTTGAGTTCGACTCTCCTGCTAATCTTGCTATCGTAACTCAGTCTAACTAACCAGTCTGCTCTAAGCCATGCGGTGGGTGTGATGCTTCTGATCTGCCCCTGTACCTCTCTCTGAGTGTTGCCTGTGGAAAGAGAAAGAGCATGTGTGCCCTGTCCTTTTATATGGGTTGCCCCCTTAAGGTAGTGTCACCTCTGGGTGTCTTGACTGCCCATTGGTCGTGTCCTATTCTATGTGTTCATTAGCTGTATGTCTGTGTGTCATGATGTCTCTGGTGCTCCCTCTAGTGTTTACTTAGTCTTAGTGTATTTACATTAACCCCTTGTGTATTTACAGTGATGCATATTGTAGCACAATCAATCACTCACGAGGCGAGAAGTGATGAAGTCAATCGATGGCTTTATTACGCAGCATTGTTCCCCAGCAGCTCGGTTACAGAATGCGGCTGCTGGGAGAACCCGGGTTCTTATACTCCGCCTTACTGGGTGGAGCCAGCAGGTGGCAGATCCAATCAGGACCCAGTGCCTGTCCACCAATAGCCTCTCGGCATCACTGTGTACCGTACTACCCCTAATACATGCCACCACATTCACCCCTTATTAAAAAAGAACCCGGCGGGATGGTGGGTCGCATGGTGGTAGGGGTTTACAAGGTCGGTACTGGGATTCCATTAACACAGTGGCTATGCATCGATATCAACTGTTAACTATTTACAATGCCGCTTTTACTGGGCTACTGAATTAATTACAGATCTTGCTTTGTCACGCAGATTCGATGAGTCGAGTGGGTGCCCTGATCGTCCTTGCCGATCGTCTCAGCCCCATTAGTGGTGCAGGCGCTGGCTCGGGCACTGTCGTCTTTGGGAGCGTCGCGATGTTTGTTCCTGTTTCACTACTCCTGGGTGGGCACGGGAGGAGGACCGATCCACCCGGGAAGGGAGCGGCTGTGGGGTGCGCCGGCGGGGGGGGAGGGGGTGATTGGTGTTGGGGGGGGGGGGAGCTCCGGCGGGTGCCAGGTCCCGCAGGGAGACCGTGTCCTGTCGGCCGTCGGGGTATGCCACGTAGGCGTATTGAGGGTTTGCATGGAGAAGATGATCCCTCTCGACCAACGGGTCCGATTTGTGCGCCCGCACATGCTTTCGGAGCAAGATGGGTCCTGGGGCTGCCAGCCAGGTCGGAAGTGACGTTCCGGAGTAGGACTTCCGAGGGAAGACAAGGAGGCGCTCGTGAGGCGTTTGATTAGTTGTGGTACACAGCAGCGACCGGATGGAGTGGAGGGCATCCAGGAGGACTTCCTGCCAACGGGAAACTGGGAGACTTCTGGACCGTAAGGCCAGTAGGACGGTCTTCCAGACCGTTATGTTCTCCCTCGCTACCTGACCGTTCCCCCGGGGGTTGTAACTGGTCGTCCTGCTCGAGGCGATGCCCTTGCTGAGCAGGAATTGACGCAGTTCGTCGCTCATGAAGGAGGACCCCCTATAGGCGGGGAAACCGAACAGTGTAAAGATGGTGCAGAGGGCTTTAATGACTGTGGCCGCTGTCATGTCGGGGCAGGGGATGGCGAAAGGGAAATGGGAGTATTCGTCAACCACGTTTAGGAAGTACGTGTTGCGATCGGTGGAGGGGAGGGAGCCTTTGAAGTCCAGACTGAGGCGCTCAAAGGGACGGGAAGCCTTTATCAGGTGCGCTCTATCTGGCCTGAAAAAGTGCGGCTTGCACTCTGCGCAGATTTGGCAGATCCTGGTGGCGGTCCTGACCTCCTCGATGGAGTAGGGCAGGTTGCGGGTCTTCACGAAGTGATAGAACCGTGTAACGCCCAGGTGGCAGAGGTCCTTGTGGAGGGTTCGGAGACGGTCCACTTGTGCGTTGGCACAAGTGCCGCGGGATAGGGCATCGGATGGCTCGTTCAGCTTTCCGGGACGATACAAGATCTCATAGTTATATGTGGAGAGTTCGATCCTCCACCGCAAGATCTTGTCGTTCTTAATCTTGCCACGCTGTGCATTATCGAACATGAAGGCTACCAACCGTTGGTCAGTGAGGAGAGTGAATCTCCTGCCGGCCAGGTAATGCCTCCAATGCCGCACAGCTTCTACTATGGCCTGGGCTTCCTTTTCCACTGAGGAGTGGCGGATATCTGAAGCATGGAGGGTACAGGAGAAAAAGGCCACGGGTCTGCCCGCTTGGATGAGAGTGGCCGCCAGAGCTACGTCGGATGCGTCGCTCTCGACTTGGAAAGGGAGGGACTCGTCGATTGTGTGCATAGTGGCCGTTGCAATATCCGCTTTGATGCGGCTGAAGGCCTGGCGGGCCTCTGTCGACAGGGGAAAGACCGTGGACTGAATTAGCGGGCGGGCCTTGTCCCCGTAGTTGGGGACCCACAGGGCGTAATAAGAGAAAAAACCGAGGCAGCGTTTCAGGGCTTTGGAACAGTGAGGGAGGGGGAACTCCATAAGGGGGCGCATGCGTTCAGGGTCGGGGCCTATCACTCCATTACACACTACGTAGCCAAGGATGGCTAGACGGTCGGTGCTAAACATGCATTTTCCCCTGTTGTAGGTGAGGTTCAGGGCGTTAGCGATCTGGAGGAATTTGCGGAGGTTGGCGTCGTGGTCCTGCTGGTCATGGCCACAGATGGTGATGTTGTCGAGGTACGGGAATGTGGCGCGCAAACCGTACCGGTCAACCATTCGGTCCATCGCCCGTTGGAAGACCGAGACTCCGTTAGTGACACTGAATGGAACCCTTAAAAAGTGGTAGAGCCGACGTCTGCTTCGAAGGCAGTGTACTTGCGGTCGCTCGGGCGGATGGGGAGCTGGTGATATGCGGACTTAAGGTCCACAATGGAAAATACCTTGTACTGTGCAATCCGATTGACCATGTCGGATATGCGGGGGAGAGGGTACGCATCTAGCTGCGTGTACCTATTGATGGTTTGACTACAGTCTACGACCATCCTCTGCTTCTCCCCGGTCTTCACAACTACCACCTGGGCTCTCCAGGGACTATTGCTGGCCTGGATTATGCCTTCCTGCAGCAGCCGCTGGACCTCAGACCGGATAAACGTCCGGTCCTGGGCGCTGTACCGTCTGCTCCTTGTGACGACGGGTTTGCAATCCGGGGTGATGTTCGCAAACAAGGAAGGCGGTTCAACCTTGAGGGTCACGAGGCTGCGATAGTAAGTGGGGGTATAGGGCCGTCGAATTGGAACGTTAAACTCTGAAGGTTACATTGAAAATCTAACCCCAGGAGAGTGGGAGCGCAGAAGTGGGGGATGATATAAAGTCGGTAATTCTTAAACTCTCTCCCCTGCACCGTGAGATTCGCGATACAGAACCCTTTGATTTCTACGGAATGGGATCCCGCTGCCAGAAAAATCTTTTGGGTACTCGGGTAGATTAAAAGAAAACAGCGTCTTACCGTATCCGGATGGATAAAACTTTCCGTGCTCCCAGAGTCGATCAGACATGGCGTTTCGTACCCATTAACCAGCACCGTCGTCGTTGCTGTTTGGAGCGTCCGGGGCCGCGACTGGTCCAGGGTCACCATAACCATTCGCGGTTGCTGCATCGGGGCGTTTTCTTCAGGCCCCGTGGGGCCGTCCATACTGGGGTCCTTGCCTGTCAGCCAAGATGGCGGCGTCCACGGATCGCACGCAGTCGGGGGCGGACAAAATGGCGGCGCCCATGAATCGCACGCTGCCGGTGGGGCACAAGATGGCGGCGCCCATCCCCCCCGCATGGAGTCCGGGACCCAAAATGGCGGCGCCCGTTGGCCGCGCATGGATCGTTGGGGGGGTTGAGTCTGTGATCCCAGTTCTCCCCCGGAGATTGCGATGACCCCCCGGGATGGCACACCGCTGAATAGTGCCCCTTCTTGCCGCAACTTTTATAGATGGCCGAGCGGGCCGGGCAGCGCTGCCGGGGGTGTTTCGATGGCCCGCAAAAGTAGCAGCGGGGCCCCCCTGGGTGGTCTGGTGCTCTGGCCGCGCAGGCTTGCGGGGGGATGGGGGGCGCCTGGGAGTCGGTCGCGGCGGGGGTCCATGGAGCCCAAGGGGCTGCCGTGTGGTCGGGGGCGTAAGCGCGGGCATTCTGCGATGCCACATCGAGCGAGGCCGCAAGGGCCCGTGCCTCCGTGAGCCCCAGCGAGTCTCTTTCCAGCAGTCGCTGGCGAATTTGGGATGAGGTCATACCTGCTACGAAAGCAACCCTGATTAGGAGTTCCGTATGTTCGTTCGCCGTCACCGGTGAGCAGTTGCAGCTCCTTCCCAGTATTAGCAGCGCGCTGTAGAACTCGTCCAGCGATTCCCCGGGGATCTGCCGTCTCATTGCGAGTTGGTGGCGTGCGTAGACCTGGTTTACGGGCTGAATGTAGATCCCTCTCAGCATGGTGAGCGCCGTCGGGAAATCCTCCGCGACTTCGATGAGTGTAGATCTCCGGACCCACCCTGGAATGCAGGGCCTGCATTTTCTGGTCTTCTGTAGGTCTGCCGGGGGCCGTTCGGAGGTATCCCTCAAAACACGCTAGCCAATGTTTAAAAGTGGCTGCTGAGTTTGCCGCATGGGGGCTGATATGCAGACACTCCGGGGCGAACCGGATCTCCATAGTCCTTTAAAGTGTGCGCAATAAATTGTAGCACAATCAATCACTCACGAGGCGAGAAGAGATGAAGTCAATCGATGGCTTTATTACACAGACTTGTTCCCCAGCAGCTCGGTTACAGAATGCGGCTGCTGGGAGAACCCGGGTTCTTATACTCCGCCTTACTGGGTGGAGCCAGCAGGTGGCAGATCCAATCAGGACCCAGTGGCTGTCCACCAATAGCCTCTCGGCATCACTGGGTACCGTACTATCCCTAATACATACCACCACACATATCACCATAGTTCCCACACTGGCGTGGGGGCCATAGACTCCATTGGGGGAGGATGGAGGTTCGGTTCGAATCCACATCCTGAAGACAGCACATTCGTGAGTGCAATACACTCCTTCGATACTGCACCGACGCTGAAACTTTCAGATGGAGTGTGAGGCGATGACTCAGAAGTAAACATGTTGTCCACTCCGCCACTGCAGGTTCAAAAGGAAAGTAACACAGGCTCATCAGCTCCCTGTCTTTGTGCAGCAGAAGAAGAAATCCATTTACTTTTGTTTAAGTCACAGAAATTCAATGGTGCCTCGTCCTGTCCACTCGACTGAACAAAATGTCCTTTGGAACAGCTAAACCTGGGTCCCACAGAATTTCATTCACATTACATATTCATGCTGAAATGCATTTATTTCAAATGCATTTGAGTTAGGCACACTTAGCTGTATCAATTAAGATGCTTTGAGGAATCTTAAATACTTTTAAAGCCATAATTAGTGTAATCTGGGGAAAGGATTCAGCTCCTAGGAAGGCTCAAAATATTCAATCAACTGGCTCTGATTTTATTTTGTGGAGTGGAAACACCCCCACTGTGAAGGAGAACAGCAGCGGTTTTATGGGACCATTATCACCTCAAGCTGTGTCCCACACTGCCTTGGATATGGATCATCGTTCTTTCATTGTTGCCGAGCCTAAATCCTGGGATTCCCTCTCGAACATCGTTGTGGGTTAGTGCGTTTGATGATGTGTGTTCGGTATCTGTTCTCTCTTGTGCTGGGTTTGGTGACTGAGAAAGATAAACTAAACTCCAGGCAAGCAGCTGTGAGCGTGAAAACAGACATTTTGAAGCATTGAATATGCTAACCTGTTGCACACATGTACCTGGAGTGCATCATCTCCGCATATCCCCACGGCATAAAATGTAACAGTGGGGGCACCATCAGTGTAAGGTTCAAGGAGAATCAGAGAGACTGTGGATGGGCAATAAATGCCAATCTTGCGAGCATCATTCACATTTCCTTCTTGGGATGTGGGGGTAACTGGCACGGCCAACATTTATTGCCTTTCCCTAATTGGCCGTGGACTGACTGGTTTGCTCAGCCATTTCAGAAGGAGGTCAACATTGCTGTGGGTCTGGAGTCACATGTAGGCCATACCCGGCAAGGATGGCAGATTTCCTCCCCGAAAGGACATTAGTGAACCAGATGGGTTTGTGTAACAATCAATGGTAGCTTGAAAGTAACTGCGCTGGTACAGCAGGCAGTAAGAAAAGCAAATGGTATAGAACATTGAACATAGGACAGTACAGCACAGAACAGGCCCTTCGGCCCTCGATGTTGTGCTGAGCATTGTCCGAAACCAAGATCAAGCTATCCCACACCCTGTCATTCTGGTGTGCTCCATGTGCCTATCCAATAACCGCTTGACAGTTCCGAAAGTGTCCGACTCCACCATCACAGCAGGCAGTCCATTCCACACCCTAACCACTCTCTGAGTAAAGAACCCACCTCGGACATCCCTCCTGTATCTCCCACCCTGAACTTTATAGTTATGCCCCCTTGTAACAGCTACATCCACCCGAGGAAATAGTCTCTGAACGTCCACTCTATCTATCCCCCTCACCATCTTATAAACCTCTATTAAGTCGCCTCTCATCCTCCTCTGCTCCAAAGAGAAAAGTCCTAGCTCCCTCAATCTTCATTTCATTTAATCTTTCCTCATAAGACCTATCCTGCAAACCAGGCAGCATCCTGGTAAATCTCCTTTGCACCCTTTCCAATGCTTCCACATCCTTCCTATAATGAGATGACCAGAACTGCACACAATACTCCAAATGTGGTCTCACCAGGGTCATGTACAGTTGCAGCATAACCCCGCAGCTCTTAAACTCAAGCCCCCTGTTAATAAACGCTAACACACTATAGGCCTTCTTCACGGCTCTATCCACTTGAGTGGCAACTTTCAGAGATCTGTGGGCATGAACCCCAAGATCTCTCTGTTCCTCCACATTCCTCAGAACCCTGCCGTTGACCCTGTAATCCGCATTCAAATTTTTTCTAAAATGTTGGTCTTCATCGCAAGAGGATTTGAGTGCAGGAACAGGGATATTTTAATTGCAATTGTACAGGGAGTTGGTGAGGCCACACCTGGAGTATTGTGTGCAGTTTTGGTGTCCTTATCTGAGGAAGGATGTTCTTGCTCTGGAGGGAGTGCAGCGAAGGTTTACCAGGCTGGTTCCTGGGATGGCGGGACTGTCATATGAGGAGAGACTAAGTCAGTTAGGATTATATTCATTGGAGTTTAGAAGAGTGAGAGGGGATCTCATAGAAACTTACAAAATTCTAACAGGATTAGACAGGGTAGATTCAGAAAGAATGTTCCCGATGGTGAGGGAGTTTTAGTTTGAGGATAAGGGGTAAACCTTTTAGGACTGAGGTGAGGAGAAATTTCTTCACCCAGAGAGTGGTGAATCTGTGGAATTCACTCCCACAGAAACTAGTTGAGGCCAAAACGTTGTGTAATTTCAAGAAGGAATTCGATATAGCTCTTGGGGCTAAAAAGATCAAAGGGTATGGTGGGAAGGCAGGATCAGGGTATTGAACTTGATGATCAGCCATGATCATAATGAATGGGGGAGCAGGCTCGAGGGGCCGAATGGCCTCCTCCTGCTTCTATTTTCTATGTATGTGTCTATGTATGTTTCATGGTCATCGTGATTGAGGCCAGCCTTTAATAATAGATTTTGTTTATTAATTGAATTCAAATTCCAGCAGCTGCTCTGGTAGAATTTGAACTCATGCCCCCAGAGCAGTTGCCTGGGCTTCTGGGTTACCAATCCAGTGACTTTACCACTATTCCATCCTCTCCCCATGGGCTATTGCGCCATGAAGCTGTGAGGCACTTTCAACCCAGTGGTCCTATCTCTTGTGCACTGGCCAGAGGCAGATGTGATGCTTCATTCATTCCTGCTTCTAAATCACCATCCCACCCATTCTTCCTCATAGTCTTGCCATACCCCATCTCTGCAATCTCCTCCAGCACATTGGCATCTGCTACATTGGTTCTGACCTTGTGAGGATCTGTTTTCCTCCCTTTTTGCAGATCTCTTGTCACCTCAGGCCTATTTTCTGGAATTCACTCAAATTCAAGTCTACCCACCTCACCTAAAAAATCTTCCTCACTTCACTCTCTCTGGTGGAAGAAGAACGGAATAATGGTTGTTGTTATTATTGGGTTAACCAAGGTTTTTTTTAACACACAAAATTCTCTTTTTATATATATTAATTCTTCAATTGTGAGCATGTCTGGTAAAACCGGCCGAGCCCATCCTGCCCCTCCTGATTTTACAAAACTTAATGATTCACTGAGGAGAGTCAACCACGTTGGTGTGGGACTGCAGTTACATACGGGCCCTGATCGGAGGAGTCACAAGTGGGCCAGACCGGGTAAAGAAGGCAGATTTCCTTCCCTAAAGGATATTAGTGAACCAGATGGGTTTTTACGATAATCGAGAATGCTTTCATAGTCATCATTCGACTTTTAATTCGAGATTTGTATTAAATTCAAATTTCACCATCAGAAAAATTGGAAGACGCTGAAACACAAACAAGAACCTTGGAAGAACGTCCATTTTAACCATCTGAACCCTTCCCGCCAATGACAACGGGAGGACATCCCATCTCTTCAAGTCCACCTTCACCCCCTCTACCAGACTGGCCAAGTTCAACTTGTGCAACTTTCTGATATCCCCAGGAACCTAAAACTAGTCCTAGCCAGCTGAAACCGTCATCTCTCCAGATCGACTTACTTCCCCGAAGGGGTCTCGGGAGAAACCTCACCCGTGCCCACATTCAATCTATATCTTGAGAAGGAACCAAACTTTCTCAGGACTTCCGTTATCTTCCCCGCATTAGTGAGAGGGTCCGTGATATACAGCAATAAGTCATCCGCTTACAGGGACACCCTATGCTCCCTGCTTCCCCTCTCTATGCACTTTTACCTGTCCGACGGCCTAAGTGCGATAGCTAACGGCTCAATTGCCAAAACAAACAGTAATGGGGAAAGTGGACATCCTTGCCTTGTAACCTTTTAAAACTGAAAGTACCCCAAACTTAATGCCATGGTACGGACACTCGCAGTAGTGTCCCTGTACAAAAGCCTGACCCACAAAATTAATTTAGTGGCCTGTAACACCCCCTGGGACAGAGAATCATTAAACATGTCCAACAGTTGTAGCCCCAACTCTGTCACAAACTGTTCATAAAGTTCCACTGGAAATCCATCTGGGCCCGGTGCCTTCCCTGACTGCATTGAATAAATACATTTCATACTTTCCTTCAGGCGGGGTGGTGCCTTCAGCTCCTGCCCATCACCGGGGAGACCAACCCATCTGGAAACTGTAACCTTCCTCCGGAGGCTCATACCTGTCTAGCCCCCGGTAAAAGATCTCAAATCCCCTTAAACCTTTCTGGATCAGAAACCAGCCCTCCTTCCGAGTCCTTAACCTGAGCTATCTTCTGAGACGCCACCCTCTGCCTCTGCTGGTGAGTCAATAAATGCCTGGCCTTCTCCCCATACTCGTAAAACGGCCCTCTTGCACGACCAAGCTGGCTCACTGCTAGGGAGATTTAGCAGTTTGGATCAGAAATTGGCTAGCTGGAAGAAGACAAAGGGTGGTGGTTGATGGGAAATGTTCAGACTGGAGTCCAGTTACTAGTGGTGTACCACAAGGATCTGTTTTGGGGCCACTGCTATTTGTCATTTTTATAAATGACCTGGAGGAGGGCGTAGAAGGATGGGTGAGTAAATTTGCAGATGACACTAAAGTCGGTGGAGTTGTGGACAGTGCGGAAGGATGTTACAAGTTACAGAGGGACATAGATAAGCTGCAGCGCTGGGCTGAGAGGTGGCAAATGGAGTTTAATGCAGAAAAGTGTGAAGTGATTCATTTTGGAAGGAATAACAAGAAGACAGAGTACTGGGCTAATGGTAAGATTCTTGGCAGTGTGGACGAGCAGAGAGATCTCCGTGTCCATGTACATAGATCCCTGAAAGTTGCCACCCTGGTTGAGAGGGTTGTTAAGAAGGCGTACGGTGTGTTAGCTTTTATTGGTAGAGGGATTGAGTTTCGGAGCCATGAGGTCACGTTGCAACTTTACAAAACTCTGGTGCGGCCGCATTTGGAGTATTGCGTGCAATTCTGGTCGCTGCATTATAGGAAGGATGTGGAAGCATTGGAAAGGGTGCAGAGGAGATTTACCAGAATGCTGCCTGGTATGGAGGGAAGATCTTATGAGGAAAGGCTGAGGGACTTGAGGCTGTTTTCGTTAGAGAGAAAAAGTTTCAGAGGTGACTTAATTGAGGCATACAAGATGATCAGAGGATTGGATAGGGTGGACAGTGAGAGCCTTTTTCCTCGGATGGTGATGTCTAGCACGAGGGGACATAGCTTTAAATTGAGGGGAGATAGATATAGGACAGATGTCAGAGATAGGTTCTTTACTCCGAGAGTAGTAAGGGTGTGGAATGCCCTGGCTGCAACAGTAGTGGACTCGCCAACATTAAGGGCATTCAAATGGTCATTGGACAGACATATGGATGATAAGGGAATAGTGTAGATGGGCTTTAGAGTGGTTTCACAGGTCGGCGCAACATCGAGGGCCGAAGGGCCTGTACTGCGCTGGAATGTTCTATGTTCTATGTTCCCCGTCGACACCAACTCAAACTGCATCTGAAGCTTCTTCCGCTCCGCCAACAGCTCTGCCGTTAGAGCCGCAGAGTATTGACTGTCCACCTCAAGGATGGAATCCACCAATCTCTGCCTCCCTGCCCACCCTGACCTATGTCTGTGAGATTTAATCAAAATTAACTCATCCCTGATACGGCCTTCAGCGTTTTCCCGATCACGGTGAGACCTCCTCATTCTTATTAAGCTCCACATAGGTTCCAATAGCAGAAGTTATCCTTTCACAAACCCCTTGTCAGTTCGTAACGTCGTTTCACCACGGGTTCACTCACCCCATCGGTTCCATAAACACTAGTAGCTCCTTCACCACCCCCAATGTCGTAAAGGACTTGGGGCACGACCTATCGAGTCTGGGATCGAGCACACAATTAAAATGTGTGTGTTCCTCACCACCACCCCACCATGATTAACTGGTGTGCGTCAAGGTGGGGGATGACGCCAACACCCTCTTGATAAAATCTGTATCTCCCCATTTTGGGGCGTATAACTTCACCAGGACTACCAGAGCCCTCGCCAACACCCCATTCACAATCACTCCCTGAATCCACAAAAATAACAGCCACCGAGAGGGCCACCCTCCTACTGATCAGCACTCCACCCTCCTCGCCCTTACAACAAAATGCGAGTGGAACACCTACCCCACCCACCCCTCCCTCAGCCTTGCCTGATCTCAGACGCTCAGATGTTGCCTCCTGCAAGAAAACCACATCCGCCTTCAAACTTTTTAGATGAGCAAATTTAACTGGGATCTTTTAACGGCCCATTTGACCAACCCCCTTATGTTCCATGTAACCAGCTGGTTGGGGGGGTCTCTGGGCAATCCCTCTGTGGCAAACCACTGTATTGCACTGTATTGTGTTGTTACATGCCTGGGCTTGTCCCGGCTGGCTCCGCCTGTGGCTACTCCCCTCGGGCTCATGTATAAAGGTAGCTAGTCTCTGCCTCTGATCCAGTTCGGGATCAGAGGCCAGGAGGCTTGCTGTTCAATGTATTAAAGCCTCAGTTACATTCATCGCTCGTCGTGTGTTTATTGATGGCATATCAATTCAATACACTAAACTTCTAAGATGAACTCATCACTCAAGCCTGATCGCCTGGAGCTGGACCCACAGGCAGCCGACGCCACGGAAACATTTGAGCACTGGCTAAGCTGCTTCGAAGCGTACCTCGGATCCTTCACCGAAGACTTCACAGACCTCCAGAAGAAGCAGATCCTCCACGCACAGGTGAGCCACGAGTCTTTCTTCTCATCAGGGACGCCACCTCGTATACAGAGGCGATAATGCTGCTGAAGGGACAATATGTGAAGTCCGATAACGAGGTGTACGCTAGGCACCTCCTTGCCATGAGACGAAAACGCCCTGGGGATTCACTTGCAGAATTCCTGCGTGTTCTGCGGGAACTCTGCCGGAACGGTGATTGCCGGGCGGTATTGGCTACCCAGCACGCGGAGCTGCTGATCAGGGGCGCTTATGTCGCAGGCATGAAATCAAACTATATCCGCCAGCGATTACTAGAAGGGGGTACACTCGGCCTCCCAGAGACAGTGCAGCTCTCAAACTCACTGGGGGTGGCCTCCCAGAACATGGAGGCCTACAACTCCGACCGCTCGGCACCCTCATGGACCTCGTGGGCGCTGCCATTATCCGACCCGGGTGCGGCGCAAGACTGTGCCGCGCAGCAGCCCGCCAACGCCGGAAGCCCGAGGTGCTACTTTTGTGGCCAGGGTAATCATCCCAGACAACGCTGCCCTGCACGGAACGCGACTTGCAACGGGTGTGGGAGGAAGGGCCACTTTGCGAAATCCTGCCAGGCCCGATCTCCCCCTAAAACTTCTAGGCCCAGCAGCATTTCCTGCTGCCTGTCGGGGCCGCCCCCAGCTGCCGCGCCACCCGCCATGTGCGACCCGTGGGCGCCGCCACCTTCGCCGCCATCTTCAATTTTGGCCGCCACGTGCGACCCATGGGGGCCGCCATTTTTAACGCAATTGTGTTCTCCAACCGCCACGCGCGACCCATGGGGGCCGCCATCTTGAGACCACTCCGCAGCCTCCCGGGAGCCTGGCTCACCTGACCACCACTGGCCGCCGCTACCTCCGACCGTCCTACCCATCCGAAGCTCGCCTCCACCACGCTCGACCAGTCCCGGCCTCATCACCTCACGAAGTCTACGATGACCGTCCGGATCAACGGGCACGAGATGGCCTGCCTTTTCGAGTCCGGGAGCACAGACAGCTTCATACACCCAGATACGGTAAGGCGCTGCTCCTCCCAATCCTACCCGCGACCCAGAAAATCTCCCTGGCTTTCGGATCCCATGCAGTAGAAATCCGGGGTACTGTGTCGTGACCCTTACTGTACAAGGTGTAGAGTACGCTAACTTCAAACTCTACGTCCTCCCCCATCTCTGCGCTGCCCTATTACTGGGGCTCGACTTCCAGTGCCACCTCCAGAGCCTTACTTTAAAGTTCGATGGACCCCTGCCCCCCACTCACCGCCTGTAGCCTCGCGACCCTTAAGGTCGCCCCACCCTCGCTCTTCGCAAATCTCACCCCGGACTGTAGGCCCGTCGCTCCCAGAAGCAGACGCTACAGTGCCCGGGACAGGGCCTTCATCAGGTCGGAGATGCAGCGACTCCTACGAGAGGGGATCATTGAGGCTAGTTACAGCCCCTGGACAGCCCAAGTCGTGGTCGTCAAGACAGGGGAGAAGCACCGGATGGTCATCGATTACAGCCAGACCATCAACCGGTACACGCAGCTCGATGCGTACCCCCTCCTCCGCACATCTGACATGGTCAATCAGATTGTGCAGTATCGAGTCTTCTCCACTGTTGACTTGATGTCCGCGTACCACCAGCTCCCTATCCGCCCGGAGGACCGCCAGTACACTGCCTTCGAGGCAGATGGCCGCCTCTACCACTTCCTCAGGGTCCCCTTCGGCGTCACAAATGGGGTCTCGGTCTTCCAAAGAGAAATGGACTGAATGGTTGACCAGTACGGGCTGCGGGCCACATTCCCGTACTTAGACAATGTCATCATCTGCTGCCATGACCAGCAAGACCACAACGAAAGCGTCCGGCACTTCCTCCACACCGCTAAACCCCTGAACCTCACCTACAATAAGGAAAAATCCATTTTCCGCACAACCTGCCTAGCCATCCTCGGCTACATCGTGGAACACGGAGTCCTAGGTCCCGGCCCCGACCACATGCGCCTCCTCCTGGAACTCCCCTCGCCCACTGCCCCAAGGCCCTGAAGAGATGCCTGGGGTTCTTCTCCTACCATGCCCAGTGGGTCTCCAACTACGCGGACAAGGCCCGTCCACTTATCAAATCCACCATTTTTCCCCTGACGGCTGAGGCTCGCCTGGCCTTCAACTGCATCAAGGCAGATATTGCCAAAGCCGCGATGCACGCTGTGGATGAGTCCATCCCGTTCCAGGTGGAGAGCGATGCGTCGGACTTTGCTCTGGCCGCTACCCTCAACCAGGCGGGTCGGCCCGTGGCTTTCTTCTCCCGTACCCTCCATGCCTCCGAAATTCGACACTCCTCCATCGAAAAGGAAGCCCAGGCCATTGTGGAAGCTGTGCGACATTGGAGGCATTACCTGGCCGGCAGGCGATTCACTCTCCTCACTGACCAGCGGGCGGTTGCCTTCATGTTCAATAACGCACAGCGGGGCAAGATCAAGATTGACAAGATTCTGAGGTGGAGGATCGAGCTCTCCACCTACAACTACGATATCTTGTATCGACCCGGGAAGGTCAATGAGCCCCCAAGTAGACCGACTCCGGGCCCTCCACAATGACCACTGTCACCTGGGGGTCACCTGTTTTTCTCACTTCATCAAGGCTCGCAACCTGCCTTACTCCATTGGGGAGGTCAGGACCGTGAGCAGGCACTGCCAGGTCTGCGCAGAGTGCAAACCGCACTTCTATCGGCCAGACAGAGCGCACCTGGTAAAGGCCTCCCGCCCCTTTGAGTGCTTCAGCATTGATTTCAAAGGGCCCCTCCCGTCCCCGGATCATAACGTGTACTTCCTCACCATTGTTGACGAGTACTCAAGATTCCCCTTCACCATCCCGTGCCCTGACATGACCTCTGCCTCCGTCATCAAGGCCCTGCACAGTATTTTCACCCTGTTCGGGTTCCCCACCTACATCCATAACGATCGGGGATCCTCCTTTATGAGCGACGAGTTGCGTAAGTTCCTGCTCAGCAAGGGCATCGCCTCCAGCAGGACAGCTGGAGGTCCCCCCGGGGAAACGGACAGGTGGAGAGGGAGAACGCAATGGTCTGGAAGGCTGTCCTTCTGGCCCTGTGGTCTAGATGTCTCCCAGTCTCCCGCTGGCAGGAGGTCCTCGCCGATGCGCTCCACTCCATCCAGTCGCTCCTGTGTACTGCCACCAACGAGACTCCTCACGAACGTATGTTTGCCTTCTCCAGGAAGTCCACCTCCGGGGTCTCGCTCCCGTCCTGGCTGACAGTCCCAGGGCCCGTCCTCCTCCGGAAGCATGCGAGGAGCCATAAACCAGACCCCCTCATCGAGAAGGTCCTGCTCCTCCTGCCAATCCACAATATGCCTACGTGGCACATCAGGACGGGCGACAGGACACAGTCTCCCTTCGGGATTTGGCACCTGCAGGTTCCCCAGCGACCATCACCACAACCCCCGACCCTACACCGTCTTCCCCCACCTCTGCCCACCTACCTCAAGAACTGGCACCCGCAGGCCCTTCGGCGACCACCACCACCTCCGCCCATACACCGCCCCCCCCCTCCACCGACTCAACATCTGGGTGAAGAAGAGGACGACACGCTCCCGGACACGCAGGTCTCGACACCGGTGCCCACACCACAGCCGGGTCTGAGGCGATCACGGCGGAAAGTCAAGGCCCCTGACAGACTTGACCTTTAAGACCACTTCACCCCCGCGGGACTCCTTTTTCAACAGCGGGTGAATGTGGTAAACCACTGTGTTGCATTGTATTATATTGTTACATGCCTGGGCTTGTCCCTGCTGGCTCCGCCTGAGGCTCCTCCCCTCGGGCTCATGTGTAAAGGTGGCTGGTCTCCGCCTCCGACCCAGTTTGGGATCAGAGGCCAGGAGGCTATCTGTTTAGTGTATTAAAGCCTCAGTTATGTTCACCACTCGTCGTGTGTTTATTGATGGCATATCACCCTCCCGCTCCCCGATCAGCTATATCCTCCAATAAGGAAGTCTGACAGGGCCCCACCTCACCCTGGCTCCAGGCTCACCCAAGATGGACACCGCCAGCCCCACCCTTAAACCAACAAAGAAATCTTCATCGTCTGCAGTCTGTACCTTCCCTCAAACCCCCCACTCCCTTCCGGCCCAATTCCAACCCCCCCAGCTCTAAACTAACAACCCACCTCACCCTTGCCAATCCCCACCCCTACCCCATCCCAAACAAAGAAAACACAACCACCTTAGGCCCGTTATCTTAACAAACAAAATAAACAAACCTCCCCCACTCAGATAACCAGTCGTGGCTGTCACCCCCACTTCACTCCCGTTAATTAGCATCTCTATCAGCAAGGTGACCCCACCTGGGAAAAATGCAAGTTGTACACTCAATAAGTCAACAATCAGCCCCCTCCCCAAACCCAAATTTAATATTGAACATTATACAAACCCACCCCCACACCATTCCCACCCCCCCACCCACACGCCATTCCCGTGCCCCTACACCCACGCCATTCCCTCAACCCCACCCCCACACCATTCCCTCGCCCCCACACCATTCCCTCGCCCCCACCCCCACACCATTCCCTCGCCCCCACACCCACACCATTCCCTCGCCCCCACCCCCACGCCATTCCCTCGCCCCCACCCCCACACCATTCCCTCGCCCCCATACCATTCCCTCGCCCCCACCCCCACGCCATTCCCTCGCCCCCACCCCCACACCATTCCCTCGCCCCCACCCCCACACCATTCCCTCGCCCCCACACCATTCCCTCGCCCCCACCCCCACACCATTCCCTCGCCACCACCCCCACACCATTCCCTCGCCCCCACCCCCACGCCATTCCCTCGCCCCCACACCATTCCCTCGCCCCCACCCCACGCCATTCCCTCACCCCCACATCATTCCCTCGCCCCACCCCCACGCCATTCCCTCGCCCCAACCCACACCATTCCCTCGCCCCCCACCCACACGCTATTCCCTTGCCCCCACGCCATTCCCTCGCTCCCACACCATTCCCTCACCCCCACCCCCACGCCATTCCCTCACCCCCACCCCCACACCATTCCCTCGCCCCCACCCCCACACCATTCCCTCGCCCCCACCCCCACACCATTCCCTCACCCCCACCCCATTCCTTCGCCCCTCCACCCCCACACCATTCCAAAGAACAAAGAACAAAGAACAAAGAAATGTACAGCACAGGAACAGGCCCTTCGGCCCTCCAAGCCCGTGCCGACCATACTGCCCGACTAAACTACAATCTTCTACACTTCCTGGGTCCGTATCCTTCTATTCCCATCCTATTCATATATTTGTCAAGATGCCCCTTAAATGTCCCTATCGTCCCTGCCTCCACTACCTCCTCCGGTAGTGAGTTCCAGGCACCCACTACCCTCTGCGTAAAAAACTTGCCTCGTACATCTACTCTAAACTTTGCCCCTCTCACCTTAAACCTATGCCCCCTAGTAATTGACCCCTCTACCCTGGGGAAAAGCCTCTGACTATCCACTCTGTCTATGCCCCTCATAATTTTGTATACCTCTATCAGGTCGCCCCTCAACCTCCTTCGTTCCAGTGAGAACAAACCGAGTTTATTCAATCGCTCCTCATAGCTTATGCCCTCCATACCAGGCAACATTCTGGTAAATCTCTTCTGCACCCTCTCTAAAGCCTCCACATCCTTCTGGTAGTGTGGCGACCAGAATTGAACACTATACTCCAAGTGTGGCCTAACTAAGGTTCTATACAGCTGCAACATGACTTGCCAATTCTTATACTCAATGCCCCGGCCAATGAAGGCAAGCATGCCGTATGCCTTCTTGACTACCTTCTCCACCTGTGTAGCCCCTTTCAGTGATCTGTGGACCTGTACTCCTAGATCTCTTTGACTTTCAATACTCTTGAGGGTTCTACCATTCACTGTATATTCCCTACCTGCATTAGCCCTTCCAAAATGCATTACCTCACATTTGTCCAGGTTAAACTCCATCTGCCATCTCTCCGCCCAAGTCTCCAGACAATCTAAATCCTGCTGTATCCTCAGACAGTCCTCATCGCTATCCGCAATTCCACCAACCTTTGTGTCGTCTGCAAACTTACTAATCAGACCAGTTACATTTTCCTCCAAATCATTTATATATACTACAAAGAGCAAAGGTCCCAGCACTGATCCCTGTGGAACACCACTGGTCACAGCCCTCCAATTAGAAAAGAAAAGCATCCCTCCATTGCTACCCTCTGCCTTCTATGGCCTAGCCAGTTCTGTATCCACCTTGCCAGTTCACCCCTGATCCCGTGTGACTTCACCTTTTGTACTAGTCTACCATGAGGGACCTTGTCAAAGGCCTTACTGAAGTCCATATAGACAACATCTACTGCCCTACCTGCATCAATCATCTTAGTGACCTCCTCGAAAAACTCTATCAAGTTAGTGAGACACGACCTCCCCTTCACAAAACCGTGCTGCCTCTCACTAATACGTCCATTTGCTTCCAAATGGGAGTAGATCCTGTCTCGAAGAATTCTCTCCAGTAATTTCCCTACCACTGAAGTAAGGCTCACCGGCCTGTAGTTCCCGGGATTATCCCTGCCACCCTTCTTAAACAGAGGAACAACATTGGCTATTCTCCAGTCCTCCGGGACATCCCCTGAAGACAGCGAGGATCCAAAGCCCCCCCACACTATTCCCTCACCCCCCCACACCATTCCCTCGCCCCCCACCCCCACACCATTCCCACGCCCCCTCCCACACCATTCCCTCAGCCCCCCACACCATTCCCTCACCCCCCACACCATTCCCTCACCCCCCACCCCCACACCATTCCCTCGCCCCCACCCCCACACCATTCCCTCACCCCCACACCATTCCTTCGCCCCCCCCACCCCCACACTATTCCCTCTCCCCCCCACACTATTCCCTCACCCCCCCACACCATTCCCTCGCCCCCACACCATTCCCTTGCCCCCCCACGCCATTCCCTCACCCCCCACACTATTCCCTCACCCCCCCACACTATTCCCTCACCCCCACACCATTCCCTCACCCCCACACCATTCCCTCGCCCCCATCCCCACACCATTCCCTCGCCCCCTCCCACACTATTCCCTCACCCCCACACCATTCCCTCACCCCCACACCATTCCCTCGCCCCCACCCTCACACCATTCCCTCGCCCCCTCCCACACCATTCCCTCACCCCCCCACACCATTCCGTCACCCCCCACCCCCACACCATTCCCTCGCCCACACCCCCCACACCATTCCCTCGCCCTCACCCCCCCCACACCATTCCCTCAGCCCCACCACCACATCATTTCCAACAGTTTCCAACAATACTGTGCGATACTAAATCCAACAACTCCGACACAAGATCAAAGGCAGAACAGAAACATGAAAAATACATCGTGCAACAAAAATAAAAAAACACTCAGATGTAACCAACTTCTTCATTCAATGTTCCCCAGTCCGTGTTTCTTCATAAAGTCACTCACCTCCTCCAGCGTGTTGAAGTAAGGTCCCTGTGTCTGAACGGGACGCGCAGGTGAGTCAGGAACCCCACTCCGAACCTCACTTTGCTCTAATAAAGAGCCACCTTGGCCTTATTGAACCCCGCGTGCCTTTCTGCCCATTCTGCCGCAGCATATACTCTATAATAGACTGTGGTTATGTGGCCGTCGCATCTACATTCTCCAGTGTTCTTTGTCCACCTCAGGATCTTTTCTTTCTCCTAATACCTGTGGAGTCGGACAATGCTCCACAGATTTGGGCGTCTGTCGCAATGACCGGTGGGCCCGGTCCACATCGGGGGGGATTTACAAAGACCCCCCTCCCCCACCAGCTTCCCAAACATCTTCTCCATGTAGTCCATGCCATTCGCATCCAATGATCCTCACATTTGATGTCGGGAGCGATTCTCCAGATCTTCGACCTTGGGCCTTCAATGTCTTCTGCTTCCCGCCAGCATTGCCACCTCTGCCTCTAAAGAGGCAATCCGAGCGTCGTACTCTGTGACCGTCTGCCTCACCTCCCGAATCATCGCGTCCTGGGCCTCCAACCGTTGTTCCACCCTGCGCAGAGTTGCCCGAATGGGCTCAGTCACCTTTACCAGATTATCCGTGACCACTTGCCTCTGCTTCCCGAACTCTTCCACCAGATGCCCCACCAGCCTCTCTGTTGTCCACTGAGAGGACAACGTCGACACAGAGACCTCCGCCATTTTCTCCCCTCCTGTGAAACGGGGCCCTTCTGAATCATACGACGACCCCTTACTCGACTTATTCCTCCCATTGTAGCCTCCAGATATCCCATGCCGGAGGAGAAATCAAAACTCTCCAACGGCACCATTTTTCCATCTGAGCAACCACCATTAAACAGGCAAAAAAGGGTCAACACCCCAATCCCTAAGCAGGAGCCTCACTTCATGGCAGCCACCGAAAGTGGCCATGCTGAATTGCTCCTTAGTGTCCAAGACGTCAGGTGTAGTAATGGGGTGGGGCAGTGGATTGGGCTTAGGTAGGGTGTTCCTTCGGAGGGTCAGCACAGACTCAATGGGCCGAATGGCCTCCTTCTGCATTGTAGGGATTCTATGACTAACAATGAAGCCACCCAGAATTGTTTTCAGGCAGAAGCCAGAACAGGTCATATTTTAGCCTAGATTAAATAGACAGTCCCAAAATTTAACAATCTTATAAACTTTGCAACATCATAAAACCTATCTGGTTCACTAATGTCCTTTAGGGAGGGAAATGCCAACCTTCCTGATCTGACCTATAAGGCAGTATCACAGTGGTTAGCACTGTTGCTTCACAGCGCCAGGGTCCCAGGTTCGATCCCCGGCTTGGGTCACCGTCTGTGTGGGGTCTGCACGTTCTCCCCGTGTCTGCGTGGGTTTCCTCCAGGTGTTTCTTTTTAGAATTTACAGTGCAGAAGGAGGCCATTCGGCCCATCGAGTCTGCACCGGCCCTTGGAAAGAGCACCCGACCTAACCCCACACCTCCACCCTATTCCTGTATCCCAGTAACCCCACCCAACCATTTTTGGACACTAAGGGCAATTTAGCATGGCCAATCCACCTAACCTGCACATCTTTGGACGGTGGGACACGGGGAGAACGTGCAGACTCCACATAGACAGTGACCCAAGCCAGGAATCGAATCTGGGACCCTGGAGCTGTGAAGTAACGGTGCTAACCACTGCGCTACTGTGCTACCCACCGGGTGCTCCGGTTTCTTCCCACAAGTCCCGAAAGATGTGCTTGTTAGGTGAATTGGAGATTCTAAGTTCTCCCGAACAGGCGCCGGAGTGTGGCGACGAGGGGATTATCACAGTAACCTCATTGCAGTGTTCATGTAAGCCTGCTTGTGACAATAAAGATTATTATTATGTGACTCCAGACTGTCTGTTAACTGCTCTCTGAAAGCGCTTAAATATTCAGGAAGATGGTTTTTCTCTTTTTTAATTAATTCGCGAGATGGGGGGCATCATTAATTGATGTTGAGGCACATGTAGGAAGGACGTTATGGTCAACCTTTTATTTCCAAAATGTTATTGAATTCAAATCTCACCACCAGCCTGAGGTGGGATTTGAACCCTAAATCGCTGGAATACTAGCCAGGGGCTAACACCACCGTGCTACCTCCCTGGGAATGGATAATCGGTCCTGGCATTGCCAATGACTCCCATATCACAAGAATGAATGAAAAAGACCCGAACACAGCTGAGCCTCTAATGCTGAATGGCACAGAGGACCTCCACCAGTGAACATAGAACATACAGTGCATAAGGAGACCATTCGGCCCATCGAGGCTGCACCGACGCACTTAAGCCCTCACTTGCACCCTATCCCCGTAACCCAATAACCCCTCCTAACCTTTTTTGGACACTAAGGGCAATTTAGTATGGCCAATGCACCTAACCTGCACATTTTTGGACTGTGGGAGGAAACCGGAGCACCCGGAGGAAACCCACGCAAACACGGGGAGAACATGCAGACTCCGCACAGACAGTGACCCAAGCCGGGAATTGAACCTGTGCTACCCACTGCGCTACCATGCCGTACCGAACTAGTGCTATTGAAAGGGACCATGAAATCGTTAGATTGCTGGATGGCCTCATTAGGGTGTTGCTGAAATTTGACTCTCTTTGGGTGCCTTTCCTCACTGTTAAACTTTTCAATATTCATAGATCATTTACAGTGCAGAAGGAGGCCATTCGGCCCATCGGTCCTGCGCCGGTCCTTGGAAAGAGCACCCTACCTGAGCCCACACCTCCACCCTGTCCCCGTAACCCAACCTGGCCTTTTTCTTTTGACCACTAAGGGGCAATTAAGCACGGCCAATCCACCTAACCTGCACAGACAGTGACCCAAGCTGTGAATCGAACCTGGGACCCTGGCGCTGTGAAGCAACAGTGCTACCCACTGTGCTACCGTGCCGCCCAAAGGGACAGTGCTAACCACTGTGCTACCGTGCCGCCCAAAGGGACAGTGCTACCCACTGTGCTACCGTGCCGCCCAAAGGGACAGTGCTAACCACTGTGCTACCATGCCGCCCAAAGGGACAGTGCTACCCACTGTGCTGCCGTGCCGCCCAAAGGGACAGTGCTACCCACTGTGCTACCGTGCCGCCCAAAGGGACAGTGCTAACCACTGTGCTGCCGTGACGCCCAAGTGCTGGAGAGCCGTTTTGGTGACATAAATACAGGTGGAAGCATTGCTCCCACTGGTGGAAGCGTTTAAGGTAAATATTTCTGGCAGTGAGTGGTTAGGATGTGGAATGGGGCGCCTGAGAGTGAGGTGGAGGCAGATACAGTCGAGACTTTCAAGAGGGAGTTGAATCATTATCTGAAATGGAAGAATGCGCAGGTTTAGGGCTGCGGGGGGCGGGGGGGGGTGGTGGTGGTGGAGGTTGGGTAGGCATTAGGTCGATTGCTCATTTGAAGAGCTGTGGGCAGACACGATGGGGCAAATCACCTCTTTCTGTGTGTGGCCCCAATCCTGCGGCTGAGCGAAGGAATTGTTTGCTTCAGTCTCGCACATCAGACATGAAGCACCAGGGGGCAGCAGTGAACCGGCCCGAGCTCCAACGCTCACACATCGCACCTTGGATCCAGTGTTTGAGGTGCAAATGTCGATTATTGAATCGGCGTCGGTAACATTACAGCAAAAACTCAACGTAAAATGGGATTCGAAGAACTGAGCTTTAAGGTTATTGCAGGGACTGAATTAAAACAAATTAAAACTTCAACTAAACTTTTAACTTTCAGGCTGCAATTCGCTGACACAGATTTCACAGCGCTGTTTTCATTCGGCACCCTGTATGATGTGACCATTGCAATGTGGACACTGCGCTCTTTACTGACTAATACACTACTAGTATCAATCAAAGTGGCTTGCAATGACCTGCTATTGGGAGTGAACAGAAATAGATGGTGGTAGCTGAAAATTCAACAGCTTTAAACTAGCAGCGAATGTCTGTATGAAGCATTTGTCAGAAAATGAAAACAATGCACATTTTTTTGGTTGTGAATTTCACGACCTCCGAGCGTCGCAAAGCGCTTCACATTCAGTGAAACCCTTTTGAACTGCAGCCACTGTTGAGACGTCGTTGGAATCACGGCCACTTGGGAGTACAGCAAACTCCCACAGTGTGAAAATGACCAGAGCATCAGTTCCTGTGGATGGTCAGTGAGGGTAAAATACTGACCAGGATGCGGGGAGAGCTCATCTTCAAAATAGACAGGGTGGGGGGGGGGGTGTATTGGTTTAACCTAAAATCTGGCAACACTTTTCAGCTTAGATTTAGCATACTTGAGTATACTTTATCAGCCGACATAGCTCAGTTGGGAGAGCGTTAGACCGAAGATCTAAAGGTCCCGAGTTTCGGCATCAGGCAGGATGCTGGCTTTCCTCGTTATCTGTCAAGTGGCACAGTGGTTAGCACTGCTGCCTCACAGCACCAGTGTCCCAGGTTCAATTCCAGCCTCGGGTTACTGTCTGTGTGGTGTTTGCATTTTCTCCCCGTGTCTGTGTGGGTTTCCTCCGGGTGTTCCGGTTTCCTCCCACAGTCCAAAGAACATAGAACATAACAGTGCAGAAGGAGGACATTTGGCCCATCGAGTCTATACCGACCCACGTTAAGCCCTCACTTCCACCTTATCCCCGTAACCCAATAACCCCTCCTAACCTTTTTGGACACTAAGGGCAATTTATCATGGCCAATCCACCTAACCTGCACATCTTCGGGCTGTGGGAAGAAGCTGGAGCACCCGGAGGAAACCCACGCACACACGGGGAGGATGTGCAGACTCCGCACAGACAGTGACCCAGCAGGGAGTCGAACCTGGGATGCTGGCGCTGTGAAGCCACAGTGCTAACCACTGTGCTACCGTGTTGAGCAAAGAAGTGCAGGTTAGGTGGATTGACTGTGCTGAATAGTGTCCAGAGGTTTGGGTGGGATTACTGGGTTATGGGGATAGGGTGGAGGTATGCCTTTAAGTAGAGTGCTCTTTCCAAGGGCCGGTGCAGACCCGATGGGTCGAATGGCCTCCTTCAGCACTGTAAATTCTATAACTCTATCTATATACGGAGTGGGAACATAAACTCCCGACCTCCCGACTCAGACACAATAGTGCGGTCACCAAGCCCCAGCTGACACCGTTCAGAGAGGGTTGATGAGAAGGCAGGCGAAGGAATCAAGCAGAAAGCTCTTTACACCCAACCGATTCGGGAATGGATGGCCTTGCATTAAAATTCCACGATTCCAACTCGCTTACACACTGCCACAACATGATTTGCATTTTATATCACAGCTGTGTGGTCTTCAGCAAATAGAAAAGGCCTGTAATAGAACAACAATCCCGTTGTGACAGTGAGGTATGTTTCTCGGCGGTGGGGTGTACTTTTATAATTTGGAGAGTCGAGATGCTGCTCAAGTTGTCTAAATACACCAGGCTTTGTTTTGGTGTGCGACTATGATTAGCCAACTCTGCCGAATCAAAGAAAAACATAGCAGAACTTTGTACTGTAACTGTGTGTTTTAGTGATACGCAACACTGTGCTATGGACAGCATAGTAAGGTAGTGGTTAAGTAGCGATGGGAGCCAAGTTGCACACAGAAGACCAACAACCTGAAACGTTTACCTGCTCCTCTCTTCACAGGTGCTGCCTGACCAGCTGAGTGTTTCCAGCATTTTCCGTTTTTACTCCAGATCTTTAATGACGCCTTTTCATGTGATGCGTGCATCGCTGTCAAGGCCAGCATTTCTTGCTCATCCTTCACTGAAAAGGTGCACCCACTGCATTTTTCTTTTGTGTTATTTTAATGGTCATGTTTCTCGGCCAATAATCCACGGGGGCAGGTTTAGCTCAGTGGGCTGGGCAGCTGGTTCATGATGCAGAGCGCAGGCCAGCAGCGCGGGTTCAATTCCTGCACCATCTGAGGTTATTCATCAAGGCCCCGAATTCTCAACTTTGCCCCTCACCCGAGGTGTGGTGACCCTCAGGTTTAAATCACCACCAGTCAGCTCTACCCCTCAAAGGGGGGAGCCTATGGTCATCTGGGATGGTGGCAACTTTACCTTACCTAACCCAGAGAATAATAATAATTGCTTAACTTCAATGAAGTTACTGTGAAAAGCCCCTAGTCGCCACATTCCGGCGCCTGTTCGGGGAGGCTGGTACGGGAATTGAATGTGCTGCTGGTCTGCTTTAAAAGCCAGCGATTTAGCCCAGTGAGCTAAACCAGCCCTTGCTCTGCATTACAAGCCAGTTGATAGGCACTGTGCTATGTGGTCAAATCTTCCTCTGGCAGTTTGGGACATGGATTCTAGTTTGAACATATGAAATTTTGAAAAGATTGGTAGTAGTAAAAGTAAAAGTGACCAAGAAACCAGCAGATTTTCATAAAATCAGATGAAAGGAAAATCAGATTTTCCTTTGAGAAGGAAATCCATCTGTGACTCAGTCCCGTGGTAGGGGTGATAAAACACACTGGGCGGGATTCTCAGAGCCCCACGCCGGGCCAGAGAATCGCCGCAACTGCGCCCCGCCGCCAGGTTGGCGCGGGTTGGCGTGGCACCCAGTTGGCGTGAACCGCTCCAGCGCCGTGCTGGCCCCCTGTGGGGGACAGAATCGGTAGTGCCCACGCCTGTTTCGCGCCGTCGTGAAACGCGACGGTGTTTACGACGGCGCGGACACCCTGCCTCCATTTCGGAGAATCCCGCCCACTACGTCTTTTGACACCGACCTGATTAATTATGCCACCGAGTGCTTCGCACCGTATTCCGTGGTAGGACAGGCCTGATGGCGTATAGACTGCTGTCCTATCTGGGCGCCATATTGAAAAGGCACCCAATCAACCACTATTGAAGGAAGGAAATTGACCTCCTAAAAATGAAAATGGATCTCTGGGAACACAATGACGCTGGAAGGTGGACCTCCCGAGAAAGTGAAAGATGATGGATCCCCAGGAACTTGCGACGGATGGACCTCCTTCAGTGGTGTGATTCATGGCGGCGGATTGGGCTTTGCAGGGGGCTGAAGCGTACTAGGTTGGGGGTCGCCCCTGGCCGGGGGGAGTGAGGGGTTTTGTGTCTGTGAGGCCTTCAAGCCATCTTTAAATATTGTAGAGACCGATTACAGGGACAACCACAGCTGCAGCCTGTCTGTCCCACCAAACACTTCCAAGAGAGAGTCCTGCTGCGGAGCCCTGCTGTGGCTTCTATCCTGAAATCCAATTGCACTCCCTTTGACTGTGAGCAGGCTCTCGCTTCACAGCTGAAGGCTATTTCAAATGAGGAATTAGTCGTTAGTTGTGAGAACACTTTGCACTCCTCACTTAAGGGCACACATATGCCTGGCCTCAGAGAAGGATCAGTGCATTGCTACCTTGGAAGCCTGAACAGTGTGCCTGGACTCTCGGAGCGACGGCACCATAGAGGCAGCTGCCCACTGTCAAGGACAGGGCTTCATCTCTGAGGATCCCCAAAGGGTATATGTGCGGATGAGCAGAGAGCAGCTGAGCACGTCCTCCCTGATGTTCCCGGCAGAGGTCTAGGAGCTCCTGATGTGGCTGGGGTGAGTGTGCACAGCTAGGTTTGCAGGCCCAACTGGCTCACTGGATGGCACCCAGCGTGAATCCCGATTATGACCTCCACCGTTATTCACCCGGCACACCCCGATCACTGCCGGGCGCAAACGGTCGCTGAACCGTGCCCCTAATGTAGGAAAATGTGACGACTAATTTGTACTTAGCAAGGCCCCACGATGCTATAACGGCCAGAAGATCTGTTTTAGTGATGTTTGGAGGACTACATAGTGGGCAGTACATTGGGGAAACTCCCCGGTATTACGATCCCAGACCCGACCCCAACAGGTTGCTAGGATACTGGGCCGACACCCCAATATTTTATTTTAATTTTCTAAAACTGTGAGGAAATGATACTTTGAATGAAATGAAATGAAAATCGCCTATTGTCACAAGTAGGCTTCAATGAAGTGACTGTGAAAAGCCCCTAGTCGCCACATTCCGGCACCTGTTCGGGGAGGCTGGTACGGGAATTGAACCATGTTGCTGGCCTGCTGGTCTGCTCTAAAAGCCAGCTATTTAGCCCAGTGTGCTAAACCAGCCCCTACCTTACTCCTGGAGTGATTGCACAAAGAAATAGGAATCCGGTCGATTAACACAAATACTAATACAGTATTAAAATATTTAACATCACCCCAGAAAATTGCTTACAATTACTCCTTAAACAATACTACTCAGTCCAGTCAATACAATACCCTTAATTGCTATCTTTATTCCCACTTAGACAACAAGAAAATAAATCATCTCAGCTTCAATCCACCTTAATTACCAATTTGTAGAGATATTCTTTGAGAAAGAGAGTTCTTGACACTGCTTTACAGTAAAGATCGGACTCCTGTCAGAACTTCTGGCTGTATGTCTTCAGAAGCTGTTTCAACTGACTTGTTTCAGCTCCCCCTTATCCTCAGACAAGTCTGCACTGCTTTAAAGACTGTTGATCCCTTTTTAACTAAACTACAGAAAGCTAAACCTGACTTGCTGCCCCAGCTTAATTCAGAACAGAACTGAACTGATAATGCTTAGCTCCACCCAGCAATGACATCATCCCACCAAGCTGAAAACGAATTAACTCCGCAGGGAATCCCCTGAATCAAAATAAAATGGCATTCGCCCAAGCTTTTCACAGAGGTTAATTGCACCTCTGGCTCCCAACAGCTTTGTTGTCTTTCAACCCAAGAACCTTTTAAAAGCAGCACAGGGCGTAGTGATCATTGGGGCAGCAAGGTAGCATAGTGGTTAGCACTGTGGCTTCACAGCGTCAGGGTCCCAAGTTCAATTCCCCGCTGGGTCACTGCCTGTGCGGAGTCTGCACTTGCTCCCCGTGTCTGCGTGGGCTTCCTTCGGGTGCTCCGGTTTCCTCCCACAGCCCAAAGACCTGCCGGTGGATTGGCCATGATAAATTGCCCTTAGTGTCCAAAAAGGTTAGGAGGGGTCATTGGGCTATGGGGATAGGGTGGAAGTGAGGGCTTAAGTGGGTCGGTGCAGACTCGGTGGGCCGAATGGCCTCCTTCTGCACTGTATGCCCCATAATCTAAAACATGATTTTGGCAGTCAAACACACTCTAACCCAGGCTTTTAATCCTTACGTCATGAAGTACAGACAGTACCACATGTCTGAAATTCCTACACTCATCATGCCAGCTTTTCTTCAAATGAATGCCACCAGATTGTTTATGCAGTGGAGTGGTGTGACACGCATGGAGTCAATGTAGGACTGGGTTTATTGCCGCACACATAGTGATATAAGAAGGAACATGACCCAGGCCGAGGATCAATGCAGTGTTGGCCAGAGGCATGTTAAGATCTGGATATGTAGAAAGCTCCTTGCATGTACCTCTACTGTATACGTATACCTAGTTACACATAGTTGCTGTTAACATATAGAAGGCTATCGGGACTTCTTTAAGGGGCGCATTCTGTAACCACACCATTGCGCCTGAGAGGGAATGACTGGGCCTCAGACAGATGCCTCATCAGAAGGGCGGCACCTCCAAAAGCGCATCATTCCCTCCGTTGTGCACTCAGGTTCTGTCAACCTAGATTGTGCGCTCGAGTATCGAGAGTGTGACTTGAACCCAGAACCTGCAGACCACAGGGATAAAAATGAGCCACGTCAAACAAATTCTGCAGCAGGCACAAAAGGCACAAGATGGATCGGACTGAAAGACGTTTGACCTCATCAACCCAGAACGCCAAATCGTCTATTTTCCCATTATACCGGGCCATGTTATCTGAGTGGTTTGCTAAAATACATTACTTTGGAGTCTGCTGAAAATTATACATTAAAAAAAATTGAGAGAATATATTTAAGGGTTTAGAGAACCCCAAAGTCTATCATGGAGTTCACCTGACCCACAACTTTTAATAGATTGTGGTATGGGGAGCACACGGCCCACTCTACAGGTGTGGTACAGCAGAAATGGAAAAGTATTTTTTAAACCAAGACAATGTTTATTCCATGAACTCAAGTTAACCTTTTTAAAACATACAGTGAACATCTTAGCAACCATTAATTCAAATACAACCCCCAAAGAATACAACACTAAGTAATGCTTACGCTGTCCTATTAACATCCAGGAGACTTACAAAAAACACAACCTTGAACAGAAGCACGTTAGGTTAAAGTCACTACTCAGAACATTGATAATTCTGAATTCACCAAATGATCAAGAGATAGTCTTTTCATGGCAGAGAGATCAACAATACACCTGCTCTGTCTGGCTTCAGCTCCAACACTGAAAACAAAACTAAAACACACCCTGCAGCAAACAGCCTAAAACGAAAGTAAAAAGCTGACAGACAGCCCAGCTCCACACACTCTCTGACATCACTGCAGTAGTAAACACCCATTTCTTAAAGGTACTCTCACTACAGATATTTATGTACACACCCATTTATAAACACCCAATTCTTAAAGGTACTCTCACATGACAATATTTGAATCAAGCCAGAAATTAATAAATAAACTTTATTTGCCATCCATTGTGGAATGATATTTTCTTCAGAGTTACCAAACTCCATTATGCTTGTGAGCATACTGTGACTGTCCCTTTGCGGGACATCTGCAGTCCCTTTTCTCAACATTTAAGTGTTATTTTTGACAGTTCCATTGATTGGTGTAGCTGTAAACTGCATTTTATTGAATCGAATTTCATTCCCCACTGCAGGCTTTAAATTTCACTTCAATACAATCTTGCTCTTTTGGCCCAAGTTCAATTACTGTTTAAAGTTGGATAATGAAATGAAAATGAAATGAAAATCGCTTATTGTCACAAGTAGGCTTCAAATGAAGTTACTGTGAAAAGCCCCTAGTCGCCACATTCCGGCGCCTGTTCGGGGAGGCTGGTACGGGAATTGAACCCGCGCTGCTGGCCTGCCTTGGCGTGCTTTAAAAGTCAGCAGAGTGCGCCGCACAGGATTGCGGCGCACAGCAGGTTTAGTCACTAACGTCGGACGCGCCTGGTCCAGGGAAACAAAGGGCGAACAACTGAATTGCTTAATTCGGAAAATAGAAATCCTTTCTGTTTAAACAGGATTTTGTGAGAGTTCAGCCTTTTGATAAAATATGAATTGTTTTCCGCGGTACCAAAATTAAGTATCCAATTTTCTTTTTGAGCACTGCTTAATCATCAATATTTTGCCTCAGCTCGGGGAGGCCTCAACATTGGGATGAAACCAGACCATGATGTAAGTCCTGGCGCTTTCCTTCACTTGAGCCACCTAGTGGAAGCGTTTATATTGCAGCTGCAGTGCAATGTCAGAATGTCTTGTGGTATTTCACAGGAGTCTCATCAAATAAAATTCGACACCGAGCCTCAGAAGGAGATCTTAGGCCAAGTGACCAAATGCATGGCCAAAGAGGGAGGTTTTGAGGAGGGCCTCATAGCAGGAGGGAGAGGTAGAGAGGTGGAGAGGTTTAGGGCGGAAATCCCAGAGCATGGACCAAGACAATTGAAGGAATGGCCAACCTAGTATCATAGAGATTTACAGCGCAAAAAGAGGCCCTTCGGTCCATCGTGCTGGTGCTGGCCCTCGAGCACCAATCAAATCCAATCTCATTTTGCAGCACTGGGTCTGTAGTCTTGTGTGCCCTGGCGTTTCGAGTGCTCAACTAAATGCTTCCGAAATGTTGTGATGGGTTCCTGCCTGACAGTGGTTAGCACTGCTGCCTCACAGCTCCAGGGTCCCGGGTTCGATTCCGGCCTCGGGAGACTGTCTGTGCGGAGTCTGCACGTTCTCCCCGTGTCTGCGTGGGTTTCCTCCGGGTGCTCCGGTTTCCTCCCACAGTCCAAAGAGGTGCGGGTTAGGTGGATTGGCCAGGCTAAATTGCTCTTAGTGTCCAAAAAGGTTAGGTGGGGTTGCTAGGTTATGGGGATAGGGTGGAGGTGTGGGGCTTCAGTACGGTGCTCTTTCCAAGGGCCGGTGCAGACTTGAAGGGCCAAATGGCCTCCTTCTGCACTGTAAATTCCATGATTCTATGCTCCCACCCTTTGAGGCAGCGAGTTCCAGATTCCCACCACCCATTGGGTGAAAAGGGTTTTCCTCAAATCCCACCTAAATCTGCCGCCCCTTATCTTAAATCAATGCCTATCAAGGGCAGAAGATGTCAGTTATGCCAAAGAGCTCACAGTTGGAGGAAGTTGCATTTGTAAAGTGGTCGGCTGCTTCCCCTCCACAGTGCTGGTCGGGCAGCCTTGTGTTCCCCCAGTTCAGTGAAAAAGTGCTGAGAGGGCGCCTCATGATGGGGGTGGCCCGTCCCGCTCTTATCTGTAACTGCAGGCCGCAGTGACTCCAGTGCTGGAGGACCTCGCTCTTCCAGAGCCCCCCCCCCCCCCCCCCCCTCCCCACACACACACACCCACTGTTCTGAATGGAATGGCAAACCCCTCCTCTGGACATCAATTAACCAATCCTCAAAAATGATTCGCAGTCAGGTGACTATTCCTGACGGGGTGCGGGGTCGAGACCTGCAGTTGATCCCAATGTCAAGGGACCTGACCCCAAAGAGATCCTTCCCCACGTCACTCTGTGCAGGCCGGCACGTCTGACCTTGGAACCTTCTGATTATTGTGTCTGAATTCGGCAACAAATGATCTTTGATCTACTAAAGCCATCAGAATCGGCGTGTGTCAGTGCTACAAATTAAACAGGAGAACCAAACGAGCACAGTTTTCCTGCAGAAACCTTTGGCAAGCCTTTTATTTAGTGACAAGGAAGAATAGCTGTGCACCTTTTTTTGAGTTGGCATCAACCACAGAAAGGTGTTTCGTTCCAACTGTTATCACACTAAAATGGTTCTGTTTCTGTAAACAGAAAAGCTCTTCTCGCAGAACGGCAGCATGCCGTTAACGCCTCGTGTTATCTCAACATCATTCGCACATGCTGGCTAAAATGGGCTGCCTGTCAGTGAAACACTCTGAGGCTGCTGCATTGTCGGAGGTGCTGTTTTTTTGGACAAGCGATTACACGTGCCTCGTCATTGTTGGAAGAGAAAGTGAGGTGAGTCCTGGTCTGGAATGCTTCCTCAATGTGGTAGTCTGTGTAGAGGTATTATGGTACCTGGTAATGCTGGAATACCATTGGTAGATATTGTATGTTTCCTATTGGTCAAGCTGTATGGTAGCTCCGCCCTGCAAGGCGGGGTATAAGAGCCCGTGCCGCCCCAGCAGCCTTCATTCTGTACCTGAGCTGCTGGGGGAAACATCTAGCTCATTAAAGCCTTCAGTTGGACTACAACCTCGCTTTAATGGTTATTGATCGTGCATCACTCAATTTACACCAAACTCACTTTGAGCATCATGCCTGTTCGGGGGGCTATAAATTGTTTAAGCCCCATAAACAGGCGCATTGAAAGACTTTTGAGTGCAATGCAGGCAACAGGTTGCCATGGTGCTGCCTGCAAAATTTCATGATTTTTGAGTGCAGCCAGCACTCCCTGTTGGTGTCTGTGTGCATCAGCAGGGGGGCCCACCTAATTTCTGTAACCTCTCCTCCTAGTTTAATCCTTATGGTTTTCATAGAATCCTTAAAGTGCAGGAGGAGGTCATTTGGTCCATCGAGTCTGTGTCGACCCTGCGAAAGAGCACCCCACCCAGGGTCAAGTCCCGGGTACATTCACATAATCCTGCCCATCCCTGTGACGTGCAGGCCAGGTAGGGTTCTGGGGTTACGGGGATAGGGCGGGGCAGTGTGCCTGAGCTTTGGGCCTAGTTTTTGGCCAAGGTTGGTATTATGACCGGTACAGGAGGGCCGAAGGGCCTGTTCCTCTGCTGTGTTGTTCTTTGTTCTTTGTAAATAAGGTGCTCTTTCAGAGGGTCGGTGCAGACCTCGATGGGCCAAACAGCCTCCTTCTACACTGCAGGAATTCTATGGTTCTGTGGTTCTGAGCTGCACATTTTTGGACTGTGGGAGGAAACCGGAGCACCCAGAGGAAACCCAAGGCCCGTATCGAACCCGGGTTCCTGGTGCTGTGAGGCAGCAGTGCTAGCCACTGTGCAGGTAGTGTACTGGTGAATCTGTGTTGAACTCCTTCCCAGGTTAACGTGTCTTTCTAAGGCACAGTGCCTGGAACAGTACAAAGTGACCAAGTGTATCCAAGGCTTCGATAAACTGCAGGGAGACGTCTTTCATATTCTCGCCAATTAGCTGCAAAGGTGAAAATTCCATTAGTATTTTGAAGTATTCTTTTGAACCTGGGTACTGAATGCTAAGGTCTTGCGGCGCCATGAGTACTGCCCCTGCCTCTGAGCCAAAAGTTCCACGTTCAGGTTCCACCAGCTTGTTGACCAAGGGACGCAGCCAAGCAGGTTGAGTATGAATCTGCAAATCATTCCAACGCGCGCTAATGACAGGCGGTAAGATCTGGTGAGATTCCTGGTTAGCCAGCTGATGGAAATAATGTTGGAGCCTCTACCATCGCTATCCCTAGCCCCAGATTACAGACCGTAGGTAGTGCATGTTTCTACAGTAACTTGGACTCCCTGAGTGAACGTTAACACACTATCACCACATGCATTTTAGGGTCTGTTTACATGAACCTTTGAATCTCTTCGGTGCTCCACAGTTCTCAGCTTTTCACTAATTGAACAGACTCAAATGTATCCTTTTTCCGTTGCGAAATGGATGGTCTTACACTTTTACCTGCATTGAAGTCCATCTGCAACTGTTGCGCCCACTCGTAATTTATCAATGTGTCTCTGTAATTTCAAGCTCCTCGCTGAAATGCTTACTGCACTGTGCCAGCAGCAAACCTGGATATAATGCTATTGTGTTATCGGTATCCACAGCACAGACCCTTACGGAGACCGCTCGTCACTTCCATCCAATCCTATTGGCCAAAATCCTCCGTCCTCGCTCGCGGCTAGGATTTTATGGTGTCGCTAGAAGTCGATGGAGACATTTTCCGTTTTCAGCTCGCCACGGACGAGACTGGGGAATCCCGCCCGTTCTCCCGCCTCTCTGGGTGGGATTTTCCACCTCCACCCGTGGCATGTTTTGGCAGTGGGGGGGCGAGGGGGGGGGGGGTGGGGGAGATAGCGTGCCCTTGGCCAACCGCGGGAACATCCGCTCCCGTTGCTGTCAACGGGGTTTCCCGTTGTATTTACCCGCCTCTGCACGGGAACCCATGGTGGGTGGGGGGGGGGGGGGGGGGGGTCACCGTTGACAGGACCAGAAGATCCTACCGGCTGCAACGACCGGAATAATCCCGCCCTCTGACTTCTACTGTCTAACCAGGCCAATAATTTGCCTTCAATCTCCTGAGCTTTATCCCTGATGGAGGTAATTTAGCTCTATCACTTTGGTGTTAGGGTTTATGGTAAAGTACTATATATACAGCTCTGCTGACTTTTATCTACTTTATAAAGCGATTTCTTTCTTTGCTGATACTTAACTAGATTCCAGCATGGCACAAAGCATCATTCCGGTTGATGGCCTAGTCATGGGTGTCCCTAACAGCCAAGGACATAAAGATCTGGCCTTTGTTGCACTAAGGAATGCTGACCCGAATCATCCATGCTTGCTCCATATTAATCAGGACATTAACCGGGGTGCTAAATTGCCTGGAATGTCCCTTGGCTGGGAGGGGGGGGGGATTGGGGTGGGGGGGGGGGGGGGTGGGAGGAAGGTCAAGTTGAAACTTTACCCCGTTTGGCTAAGAAAGTGGCTTAATTTTACCAGAACAGTTCTGTAGAAGAGACATGCAGACTCAAAACGTTAACTCTGTTTCTCTTGTTATGGGCCAGGGTTTAGAGAACCCCAAAGTGTATCATAGAGTTCGCCTGACCCACAACTTTTAATAGATTGTGGTATGGGGAGCAGACGGCCCACTCTACAGGTGTGGTACAGCAGAAATGGAAAAGTATTTTTTAAAGCAAAACAATGTTTATTCTATGAACTCAAGTTAACCTTTTTAAAACATACAGTGAACATCTTAGCAACCATCAATTCAAATACAACCCCCAAAGAATACAACACTAAGTAACGATTAAGCTGTCCTTTTAACATCCATAAGACTTAAAAAACCTTCAAAACAGAAAGACATCAGGCTTAACTTCACTACTGAGAATATTTATAATTCTGAATTCACCAAATGATCCAGAGATCGTCTTTTGATAGCAGAGAGAACAGCAGTACACCTGTTTGGTCTGGCTTCAGCTCCAACACTGAAAACAAAACTAAAACACACCCTGCAGCAAACAACCTAAAACGAAGGTAAAAAGCTGACAGACAGCCCAGCTCCACCCACTCTCTGACATCACTGCAGATATATAGACACCCATTTCTTAAAGGTACTCTCACATGACACTCTCCATAGATGCTGCCAGGCCTCCTGGGTTTATCCAGCACTTACTGTTTTTATTTATGCTTAATTTGTATATATGCTCAGCAACCCCAGGGGAATCATTTTAACCTCAGTGGTGGGAAATCTTTCAGAAATGATAATTCAGGACAAAATTAAACATCATTTGGACCAATGTGGATTAGTTCAGGAGTGCAGCACAGATATGTGAAGGGCTTAATTGTGTCGAACTAACTTACTTGAGTTTTTTGATGAGTTTTATTTAACTATTTACTAAGTTCTTCTCAAGGCAGCATGTCACTCCCAGTACAGTCCTTGCTGGGAGAACTAAGTGCACCATGCCCTGTTTGGGCTGGCTTTTATATTAGTTCATAACAAGTCCGCTGCCGCCCCCTATCTGTGAAGCTCGTACTGCACGAGTCCCACTGGGAGATCAACGATGGTTTCCCTGTGGTCCTCAAGGGGGTTATGACAATGAGGTAAGAGATGATTGATGATTGTATCGACATTGGAGGAAGTTCAGAGGAGGTTCACCAGATTGATTCCGGGAATGAAAGGGTTGACGTTTCAGGAGAGATTGAACAGTTTGGGATTAAACTCGCTGAAGTCTAGAAGAATGAAAGGGGATCTGATCGAGGTGTATAAAATACTAAAGGGATTCATAAAGTAAATGTAGACCAACTGTTCCCCCTTGTGGTGCAATCTAGAATGAGAGGTCACAGATAGAGGTTGAGAGGTGGTAGATTTAGGACTGAGATGAGGAGGAACTACTTCTTGCAGAGGTGGTGAATTTGTGGAACTCGCTGCCCCATAGTGCAGTGGAGTCCGAATCATTAAATGGTTTCAAGAAGAAGATAGATATATTTCTGATTTTTAAAAAACGGGTTAAAGGGATATGGGGAGCAGGCAGGAAGGTGGATTTGAGACCAGGAAGAGATCAGCCAGGATCTAATTGGATGGTGGAGCAGGTTGAAAGGGTTGAATTGCCAACTTCTGCTCCTAATTCCTGTGCACCTATGAAGTGTACACGGACTTTGAAAAAGCATTTGAGAAGGCTTGTCACCAAAGTTAGAATCCACGGAATAAAAAGGATAGCAGAGGCGTGGATACAAGATTGGCTGACTGATAGGAAACAGAGGGCAGTGATGAATGGTGAAGCCCCCTCTTTCTTCTTAAAAATATCCCATACATGCGTTGTCTCACCCCCTCCCCCTCCCACACCAGGTCATCTGCCTTTCGTTCTTAAAGTTGCTACTTTTTGTTGCAGTTTTTACATTCTCCCTCCTGTGGTGATATACATCACTGTAAGTACACAAAGGGTTAATGTACATACACTACACCTAGCTAGACACTAGAGGGAGCACCAGAGACATGACACACAGACAGTCAACCAATAGGTCAGTAAGATAGGACACGACCAATGGGCAGTCACGATACACACAGAGGTGACACTACCACAGGAGGGCATTATACCAACCCATATAAAAGGACACATCACACATGCTCAGTCTCTTTCCAGTGGAGACTCTCAGTGAGTACAGACACAGGGTTGATTCAACATCACACCCACCACGTGGATTGTAGCAGACTGGTTCGTCAGTCTGAGTAGCTACAGCAGGATTAACAGTAGCGTCAAATCCAAGTAGGAGAATTGTTAATAGTTTAATAAATGTGTTAAAGCTATCTCCAAGTCTGAACCTTCCTTTGGCAGAGTGCACATCAAGGAAGCAGCTTATGCTCTGTCAAGAGCAGAACAAAACCCTGCCTTTCAGTTCTGATGAAGGGGCTAAGGACTCGAAGTGTTGACTCCGATTCCCTCCTGATGGACACTGCCTCTGCTCTTGTTTCAGATTCCAGCACCCGCAGTATTTTGTTCATTGTGGTGATGAGGGGTTCTGGTTTTTTTTGGACTGGAGGAAGGTGTGTAGTGTGGTTCCCCAGGGGTTGATATTGGAACCCTTACTTTTCTTGATATAAGTTAATGACCTAGAATCGGGTGTGTGGGGGCACAATTTCAAAATCTGCCGATGACGCAAAACTTTAAAATATTGTCAACTGTGAGGAGGATAACGATTAACTTCAGGAGAACATAGACAGGCTGGTGGAATGGATGGATAAGTGGTAGATGAAATGTAATGCAGAGAAATGTAAGGTGATACATTTTGGTAGAAGAATGGGAATTGACGGTATAAAATTAATAAAAATAATAATATTTATTATTGTCACAAGCAGGCTTACATTAACACTGCAATGAAGTTACTGTGAAAAGCCCCTAATCGCGCCTGTTCAGGTACATGGAGGGAGAATTCAGGATGTCCAATTCACCTACAAGCGCAGACCTGGGGCTATATCTGCACAGATCAGCGAAGATGGAAGGACAGGTTGAGAGCACAGTTTTTAAGGTCTGCAAGATCTTGGGCTTTATAAATAGAGTACAAAAAGTGGTTATGATGAAATTAAAGAAGACTGGTTTGGCCTCGTTGTGTCCAGTCCTGCACACCACACTTCAGGAAGGATCTGAAGGCACAGAAAGGATTCACAAGAATGGTCCCCAGGATGAGGATTTCCGGGTTGGAGAGGTTGAGGATGCTCTCTCTGGAGATTTGACGGAGGTGTTCAAAATGATGAGGTGTCTGGGCAGAGGTGGGGGAGAAATTGACCCCGTTGGCAGAAGATGACACTGGTGGGTCAGCACGGTGGCGCAGTGATTAGCACTGCTGCCTCACGGCGCCGAGGTCCCAGGTATGATCCCAGCTCTGGGTCTCTGCCCGTGTGGAGTTGGCGCATTCTCCTCGTGTCCGCGTGGGTTTCACCCCCACAACCCAAAGATGTGCAGGGTAGGTGGATTGGCCACGCTAAATTGCCCCTTAATTGGAAAAAATTCTGAATTTATTAAAAAAAAGAAGAGGAAATTGGCTTAAGATGAGTGGCAAAAGGAACAATGGGGCAACATGAGGACAAACCTATTTCCCGCAAAGGGTGGATAGGATCAGGAATGAGCTTCCTGAGAGAGTGGTGGTGGCAGGTTTTAAAAAAACCAGGCCTTATCGGACCAACATCTGAACAGAAAGGTCTGCAGGGCGATGGAGAAAGGGCAGAGGGAGTGAGACGAGCTGTGTTGCTCTTGCAGTGGGCAGCACGGACCCAACGGGCCGAATAGCCCCCACCTGTGCTGCGACCATGCTCGGATTCTAAGATTCAGAACACAAACGCCCAATTTTCTCTCTGCTTTTTCTGACCCTTTCACACTGAACAGCAAATACTTTTTGCATTTCACAATTTGAATGAGGGTGACAAGCAATTAAGATGAAAGTTTTACAAGATTGTAATTATGAAATGGTTTAGTGCATTGACTAAATCAGCAATTAACTGAGCATTGTGTGTAAAGTGTACCTGCGTATAATGCCTTTTATTAACCTTTAAATTGGGAGGTAATCCCTGTTTCACTAACGACGACAGTGATAGCTCCTTTTTATTATTATTTCAAGAAGCGCATTAACCCGCTGATCTGCTCAACTCCCACGCCCTTTCCTGAGGGGAACGTCTCACAAAAGAGAAGCGGTTAGAAACGGAGTGTTTCTGAAGCAGTGTGGCATCCCAAACGAGTGGCAGAGTTGGAGATTTGGAGAGATGCGGGTATCCGGAGAAGACGGGAAGGTCCTGATATATAGAGTGGGATTCTCCGCTCCGCCAGCCGTCAGGGGCGTCATTCTCCGACCCTCCAGCCGGTCGGAGAATGGCCGTTGGCCGCCGTGAATCCCGCCCCCGCCGGTTGCCGAAGTCTCCGAAGGGAGAAAAGTCGGCGGGGCGTTAATGGCGCCGCTGCCGCGGAGAATGTCACGGGTCTGCACAAGGCAGCCGATTTTCGGCCTGCCAATACTCTCCCTTCCGGATGGGCCGAAGTCCCGTCGACGTGATGACCGTTCACGTCGACGTAAATCAAACCTCACCAGCGTGGAGGTGAGTGACGGCCTGGGGGGTTGGCTGCTGGGCAGGCGATGGCATGGCCGCAGTCTGAATGTGTGGGGAGAGGTGTGTCTCGGGTTGTGTGTGTGTGTGCGGCGGGGGGGGGCGGGGGGGGGGAGAGGAGGATGGGGACGTACCGGGGAAGAGGCTGGGGTCCGTGCCAGGGAGGGGGATGGGGGGTCCGTGCCGGGGAGGAGGATGCGGATGTCCGTGCCGGGGAGGGGGATGGGGGGTCTGTGCCGGGGAGGGGGATGGGGGGTCCGTGCCAGGGAGGGGGATGGGGGGTCCGTGCCGGGGAGGGGGATGGGGGGTCCGTGCCGGGGAGGGGGATGGGGGGTCCGTGCCGGGGAGGAGGTTGGGGTCCGTGCCGGGGAGGGAGATGGGGGGGTCCGTGACGGGGAGGAGGATGGGGGGGTCCGTGCCGGGGAGGGGGATGGGGGGGTCCGTGCCAGGGAGGGGGATGGGGGGTCTGTGCCGGGGAGGAGGTTGGGGTCCGTGCCGGGGAGGGGGATGGGGGGTCCGTGCCGGGGAGGGGGATAGGGGGTCCGTGCCGGGGAGTGGGATGGGGGGTCCGTGCCGGGGAGGGGAATGGGGTCCGTGCTGGGGAGGGGGATGGGGGCTCCGTGCCGGGGAGGGGGATGGGGGGGTCCGTGCCAGGGAGGGGGATGGGGGATCTGTGCCGGGGAGGAGGATGGGAGGTCTGTGCCAGGGAGGGGGATAGGGGGTTCGTGCCGGGGAGGAGCATGGGGGGTCCGTGCAGGGAGGGGGATGGGGGGTCCGTGCCGGGGAGGGGAATGGGGGGTCTGTGCCAGGGAGGAGGATGGGAGATTGGGGTCCGTCCCGGGGAGGGGGATGGGGGGGGGGGGTCCGTGCCGGGGAGGGGGATGGGGGGCCGTGCCGGGGAGGAGGTTGGGGTCCGTGCCGGGGAGGGGGATGGGGGGTCCGTGCCGGGGAGGGGGATAGGGGGTCCGTGCCGGGGAGTGGGATGGGGGGTCCGTGCCGGGGAAGAGGTTGGGGTCCGTGCTGGGGAGGGGGATGGGGGCTCCGTGCCGGGGAGGAGGATGGGGGGATCCGTGCCGGGGAGGGGGATGGGGGGGTCCGTGCCAGGGAGGGGGATGGGGGATCTGTGCCGGGGAGGAGGATGGGAGGTCCGTGCCGGGGAGTGGGATGGGGGGTCCGTGCCGGGGAGGAGGTTGGGGTCCGTGCCGGGGAGGGGGATGGGGGGGTCCGTGCCGGGGAGGGGGGATGGGGGGTCCATGCCGGGGAGGGGGATGGGGGGTCCGTGCCGGGGGAGGAGGTTGGGGTCCGTGCCGGGGAGGGGGATGGGGGGTCTGTGCTGGGGAGGAGGATGGGAGGTTGGGGTTCGTGCCAGGGAGGGGGATGGGGGGTCCGTGCCGGGCAGGGGGGTGGGGGGTCTGTGCCGGGGAGGAGGATGGGAGGTTGGGGTCCGTGCCGGGGAGGGGGATGGGGGGTTCGTGCCGGGGAGGGGGATGGGGGGTCTGTGCCGGGGAGGAGGATGGGGGGGCAAGTGAGTTGGTCCACCTGGCCAGGTGCCAGCCTCCAACAGTTGGACCCATGCGGTCCATGCCACCTGGCTGGGGGGAAGGAGGGGATATGGGCAATGATGATATGTCGTCGTTCCCCCCCCCCCCCCCCCCCACCAGGCCGTCATGTTTTCCGATCATCCAGCGATGTTGGCCGCCGTGGCGGCAGCCGCTAATGTCTATGTTGCCCTGGTTGAGGAGGAGGAGGAGGAGGAGGAGCGTGCCAGAGAGGCGGCGCAGGCTGCCGCGGAGGGGCAGGCGGCAGCCGACCAGGCTGGAGGGACACCTGACCGACAGGACGAGGAGGGGGAGGAGGACGTCGCGGCCCCACGGCAACGGAGGCACCCGAGGACGCCCCGTGTGTACCGGCCCCGGCAGTCATACCAGGACCTCACGGACCGGGAATGCAGGAGGAGACTCCGGATGAGGCGGGAAACCATGGCACACATCTGCCACCTGCTGGCACACCTGTCACCGCGTGGCACTGGCGGGGGACACCCTCTCCCCGTGTCCGTCAAGGTTACGGTGGCCCTGAACTTTTATGCAACGGGGTCATTCAAGGCACCGAGTGGGGACCTGTCCGGCATATCGCAGACATCGGTGCATCGGTGCATCCGGGCAGTGACAGGCGCCCTATATGCCATGGCGCACCGCTACATCTGCTTCCCTGTGGACCGGGCCAGCCAAAATGCCCGGGCCGTGGGCTTCTCTGCCGTGGCCGGGTTCCCCATGGTCCAGGGCGCGATCGATGGGATGCACGTCGCCGTGCGGCCACCTGCAGATAACAGGGCCGTGTTCACCAATAGGAAGGGGACCTATTCGCTGAACATACAGTTGGTCTGCGACCACCGCATGATGATCCTGCAAGTCTGCGCCTGTTACCCAGGCAGTGTACACGACTCATGCGTGTTGTCGCGGTCATCCATCCCCGGCATGTACGAAGGACGCCATCCCCGGCTGAGGGGCTGGTTGCTGGGCGACAGGGGCTACCCATTGCGATCGTGGCTGATGACGCCTGTACGGAGGCCACGCAATGAGGCGGAGAACCGCTACAATGATGCCCATGTAGCGACAAGGGGAGTGATAGAGAGGTGCTTTGGCGTGCTGAAGATGCGTTTCAGGTGCCTGGACCTCTCTGGGGGCGCCCTCCAGTATCGGTCAGATAGGGTCGGCCGCATCATTGTGGTGTGCTGCGTCCTGCACAACATAGCCCAGCAGAGGGGCGATGTGCCGCAGGCAGAGGAGGGCGGAGTGGAGGAGCAGCAGGAAGAGGCGCAGTCCTCCCAGATGAGGGGGATGGGGGGCAATGGTCAGGGCAGTCGGGCTAGACACAGGCGGGTGGCTGTCCACCGTTACCGGCTGGCCCAGCGGGCACGGGACAGGCTGATAGACGCCCGCTTCACTGACTAGATGGGCGTGGGAATCGGGTAGTATGGCCACAGACCGCACACCATGGCAACAGCCGACCACCCACACCCCCCACCCATCCACCCACCCAGCACCCTCACCCCCCTCCCCAACCCCACCCACCCCACCCGCATGCACCCCCCCCACCCCCCCCCCGTTGCCGATCCACCTGCGGCACAACGGCTGGGCTCACACAGTTGCAGGTGGACGTGTGTCTATTGCAGGCCATGGAGGATGATGACAACCCGCCCTGCGGTGAGCTCCTGGCTCCACATCGTTGGACTATGTCTGACCCATGGCCACAGTACCACCATCCACCCGGACCATCCCTGCATGCGGCTGTGACACTGCAGCGCACGGTCCCGTCCTCTGCCCGGGGGATGTTGATGGCGGCCCAGGGGGAAGGGGGCAGACTCACCTGGGGCTGAGGTAAGACCACCCCTCACACACACACTTGCGCTCAACGTACATGACACTCCCGCACGCTTTGGACAGAGCACAAAGGCAGCTTCGGTAGGTGTAACATTGACTTTAATAACCAAACGAGTTCATGCACGTGTCCTAGCCCCTAAAACTCATCTGTGCCCTGCACCCGTGCCAACTTACTCAGTGTCTAATTGTTTGGCCTTACGGGCCCTTTGACTATGTCTACTTGGTTCCCCAGACGGTACAGCAGAACTGGAGGTGGACTCCTGTGATTCCTGCCCTCTGACACTGGATCCCTTTGGCGGCCGTTTCCTGGGGCTTCCTGGCCTAGATGGGCCCGGCTGCGGCCCGGGCGACTGGGATGGCGAGCTGCCAGCCTGTCCTGCCCGTTGCCCACCCGATGCACCTGGGACGGAAGGGGGGGAGTCCGAGGTGTCGCGGTGTACCGGGACCTCCCCTACAGAGGGAGCCGGGACGGACCACACCACCTCCTCCTCCCTCGGGGTGCCCGATGGCCCACAGGCCTCTACATGAGGACTGGCCATCCGACGCCCCCCCGACATCTGGCGCTGCCAGTCCTGGAGGCCCGTGCTGGTATCGACAGGGGTCTGCAGGTTTGCAGCCATGGAGCCCAGGGGTTGGCAAACCCTGTCTGTGACAGTGCGACGCCGGCTCGCACATGGCCACTGGCGCCGATGCCCTCAGCGATGGCCTGCAGAGACTGGGCCATGGCCTGCTGAGACTGGGCCATGGCCTGCTGAGACTGGGCCATGGCCTGCTGAGACTGGGCCATGGCATTGAGCGCCTCTGCCATCTGTCGCTGGCGCTGGCTCATGGCCTCCTGTGAGAGGGCAGCCATGTCCTGGGCCACAGACGCCGCCTGCACGGAAAGCCCCAGGCCTCGCAAACCGTTCCCCATGTCTGACACCGTCGCACCCATTGCCTCCACCGCGGACGCCACCCGTGCGGTGTCGGCCTGGGTGGCACGCATGACCGGCACCACTCCCAGCTCCTGGACGCGGGTGGACTCCTCCACCTGCGACTGCAGCCGCCGCAAGCCGGCCGTCACCCTCTTCACTCGTCTCCGGGTCGGTGGTTGCATCGGATCTATGGGTGGGTGTGGTAACTCCAGGAACCCGGGATCCATCTGGGCGGCAGATGTTCGCTTGGGCTGGGCTGCCCTCCGACCGCCCGGCCCCTCTGCTGCTCCTACCTCCACCAGTGAGTGTACCAGACGCCTCATCACTAAAGTGCCCAACCGTGGTGAGTGTTTCTGCGATGGTGGAGGGTGTTGGTGACAGCAGTGGCGTTGTGTCGTGCTCTTCGTCCCACTCTGAGTCCATGGCACTTTGGGGTGGGGGTTCGTCTCCACCAATCCACTCTGAGTCACTGTCCGGTATTTCGTCTTCCTGGGTAGTGCTGTCCCGGGTAGGGGTGTCCTGGGCAGTGCTGTCCCGGGTAGGGGTGTCCTGGGTAGTGGTGTCCTGGGTAGTGGTGTCCTGGCTCGGATGTGACGGGGGCCTGTGGCTGCCCCCCTCGTCGCTGGGTGGCACACGCCTGCCTCGTCGCTCCCGCACGTGACGGGGGTGTCGTCTCCCTGTTGCTCCAGGTCTCTCCGTCTCCCGTGGTGCGCGAGGGGCATCCTGCGGGCATCGCATGCTGGAGGGTCCGGGTCTCTCCGTCTCCCGTGGTGTGCGAGGGGCATCCTGCGGGCGTCGCATGCCGGAGGGTCCGGGTCTCTCCGTCTCCCGTGGCCTCCGAGGGGCATCCTGCGGGCGGTCTGCATCTGCGGGGATGGGTGCCTCGACGTTTGCTCCTGCGATACACAATGAAGCATGCATGGTTAGACATCAGGCAGTGATCAGGTGATATGGGGGAGGGGGGATATGGGGGAGGGGGGATATGGGGACGGGCTGTCGGTGGCTCACTTGCTAGTACGCCGACGACCTCTGCATCAGCAACCTCCCGGTCGTCAGGTCCGCCAGCCAGTTCCAGGGCCCTTTCCTGGTGTTCGGTCAGTGGCCTCTCATCAGCGGGGCCTCCTCCAGTCCTCACATGCTCCCTATTGTTGTGTGCGCGCTTCTCCTGTGGCGGGGGGGGGGGGGGGTGGGTGGGGGTGGTGGCAGGGGTAAAAGGCAACAGTGTTAGGCAGGTATATGAATGCACGCCATCGGTTGCGCGTGCATTGCAGAGGTTAAGGTTAGGGCTGGATTCACTTGGGGATATGGGGGAGGGGGGGATATGGGGGAGGGGGGAGGGGGGATATGGGGGAGGGGGGATATGGGGGAGGGGGGTTATGGGGGATATGGGGGAGGGGGGATATGGGGGAGGGGGATATGGGGGAGGGGGGATATGGGGAGGGGGAATATGGGGGATATGGGGGGGGGATATGGGGGGGGGGATATGGGGGAGGGGGGGATATGGGGGAGGGGGGATATGGGGGAGGGGGGATATGGGGAGGGGGGATATGGGGGGAGGGGGGATATGGGGAGGGGGGATATGGGGGAGGGGGGGATATGGGGGAGGGGGGATTTGGGGGATATGGGGGAGGGGGGATATGGGGAGGGGGGATATGGGGATATGGGGAGGCTCACCCTGCCTGCTCTGATGAGGTCGTTCACCTTCTTGTGGCACTGGGTGCCTGTCCGTGGTGTCAGGGCCACAGCGGTGACGGCCTCTGCCACTTCCCTCCACAGACGCCGGCTGTGGCGTGGGGCAACTCTGCGGCCATGCCCGGGATACAGGGCGTCCCTCCTCTGCTCCACCGCGTCCAGGAGCGCCTCCACATCCCGTGACTCGAACCTCGGGGCTGAGCGGCGGCCAGCCATCCAGTCGGGTGTTGCGGTCGGGTGTTCCGGTCGGGTGGGGGGGAGCAGCGCGGCCTTATGAGCCGCCACGCCATGCGGCGTGTATGTCGCTGCACGGCGTGAACCACTGCGCAAGCGCGGATCCCGTTACGTCGCTGCTAGCCCATTTCGGGCCGGAGACTTTCGACCCATTTTTCCGACGTGACGCAAGTCGGATTTGCGCCGATCGGCGGACTTTGCGCCGTTAACGGAGAATTTCGCCCCAGATTCTCGGCGGCGCGCTGTTCGCTGGCAGTGGGATTTTCTCTTCCCGTCGCTTGGCAATGGAATTTCCCATTGAGGCCACTCCGCCGGGAACCCCATGGGCGGGAGTGTGCTGTCAGTGGGAAAAGAATCCCGACGCTTGAGAATTCAAGCTATAAAATCGCTTTGTATAAACAACTGAGGAATATCGACAATATGAGTCAAGATCCAGCTGCAAGAGCCGACCTGTGAGGGAGCAGCGAGGGGGGGCAGCGAGGGGGGGCAGCGAGGGGGGGGCAGCGAGGGGGAGCAGTGAGGGGGGTCAGTGAGGGGGGGCAGCGAGGGGGGGCAGCGAGGGGGGCCAGCGAGGAGGGGGCAGCGAGGGGGGGCAGCGAGGGGGAGCAGTGAGGGGGGTCAGTGAGGGGGGGCAGCGAGGGGGGGCAGCGAGGGGGGGCAGCGAGGAGGAGCAGCGAGGGGGGGCAACGAGGGGGGGCAGCGAGGGGGGGCAGCGAGGAGGAGCAGCGAGGGGGGGCAACGAGGGGGGGGCAACGAGGGGGGGCAGCGAGGGGGGGCAGCGAGGGGGAGCAGTGAGGGGGGTCAGTGAGGGGGGCAGTGAGGGGGGGCAGCGAGGGGGGGCAGCGAGGCAGAACAGCGAGGGGGGCCAGCGAGGGGGGCCAGCGAGGGGGAGCAGTGAGGGGGGGCAGTGAGGGGGGCAGTGAGGGGGGGAGCGAGGGGGGAAGCGAGGGGGGGAGCGAGGCGGAACAGCGAGGAGGAGCAGCGAGGGGGGCAGCGAGGGGGGGCAGTGAGGGGGCAGTGAGGGGGGGCAGTGAGGGGCGGCAGTGAGGGGGCGCAGTGAGGGGGGCAGTGAGGGGGGCAGTGAGGGGGGAAGCGAGGGGGGGAGCGAGGCGGAACAGCGAAGAGGAGCAGCGAGGGGGGCAGCGAGGGGGGGCAGTGAGGGGGCAGTGAGGGGGGGCAGTGAGGGGCGGCAGTGAGGGGGCGCAGTGAGGGGGGCAGTGAGGGGCGGCAGTGAAGGGGCGCAGTGAGGGGGGCAGTGAGGGGGGGGCAGCGAGGGGGGCAGTGAGGTGGGGCAGTGAGGGGGGCAGGGAGGGGGCAGTGAGGAGGGCAGTGAGGGGGCAGTGAGGGGGGGCAGTGAGGGGGGCAGGGAGGGGGCAGTGAGGGGCGGCAGTGAGGGGGCGCAGTGAGGGGGGCAGTGAGGGGGCGCAGTGAGGGGGCAGTGAGGGGGGGCAGCGAGGGGGGGCAGTGAGGTGGGTCAGTGAGGGGGGCAGGGAGGGGGCAGTGAGGAGGGCAGTGAGGGGGGGCCGGGAGGGGGCAGTGAGGGGGAGCAGTGAGGGGGCAGTGAGGGGGGGCAGTGAGGGGGTCAGTGAGGGGGGCAGTGAGGGGCGGCAGTGAGGGGGCGCAGTGAGGGGGGCAGTGAGGGGGGGCAGCGAGGGGGGCAGTGAGGTGGGCAGTGAGGGGGGCAGGGAGGGGGCAGTGAGGAGGGCAGTGAGGGGGGGCCGGGAGGGGGCAGTGAGGGGGAGCAGTGAGGGAGCAGTGAGGGGGGGCAGTGAGGGGGGCAGGGAGGGGGCAGTGAGGGGGGGCAGGGAGGGGCAGTGAGGGGGGGCAGTGAGGGGGCAGTGAGGGGGCAGTGAGGGGGGCAGTGAGTGGGGGCAGTGAGGGGGGGGCAGTGGGGGGGCAGTGAGGGGGGGGTCAGTGAGGGGGGGAGTGAGGGGGGGCAGTGAGGGGGCAGTGAGGGGGGGAATAGTGAGGGGGCAGCGAGGGGGGCCAGTGAGGGGTGCAGTGAGGGGGTGCAGTGAGGGGGCAGGGAGGGGGGCAGTGAGGGGGGCTGTGAGGGGGCAGTGAGGGGGGCTGTGAAGGGGCAGTGAGGGGGTGCAGTGAGGGGGGCAGTGAGGGGGAGCAGTGAGGGGGCAGGGAGGGGGGCAGGGAGGGGGCAGTGAGGGGGTGCAGTGAGGGGGGCAGTGAGGGGGGGCAGTGAGGGGACAGGGAGGGGGCAGGGAGGGGGTGCTATGAGGGGGCAGTGAGGGGGGCTGTGAGGATGGGCAGTGAGGGGGGCAGGGAGGGGGCAGTGAGGGGGGCTGTGAAGGGGCAGTGAGGGGGTGCAGTGAGGGGGGCAGTGAGGGGGAGCAGTGAGGGGGCAGTGAGGGGGGCTGTGAGGGGGCAGTGAGGGGGTGCAGTGAGGGGGGGCAGTGAGGGGGCAGGGAGGGGGGCAGGGAGGGGGTGCTATGAGGGGGCAGTGAGGGGGGCTGTGAGGATGGGCAGTGAGGGGGGCAGGGAGGGGGTGCCATGAGGGGGGCAGCGAGGGGGGGCAGCGAGGGGGAGCAGTGAGGGGGCAGTGAGGGGGTCAGGGAGGGGGTCAGTGAGTGGGTCAGTGAGGGGGGCTGTGAGGGGGCAGTGAGGGGGGCAGTGAGGGGGCAGTGAGGGGGCAGTGAGGGGGTCAGTGAGGGGGGCAGTGAGGGGGGCAGTGAGGGGGCAGTGAGGGGGAGCAGTGAGGGGGAGCAGTGAAGGGGGCAGTGAGGGGGGTGTCAGTGAGGGGGGCACAATCAATAATAATAATATAATAATAATCATAGAATTTACAGTGCAGAAGGAGTCTGCACCGGCCCCTGGAAAGAGCACTCCACCCAAGCCCACATCTCTACCCTATCCCCGTATCCCAGCAACCACACCCCAGCCTCTTTGGACACTAAGGGGCAATTTATCACGGCCAATCCACCTAGCCTGCACATCTTTGGACTGTGGGGGGAAACCGGAGCACCCAGAGGAATCCCACGCACACATGGGGAGGACGTGCAGACTCCGCACAGACAGTGACCCAAGCCGGAATGAAGTTACTGTGAAAAGCCCCGAGTCGCCACACTCCGGGGCCTGTTCGGGTACACAGAGGGAGAATTCAGAATGTCCATTTCACCTAACAAGCACATCTTTCAGGGCTTGTGGGAGGAAACCGGAGCACCCGGAGGAAACCCACGCAGACACGGGGAGAACGTGCAGACTCCGCACAGGCAGTGACCCAAGCAGGAATTGAACACAGGACCCTGGCGCTGTGAAGCAACTGTGCTAACCTAACAACTGTATACAACACCACTTCCAATAATACATGTCAAACGTAACTACACAACCCTTAGTGCCTGGCTTGCCTTTGCCTGTTCTGGTGCTCTGACGCTGTGCCACTCCAGTATCACATTAAAAAAAGATGCGGCCTCCTTTAAAAGCAAGCGCGAATCTGAGGCAGAGAGAGAATGCAAGGAGAGGAAGCCTTGGACCAGCAAACTTGCTCAAAACTCAATCATCTCCGGTAACCTGTCCTATTGTCAACAGAAGATCGCAGGCACAGATTGGCTTGACAGTCACACACCCACCGAATTCTGCCAAGCACCCCAAATGATAAATATGGTCATCTCTGCCTTGAAGGACGAACAAGAAGATCAGCATCATTATAACTGCTGGCGATTTCTAAACTTCATTCCCAGGATATGAGCATCATTGGCAAGGCCAGGATAGATTGCCCATCCCTAATTGATTGGAAAAGGTGGCGGCCGAGTCACCTTGTTGAACGTCAAAAGTCTACGGTCCGTGCATGCACTGTGCTTTTAGACAGGGGATTTCAGGATTTTAACCCAGTGACAGTGAAGGAACGACGATCGATGTCCAAGTCAAAATGATGCATGACTTGGAGAGGAACTTGGCGGTGAGGATGTTCGCTGGCAGTGTTGAGCCGTCCTTCTAGATAGTGGGAGGCGCAGGTTTCCAAGGTGCTGACCCAAGATGGAAGCAAATTGCAGGCAGCCTCTGAAAACAGCAGTAATAACATTTTTTTAATGTTAATTTTGCCGGTGTTGTATTAATGATGCTGAAACTGATTGGAAATGACAGCAGCAGCAGAAAAGCTGAATATTTGGAAAATTGGATCGAATGATGTCTCGTAACATTGAAGCTGAGAAATTCTGTACAGGATTGTGTTAAAACTTTACCCATTACCCTTTCCTGGGCCATTTCCAGTACCTTGTCCTCAGGCATGTACATCGAAAGTTCAGAAAGTTTAAGTTAGAAGACGATGTTTGTAAAAAGTAAAAATTAGCAAGGCTGTGGAAAGAGTAGGAGGGTGGGGCGACACGGTGGCACAGTGGTTAGCACTGCTGCCTCACAGCATCAGGGACCCGGGTGCAATTCTGACCCCCGGTAACTGTCTGTGTGGAGTTTGCACTTTCTCCCTGAGACTGCGTGGGTTTCCTCCGGGTGCTCCGGTTTCCTTCCACAGTCCAAAGATTGGCAGGTTAGGTGAATTGATCATGGTAAAACTGCCCCTGAATGTCCAAAATATGTGGGGGTTTGGTGGGTTACGAAGATGGTGGGGGGGAGGGAGGTGAGGTGGGCTTATGTAGGTGCTCTTTCAGAGGGTTGGTGCAGACGCGATGGGCTGAATGGCCCCCTTCTGCACTTGTAGGGATTGTATGATTATCTTCTATGATTCTAATTGGACGCATCTTTTATAATCTAATCTTTATTATTGTCACAAGTAGGCTTACATTAACACTGCAATGAAGTTACTGCGAAAAGTCCCGAGTCGCCACTGTCTGGCGCCTGTTCGGGTACACAGAGGGAGAATTCCGAATGTCCAATTCACCTAACAGCACGTCTTTCGGGACTTGTGGGAGGAAACCGGAGCACTCGGAGGAAACCCACGCAGACACAGGGAGAAATTGCAGACTCCGCACAGACAGTGACCCAAGCCGGGAATTGAAGCTGGGACCCTGGTGCTCTGAAGCAACAGTGCTAACCGCTGTGCGACAGTGCTCAGGAGGTAGCATAGGCAGGGAATGCCCCTCTGTGCTGGGTCATTTAGTAACAATAAGAGCCATTCATCCAATTTCCTAAGCTCGGGAGAATGGAGTCAGTTTTCTCCTTTGGACCAACATTGACATTGTTAATTGATTATCTTATGGAGATCCCAACGTAGGGTAGAAAGGGGAGTGGCAGGAATTGAGTCTATCTCACATTACCCTTCTGCATTGACTCTGGGCTCATCAAGATGTAAGCAGTGTGGGGTGGGGTGGGGGGGGGGGAGGGGTGCTGCTGCAGGGTATTCATCAACGGTTGCTAACTTTGTCAGTTAGAGCTTGCACTAAGCACTCCCAAATCTGGAACAGTACAATCAGCTAGAGGCTGAATCTCTCTACACGGCCCCATTGCGTCCCAGGAGCGCGCATAGTGATACATGTTGCTTAAACTCGACTGATGACTCTGGGTACTTGTAATGTGGCAGAGGCTGCTTGTCTCTGAATAAGGGGGCCGTTCATTTAGGGTTAAGATGAGGAGAAACTGCTTCTCTGAAAGGGGTTGCGAAACTTTGGCATTTTTCACCCCAGGTGATTCTGGCTGCTCCATGGTTGAATATATTTAAGGTTGGGATTGACAGATTTATGGCCTCTCGGGAAGTTAAGGGTTTATGGGGAGCGGGCGGGAAAATGCAGTTGAAACTCAAGATCAGCCATGATCTTATTAAATGGCGGAGCCGGCTCGATGGTTCGTGGGATCTTCCCTTTTTCCTATTTCTTATCGTTAAGCCACAGTCCGGCGCCTGTTCGGGGAGGCCGGTGCGGGAATTGAACCCGCGCTGCTGGCCTTGTTCTGCATTACAAGCCAGCTGTTTAGCCCACTGTGCTAAACCAGCCCCTACTTGTACTTGTGACACTAATAAAAATGATTATTATAAAAGACAATTTATCATTTGCTTTTTCAATTATTATTATACCAATCCATGGGCTTTTAATGATTTGTGTACTTGGACCCTAAAATCTCTTTGCTCTTCTACAGTTTCTACTTTCTCACGATTTAGAAAACAATCTGATTTATCTTTCTTGGGTGACCCTTGCCCTTGTGAGGGTATCGGGTATGGAGTGAAAGAGGATAAATGAACCTGCGCACCAACTCTGATCAAATTAAGTGGCAGAGCAGGTTTGAGGGGGTGGGGGGAGAGGGGTGGAAGGGTGAATGGTCGAGTGCGTGTGGGAGGTTTTACAGAACTCGAACTTTGCTGAAAAGAGAGAGAGGTCTTGCCAAAGTTTCTCGATTTGCGTTCGTCGGGACAAACACAAGAATGGCAAATTTCTAACAAACGCAGCAATTTATACTACAGGAAAAAAGGGTACTGATTGGTTGGCACGTCGACTCTGATTGGCTGAGGCATTGCTATCGAAAAAATAAATAATCAGACGAGCTCATAATGTAGCTCATTTAATTGTGCTAGAAGCGACATACATTCATACACCAGTTCTCTGCAAACAAAAAGAATATGTTCAAGACTTACACCTTTCTTGAATTACCGGTGGGCTCGGGAAGTCCACAGTTCCCCACTGCTCTCTCCATGGCAATGCCTCGGCTAATCAGTGTCATCAATCAGAGCCCTTTTCTTCTGTCGTGTAAATTGTTGGGATTGTTTGAAATTTGGTATTCCTGCACTTGTCCTGATGAGTTCAAGTTGAAAAGCTTCAGCAACATGTCTCTCTTTACCGTGACATGAAAAAAAAAGTCATGACGGTGACTTACAAAACATACGCGGACAGGATCAAACTCCGTTACGATGCCAGCCAAGGTTGATCAGCCCAACAGCATACTGCCTGACCACTTGTGCAGCGTCGGGGCAGGGGACTGAGGTCAGCTGATACTTGTGAAGCTGTCTCCCGGCAACGTCGACTCAGTGAGTAGGGAATAACTCGATTTATAACAAATTCTGTTTGATAAGGGAGAGAGGACGCCCAAAGCTATAATTTCACGTGGCAGACAGCGGCGATTTAAATCACCTACACTTCTGGATAAGTCAAAATCTTCAGCTAATGCTCCATGTATTCATTATTTCCCATATAACACAGAGTAGGTTATTAATTACCCCACTAAGTGTAGTCTCCAAGAGTAAAGGAAATCCTTTATTATGTCCTCATTCAAATCATGACAGTATTATTCTGTAGCAATGGTATGGCAGCAACCTCTCAGTCTTTAATCATTGTAATTTCAGCTATGTTTGACTGTCATTAGTTTTGTTCTCTTTCTATTAGAAGCAGAGAAGGGAGAAAGAACAAAAGGCTCTGGTGTAAAGTGCCTCCAGTACCCAGGACAATTTAAAGGGAAATGCACTTTGTTGTCGCACGCAGGCCCCGTAATGCTGAATTTTTGCTGCTGCTCCAGGCTGCCACGTGCAGGGTGCGATTCCCTTTATGGTGAACTTTGGCTTTGGGAGAGGGATCTCGGCCAGTGTCGACATCAAGAATGCCTGGACGTAGCACAGTTCGAGGCAAAATGGAGATAAGCCCTGCAGCAGGGGTGACGTGAGGGAAAAGTCACAACGCAAAGGCTGGCAGTATTTGGAAATCTCTTCTGCAGGTAGCAAAAGGCGCGAGATCAATTATAAATGTCCAATCTGAAATTGGTAGATTTTTGTTATCCAAAGTTATTAAGGGAAGTGGGGCAAGGAGGCCCTCGTATTGCACAGATTTCACTGCCTCCTATGCCCATTGCAGACTCCCAGCAGCATCTCTGAGTGAGGTTGACAACAGCGCTGAATTAATGTTAATGTTATATTATGGATCCACATTCACAAGGATATGAATTTAGACAGTTCAAGGCAATTTGCCAAACATTGTGACATGAAAAGATGGCATTCTTTTAACCTCAGGTATTCCTGCTGCAAAGATCTTTTATTTCAACTTCCTTTTGAATTCACCAAGATTGAACGAAAGAGGAATTTGTTGTGGTTCAAAATAATTTAAAGTACAATAGCTCAACGCCACTTCCAAACCCCGTATTAAGGATTGGCCCATCAGCTGCTGATTTACAAGGGAATGTCTCCAAATCACATATTCGAGGATCATTGACCTGTTCTGAAGTTAGGGAATGTTTGTAGCTGTATAATCTATACTACGTGAGCAGTAATTAAATGGGCGGCACGGCGGCGCAGTGGTTAGCACAGCTGCCTCACGGCGCCAAGGACCCGGGTTCGATCCTGGCCCCGGGTCACTGTCCGCGTGGAGTTTGCACATTCTCCCCGTGTCTGCGTAAGTCTCACCCTCACAACCCAAAGATGGCCAATCCACCTAACGTGCACATCTTTGGACTAATTGGCCGATCCTCGGAAAATTGTGCCAGCGTCTAGAAACTGATTACGGGGTCGGGGGGGGGGGGGGGGCGCGCGGCATTGAGGCGTTCGTCTTGGATCTTGGCGTTGGCGACATGACCCCAAAATAAAAATCCTACCCTGGCTGTCTGGGATAGGCTTATCAGACACTGGCAGCTGGATGAAGGGTTGAGCCTCAAAGTGCAGGCTAGCGCCGAGGCAGCACGGGCAGCATGGTAGCATTGTGGTTAGCACAATTGCTTCTCAACTCCAGGGTCCCAGGTTCGATTCCCGGCTTGGGTCACTGTCTGTGCGGAGTCTGCACGTTCTCCCCGTGTCTGCGTGGGTTTCCTCCGGGTGCTCCGGTTTCCTCCCACAGTCCAAAGATGTGCAGGTTAGGTGGATTGGCCACGCTAAATTGCCCTTAGTGTCCAAAATTTGTCCTTAGTGTTGGGTGGGGTTACTGGGCTATGGGGATAGGGTGGAAGTGTGGACCTTGGGTAGGGTTCTCTTTCCATGAGCCGGTGCAGACTCGATGGGCCGAATGGCCTCCTTCTGCACTGTAAATGCTACGATTCTATGAGGCTGATAGAAGAGTACAGGAACAGGTCAATCAAAAATTAGCCAATTCGTGAGCACCAAATTTGAGTTTTTAAACCATTAAAGAAGGAAATATTGAGCGAAGGGAGGCAAGATATTTCAGAGCATTGCGGTCCAGGAGAATGCAGGGTAGATCGAGATGCAAAGATCAGTTGCCACAAGCTTATGTTTTTAAAAGCCTATCGTTTGTAGAGCAGGACAACAAGGAAATATGGAGTTACACCTGCTTATTTCTTTATATAAAAACTGCAATTTACTTCCCACCTCATGTACGAGCATCGATTGCTTGTCAGGTTTAGGTGCTTGAAGCCTGAGACATCAGGCCCAAGAGCCATTCTTCATGTGTCAGCTTCGACAGTTATCATAACTGGTGATTCAATGATGGTGTGATAGCAATATCATTGGACTGGTGACCGGGAGATCCAAACTAAAGCTCAGGGGACATGAGTTCAAATCCCACCACTGTAGCCATTTGAATTTGAATTCTATTAATGAAGCTGGCATACAAAGCTAGCCATCAGCCGCGATAACTATCACTGATTGTTGGAAGAATATGTGGTCCACAGATGTTTTTCTGAGAAGGAAATCTGCCGTCCATACCCGGGCCAGGGTTCTCCCCTACCCGGCGGGGCGGGTGGTCCTGGCGGGATGGAGTGGCGGGAACCGCTCCGGCGTCGGGCCGCCCCAAAGGTGAGGATTTCTCCACACCTTTAGGGGCCAAACCCTCACCTTGAGGGGCTAGGACCGCGCCGGAGTGATTGGCGCGGCACCGGTCGGCGGGAAAGGCCTTTGGCGCCACGCCAACCGGGGCCAAGGGGACTTCGGCGGCCGGCGGAAGCCCGCGCATGCGTGGGAGCGTCAGCGGCTGCTGACGGCATCCCCGTGCATGCGCAGGGGGGGGGGTCACTTCCGCATCGGCCATCGCGGAGGCTATGGCCGAGGCGGAAGGAAAAGAGTGCCCCCACGGCACAGGCACCCCCCCCCCCCCGGGGCCAGATCGCCCCGCGCCCCCCCCCAGGACCCCGGAGCCCGCCCGCGCCGCTGGTAAGGTAGGTGGTTTGATTCACGCGGGCGGGACTGGCATGACAGCAGCGGGACTTCGGCCCACCGCGGGCCGGAGAATCGC